>NC_071340.1:27940000-28267500 GCF_027744825.2 Synchiropus splendidus | reverse complement strand
TGAGTGAGTGGGAGAGAGGTGCCTTACAAAAATGCCAATTCCAACCACTTTTCTACTTCCGCTACCTGGACGACATCATTGGGGCCTGGGCTCACACCCTACCCCTCTTTCACGATTTCATTAACACCTTAAACAACCACCACCCGTCCATAAAAATAAAATACACCATTGACCAAAAACAAATAGATTTTCTAGATACAACAGTTTTTTTCAATAACAACCATTCCAGTCCTGTTAAACGACCTCTCACCAAAGTCTACTTCAAGAACACAGACACCCACTCTCTCCTCCACAAATCCAGCTATCACCCCAAACACACATTTAAGGGCATCATCAAATCACAAATCATCCGTTTCCATAGAATATGTTCCACCACCACCGACAGAAACCAGGCAATAAAAACACTCTTTCACTCACTCCAAACCCAAAGACACTACAGTAAACGATACCTCCGGTCCATTAAAAACAGCACCTTAGCGGCCCTCTCTCCCCCTCACTCATCCACGCCCTCTGGTTCCCAGGTGGGTCCCGTGGATCCCACCACCACCTCAATAACATCACCCACCCCCCCGCAACAAACACAAAACAAACCAACCTCCATAATCCCCTTGATCTCCACCTTCTCCCTTCAAAACGCATCCGTCTTACACCAAATCAAAACCAATTTTCACAATACCCAACAACAATACAATACATTACAAAATTCCCGTTTACTGTTAGCCTATAGAAAAAATACAAACCTACATAAACTGCTCATAAGATCCAAATTTTCAGAAAACAAACCCCCAACCAAAACACCACAACACAACAAATACAAACACCTCAAAACAATCCATAACATACATACCAAAAAATCTGCAGTCATCACACACCAATACAACATCCACTCCACTAACATAATTTATGCAATAATCTGTTCAACATGCAAACATATCTACATAGGCGAAACACAACACTCCATACTCACCCGCTTAAAACAACACATTTACAGAGCTAGGGAAGGTGGACTGACCACCACCCTCTACACTCACCTCCGCAGCCACCAGACTCCAGACTTCACTATTACAGGCCTGGAGGGAAACAAAAACTGGACCAGCAAAACAAGGAAATACCAAGAGATAAAATGGATAAACAGGCTACAATCAAGAACACCAGGGGGTCTCAACGAAAAATAAACTCTAAAAACCTTTGAGCACTGTTTTTTTCCAGCACCACCTTTCAGCACCGCCCCACATGGACAGCAGCCGATCCACCAGGGTCTCATCTTCCACCCCGCCATCCCTGCTCCATCACCGCCACCTGGACCTAGCCACTCCATATGTCTTCATCCGTCTCTCTCTCTCCTCTCGCTCCATCATCCACCAGCTGCAATAAAACAAATAATATATAGGTGCTCGGGGACCAGTAGGCCCGTGCTACAAACTGAACCCCCGGAACCGAAATCCTAACCCTCACACTAACACTAACCCAACCCTAACCCTAACCCTAACCTAACCCTAACCCTAACCCTAACCCTAACACCCTAACCCTAACCCTAACCCTAACCCTCTAACCCTACCCTAACCCTAACCCTAACCCTAACCTCTAACCCTAACCCTAACCCTACCCTAACCCTAACCCTAACCCTAACTGGAGTGGAAAGCGGAGGGCCTGGTATGCTGGGTCCCGGATGGGTCCAGCACCTCAAGATTGTCTTGTAGCCTGACTAGAAGGTACAAAAATAACAAAAATCCTAACCAAACGTAACTCAACCACCAGCCATAACTTCCACCCCGACTCTAATCCCTAACCCTAATCCTTCATAGTTCATAGTTCATTTTCATAGTTTATTTTTTGTTGCACTGAAAAGTAAATTTTTTAAATTCACATTTTGTTGTGTCGTGTGTTTTTCAGGGATTCTGTGTTGCTTGACTTTAAAGTTGCTTAGTATAAAAAAGTTAAAAGTTTAAATTAGATATAAGTTCACTGTAGAGTGAAAAAATAAAGGTTATTATAATATAGTAGTATAATACATTTTTTCAATAATTATTAATTCATTTTGTGCACAATGTTACATTATTATTGGTAATATATTGATTAAAGCAACAAAAAAAATCTGAGGAGCCGTTTGGGAGCCGAACGAGCTGGTTCTCTAAAAAGAGCCAAAATTTCCGGCATCACCGTGCACCGCCTTCTAGCCTGACTAGAAGGTACAAAAATACTAAAAAATCCGCCTGGTGCACTGGGAAATGCCTATATTTACTCACCTAACGCCACAGTTTCTGCCTCACTGTGCTCTGCCCTCTGTTGTGGTATTCATGGTGTTAGTGAGTGGAACAAGAAAGGGTTTCATTGGGACTTTTGCACTTAAGGTTCATTCCATTTTGCGCAACATGGAGGTGCTCAAAACCATCCCAGACCCGACGCCAAGCCAGACTTGCTCCTACAATTTTATTGTCGTTTGAGACGGTTTGAACATGTGAGCTGTGAAAACCAAGCTTCAGCGTGGCGGGGAACAGGATCTTAACTACACACAGATCACTCCAGCACTGCGAGGCTACATGCTGGCGGAAGAGTCAGCCTGGTCCAGGATGTGGTTCGGGTGCAAAGTTTCACAACATGGTGGAGCTGTGACATCGCCTGTGGAATACAAAATGAAGTGTCACTAGACTGCAATCCTGTGACCAGCGAATGATTTATATAAAGGCGACACACACAGTCCCAGTGCTCCCATGGTGCACTTGCCCGGGACCACCCTCTGTTCTGGCCCCACAGCTCAGCCTTGGCATGGTAGTCTGCTGTCTGCAGCACAGAAACACATCAAGATTTGTCTTTGTAAACAGGTCTTAATCCCACAACTTCTGAGTTGAGGTTATCGTTAGTGTGCACCGTGTCTTTTCATCATAATAAATGACCTTGACCAAGGATTATGTGCCTGTCTGTGCGTCTGTCTGTCACGGGTGATTAAATGCTGCTGTGTTAAGATGTTCCTTCTGGATGTTGGGAAGGTTTTGTTGTTCACCATTGTTGCATCTAACTGCTGCCCGACGAGCATCTGAAGTAGTAAAACACTTGACCTTCTAAAAGAAATTAAACAACCAAACCCCTGTAATAAATCAACTTATGCTTCCTGAGTTCAGCTCCATGTCAGGGAACACAATGCTTGCTTCATTGGCCTGAGTGTGTTGAATAAAATATTTTTAAAAAAAGGCTAAGAATCAAGTTTCAACAGGTCGGAGTGAGAAGATGATGAATCGCCAAACTTGAGCTCACACCAGACACCGACTCAGCAGAAGCCAGCGGTGAACACGTTTTCTTTGCTGTCACCATTTTTGGACATTTATTGGACTATTCTATGACACATTACAAAGTATTATGAAAACCAGACCGAACACAGTGGTACCTCAAAGACATGGTCCCGCTCATGCTCAAGCAGTTCCCAGAACCCTGAAACACAAAAACACTGGTCAATTCAGCATCGAGGAGACGGGCTCCCTGCCAGGGCCTGACCCAGTGTGTGGTCTCCACCCAGCCAAAGCTCTGCTCCGGTCACCGTCTCACCACGGAACACTGATGACCAACTCTCCGCCTGGGAACACACCTCCTCGCTGGCTGGATGCCCCCGCTGGCGCCTGGAGTGTGGATGCTCTAACGGAGGAAGAGGACGATGAGGTCATGTCCTAGTCAGAATTTGTGGTCAAATCCTCAAGCGGTCTTACGACGCTCAAAGCGGGGAAGCATCTTGTAAACTCTGCAGGCATCACTGCCTCTTTTACGGCTCAGCTCCCGAAGCTCACCGACATCCGGTAGAGAATTGAGGGCACATCGGAAGTTGGCTTTCCATGTCTTAGGATCTGGTTTGTCTATTCCAGGTCGATATCGTCCTGAAGGGAAAAACCAGGCCGATGTAAGGGAATGGACCAATAATAATAATTGGCCAGAGAAATTTGACCTGTTTAATTTGGCCTTTTTACTCGCTGATGAAGATAAAGTCTTCCTTCTAACATCCCCCGAAAGTAAAGACGTGTTTATGATGAACCAACAACAGAAGGAAGAGGTGCTGTCGGAAGGCTTGAAGGGACATCAGCAATGAGGGCAAGCAAGTGAAGCAGGCTAGTCACACAGCTCATACACCACAGGAGAGAAAGAGCAGCCGCAACATCCGAGAATTTCAGCATGCTTTGCTTCGTACCCGTCGGCAATAGTCCTCAACGAGCCGAGTGACAAGAAGCAAGTGTTTATAATACAGTATATAAAAATGTGCTGTTTGCTGACGGAGACGGAATGACGCTGACTAAGACCATGGAGAATGAAAAAGTCCATGATAAAGGACAGACTTGTACGTGGGATTCCAGATAGCCATCTAAGGGAGTGGCTACATGAGCCCCATCAGCCTCTGAACAGGAGCATTCATGGCATTGACTTGGCTTCAAAACTGTCTCTGTTCCAACGTCGCCATGGAAGAGTTTCACCATGTGCCGCTGACTATGAAGGAGAGCCAAGTACCCACCAGTGTGTACAGCCCAGCTCTGGAACAGTGTTGCATCCCGGTCCAGACTCCATCCGTGACGAGCAGCGTGCTTCCACGGGATCTGGAAAACCTTCTCCAGCTGACCGGCACAAAACACACCATGAACCAAATTTGGAGGAGCAGGCATGTGGCACAAGTGTCACCTTGTCCAGCCATGTGACCCCTGGGTAACAGCCAGAGTTGATCTGCTCCTCCAGCCACTGTCTCATCCTCAGCCGGCGTCGCTCCATCTTTATTCTCAGGTGTTCTTGTGCACGGGCACCGAGTGTGGGGGCGGTACCGTGTGTGTGTGAGAGGGAGGGTGTGTGTGCACGCGGAAACTCGTACAGCTATACGTGTATTGACCAATTCTTGGAAGCGCACCTCATTCTGAGGCCCGTTAGCTGGTCCTAATAGGGTTAAGCCTCAGTTTGAGAACTTAAACTTCAAAATAGCTGGGTCATTATAGGATAGGGGTTTCAGTTTGAGGTTAGCCATGTGTTTTGGATGGTTAGGTTTAGTGTGGGAGAGGCGGGGGAAAGCATGAAAGTCAATGAAATGCCTCCACAAAAAGGACCATTTGATTTATTTCAATTCTATGAAACAGAAGAGAATCAACAGAGTGTGGACATTTTGGCCGGTCTCATTCTGAGGGCTAAAACTACTAAATACATAGGTTATGGTACTTGGGTTTTAGTTTGGTTCAGAGTAAATGTTAAGTTTGCCCAGCACCATGAAGAGGACTAAGCAGTGGTTATGTATGTATGGCCATCTAGATAGATAGATAGATAGATACTTTATTGATAGACAGATATTTTATTTATTGACCGAAGAGAAATTCCCAACAAGAGAAAGTCCCTAGCTAACTAATACAGTGATCATATGGTTTAATGGTTCAGAATTCCAGAGAGGTTTTCCAGACACCAAGATCCATTCATAGCTGTCACACCAGCGGTGGTGAACTGCATTTGTATGCACAGTTACGTGGCCCTGACAAATGGAAGCGTTGCTCCCAACCTGGGCCAAACAGCTCCTCTGAGCATCACCATGATTCATGCACATTCAAATTCACACCATGCCGAGTTTTGTGTCCTGTGTTTGACCCAGAAAACAACATCAAAGTCCAAGCCATATCACACACATGAGTTTGCAGGCACAGATTGATACCCACTAACCAGGACCACAGATGGAGAGTTGGCCGTGTGGATCAGGGAGAGGAACGGTCTCTGGACAGAGTTCTGTGTTAGCAGATGGTCTGCAGACATAGTGGTATTCACCTGGACTTCCGTCACAGGTGGAGCACTTGACCTGTCCATCAAAGTCTGGAAAGCCTGGTAGCCCTCTTCTGCAGGAGAGAGGAGGTCGGAGTGTGGCACGGTAAAGACGTTGTTACAGACGGTTGGTTGTGACTGCGCATGGGAGTGTCCACTAGTGGTGAGCGCGTCACCACCCTCGAACAGTGATGGGGTCGACCCAACATCATGGTGGACAAAAGGGATCATCTCAGAACTGGTGCCAGTCATATTATGCGATGGGCCCCAACTGTTTGGGGGATGGATGGAGTATGTTCTGCTCTCAACATCAACCAGACCAGGGTTGAACTCCTGCATCGCTACACCATAGGAACCGTAGCGGCTCACATCCGGGACCTCGTTCTGCGGCTTGAGGTTGAAGCCAAAGAGATCTTTGCGGAGAGCATCCTGGAATCTGGCCAGGACGTCCACAGGCCCAATCGAGTGAGTGTCTGACGGCCCACTGGAGCAGGTACTGCTGCAGCTTGAAGGACTGGGAAGGCCAACGCCACCTTTCTCGGAGTACTGCGACCTGAACACATATCAAAGATGAGAGAGACGCCAATAAGGAGGTCAGCTTCATCTGAGGGCCCTGGTCCTGACTGACCTTCCCATGACTTCATTCCTGATCCCTCACTTGTTTGCCCCCATTGTACCGTTTTGGACCAGGTGTGTGTTTACATTGCTTTGTGAATTTCAAACAAATCCAGTAAAACGCAGTTTTCATTGCTAAAAAAAACCTAACCCATTTCTGACAGCAGATGCTAACGCCGTCTTTCAACAGGCCAATTTTATCAATGTCTGTTGCTCATGTCTAGGCTCATCCTTGTTTGCTATTGTCATTGAATTTTTGAAAAAAAAAAGTATGAAGTCAGTCACAGTGATGGACAGAGATTTAAGGAGGTGCAGAGGAGAGTGCTGGCAGATTAGGGATGACTTTCAAGTTTGACCTGTGACAGAGAAGTAGCAGCTACAGTGAAAGATAAGCTCTTAAGGACAGTAGTGAGAACTGCTACCATGCATGGTTGAGAGAGAAGATCTGAAACAAAGGGGACTTTACACCAAGGATTCTGTCTCCAGACAGAAAGGGATTGAAACTCCCTTCTGAAACTCCCTTCAAACTCATACACTCAACTATTCTATTCAGTCAGATTATCAACCATACTGTCTTACGTTCGGATCATTGAACACAGAAATGATGAAGGTACGGTTGTGTGTGTGTAAGAGAGTAGGGTGGAGTCTGTACTAGGAAGAAAGAATTTCTGACTAAATGGCTTGGATTGGAAGTGTAGTCAGTGACTTCTGCCATTGCTGCGGACTATTTCGAAAAAAGTGTTGAAAGAGGAAGAAGAAAAATGTCATCGCCACCGTGTCATTGCATTCACTCTCCATTGAGCAACTGACTTGCGCGGACGCAGAAACAAAAAGTCATTAATGATGACGTTACATGTGAGGCACTTTACAGCATTCAGAGTGACGACGAAGCAGTTCGAGGCGTGTGACCGCAGGCCTGAGGGGGATGCTTCTGACAATAGCATGGCACAGATGAAATGGCCTTAGTATGATCGCACCCTCGGAGCCGACAGACGAGACATGAACCAGGACCAGGAAGGACAAGATCAAAGAGCAGTAGATCAGAGAGAGAGAGACATGTTAGGGAGGTGGTTAAAAAGAAGGAGAGGAAGACATCCAGTTACATATCATACATTTATCGTTCACATTAATGCAGATCACTGATGAGGGGAGGGAAAGTCAGAGCACAAATGTGACCAACATTTTCTTTCAAGCTTCATTTTAGAGCAACCGAGGCAAGAAGGATGGAGAAAGAATGAGAACAGACCAGCTACTGATTTGGGACCGAGGCTCTGCGCAGAGGTTGACGATGACTGGCCGCTCTGGATTCAGCAGCTGCAGTTCACACACAACACAAGGTTACTGACTACTCTTCGGTGACGCTTCCAACGTAACAGCCTCACATTGTGGTCCCGTGCTGTCAGATTGAAAAGGCTGGAGTTTTTGCAGTCGCCCACAGAGTCCCACCACCTGTTTCTGATCCTGAAACCAAATTGAGGCGTTACGACTGGATGACTTCTGAGGAGGGTTCCACTGGACTTACTGCAAGTAGCACCAGTATGTAGCAGCAATGGTGATGACAACACTCAGACTGAGACCGATCACCATCCAAGTCAGCTGGACATCAGCAGAGGCAGCTGGAACACAGGACTCCTGTCAGTCTCCTGTGAGCGCAGTGTCAGGTACCTCGGCTGCCACCTTCTGGTGACTTCACCATGCACTTTCATACAGTCATGTTTTCATTTTCATGTCCAAATGACTCTTCAGATAAACCTGTCAAATGCATGAGGAAACACATCTTGTGGATGACATCATGCTATGCACTTTCTAGCACAGACCTGCCTTGATGAAACTCATTTATATTCGGTGCACGCTTCACTTGAAGTGTTGTCTTCTTATGAAAACAAATGAGTTTTTACTGAACTAAAGAAGTCATCAGACGAAGCCTGTCTGGAACCACCAGCTTGTCACTTTAGTAATAAACATTTGGTATAAAATAATTTCAAAGCCGTCTTGGTTAGCCATGATCAGTATGGTGGTTTAAGCCTGGAACTTGTTAAGCTCCACATCGTTCTCAAAAATCAGTCTGGGTGCTAAGTGACTGAAACAGAAAGGTGAGGTTGATCTTGGATCGCATGCGGAAAGTCTCTCCAGCCTCTTTCACACCCTTTACCTGGCATCAGTAGATGAATTTCAGCAGCATGAAAGAGTTGTTTCCAGATGCAGGTCAAAGCACCCACTAAATCACATGGGTATTTAACATCATCGGCTCAGCCACCTGTGGTGCGGAGGCTTGACTCACTTTTACTTGTCAGTGAGCATGGTTACATGGCAGCCCAGAAGACCATATCATTGCTGTAGTCCAGCGGACATCAGACTTATAAAATGCATTTAAACAGCTTAGTCTGAAGTTGGAATTGGTGAGGTTCAGCTCCAGAGCTGAGACTCGGGGTCAAGTGAGCTGCCATCAAGCTGCGTCTAAAGCCGAGGCTCTAACTCTCACCCATGAATTGAGCACAACACTTCCGGTTTCAACTCATCAGTAACATCAATCAATGACAAGGATGATAAAGACTGGTGTGAAATAAAAAATAAAACTGACTCGCATGTGGCTAGAAACTGCATTTTATAATGTAACCGTATGCTTGAGTTCAGGTGCTCCGTCTCACTCCCTCAGTTCCTATACTTTTGCCTCTTTGTAGTTGTGCACACCAAAAGGTTCCGTTTCATTCATCCAAGAGGAGTTACGTTTTAGAACTTGGTAAAATCTCAGCGAAATTCAAGTTCACATCCAGGACGGGTCTTTGGAAATTCCCCTTCATTGTGTGTGAGCGGTTCGCCAAGACACATGTAAAGGCTACGGAACGGTCCTACGTGAGTGTGTTTGCCAGAAATGACCGCAAATTCACATCGTCTTTATCATCCAGAGTCACCGTGTTGAGGAAGGGCGAAAATAAGCTCCTCCCTCTCACAGATAAAAACAATGAATCTTTCAAGACAATATTCTGCAGCAGTTAAAAGGTTGTCCATGAAGGAACAGCAGGCAGCGTGTCATCGTTTGGTGCAGTTACCCACAAATGGATGAACATGGTTTGGTCACACTGACACCATTTGTTCAGGTGACGTTTAGCACCAGATATTGATTCACTATTTACAATAAGACGAACAGTTGTTGCTGAATGAGCTCCGGGGTACTCTTACAGGGTTTCCTCCAGGATCTTTTGTAACCGTGGCAGTGACACCTAAATGGCCCTGCTCATGTTGAGTTGTCTCAGTATTATGGGAAGACTCGGCTGGTGACACGGCCTGAATCTGTGGACTCACATGAGTTGAAGTGGACCTCCTGACTCCAGTTGCTGTAGAGACCACTCCAGCTGGACACACTTCTCACACGGACCCAGTATCGGGAACTGGGTTTCAAGCCCTGCCCCCGCATTTCACAGACAGAATGTTGGTTGATGGTTGACAGCAGGCAGCTTGCATTTTCCTAAAAATCGAAACAAGGTGAAGTTCATTTCCACAGCGAGTGCTAATCATATTAACATTCAAACCTACAATCACCAGTGGACAAAACACTCAACAAGGTGGCAAGTGATGAGAGTCACAGCAGCTTCTTGTTGGCCACGTACTCAGTCACTTGTCAACACCAGGTAAAGGAAGGAGAGGGTTCCATACCCACTGGCTTTCGCCGTCACGGTAAAGCACCTGGGGCCTCAGACTCTTGAGCAAAGATTCCTTGCCGCTGTTTTTCCACAAGATTTGAAAGATCCCGTTGGACTCAGTCACTGACACGTTCCTTGGTGGCCTGGGTTTAACTGCTCAAGGCAAAAATTATGAGATGATTCTCCTTGTCAGAGCTGGTATTTTTACCTCCAGACTCACCGCTCTTTTTGATGCTGATGTCTTTGGTTTGGAGGAGCTGTTCTCGCTCTCTCCACACTGAAACTTGATGATGTTCTCCATAAATTGGGTTGATGTGAAACGAGCAGCAGCAGCTTCCAGAGGAACATCGCTGGGCCTCACACCGTCTGTGGAGCAGACAAGGGACACTTTGGTGTCTTCTTTGCAGAGTGAAAAGTTTTATGTGTCCAACCAAATCCACAATGGAAACCAATGTCTCCTATATGTGAGACCTGTGACTGCTGCTGGAACAACAAGCCAGACGCGGCGTTACAAGCACATCTAAAGCTTGTGCACAGCAAAACAAATGACACAGACAGAGATGTTGGTGTGGTGCGACCACATGGTTGGGAACTTACTGCGAGTGACACTGAACTGCAACTCGACAGAAATGAGAGAGCCACCGGCGACTATTGACTTTGTTATTTATATACATATTATATATAAAAATTAACATATATATATTAAATTAAGCTGTTTTAAAACTATTTCGTTTGTTAAATTATACATTTTGTTTAAATATAAAGAAACTCTCCGAAATTGCATAGAAGCTGATAATTAAATGATATTTCATGTGGAGTCAAATGAAAGGCATTTCTATGTGCATTTTTTCAATCGTCAGTTGAATTCAAGTTGCTATCTCTCTTACTAGCACTTGGGTGAGCTGTTCCATTCCTGTTGAGGAGAGCTACGTCCTAATACGAGGAAGTACTCTGTAACTTTCAAGTTCTTACGACCTATTTATTTACATGGCACTCGTACACAATCATACACAAATTATTTCCTGCTTGCTGTGAAAAATCAGATCCAGTCCAGAGCCTCAAGTCTTTTCATTCCGTCAGCACGTTGTTCCACATTTTCATTGACATTCCTCAGGACCCTCGATTCCAAGATAATAGGTGACCGTTCATGTGCCCGTCTTCATTCTAGGGTTATATAATCACGTATGAATATTACAATACACAAGCAACGTGTTCCTCTTGTTTCACAAATGAGTCCAGATGCACCTTAAAGGCAGTTTACATTGTGCGAGATTTCCCGCAGTGTCCGGCCCCGCAGTCGCCGCCTGCTGTGCTGCGCCAGCCTGACTCCAGCCAATCACACCACTAGATAATTTGCTGAACTTAAAGAATGATTTCTGTCTACAGCTGCCGGTTTTGTGGTGCGTATAGTTCCGCTCGCGATGGCCAAGCAGAGCTCAGAGTGATAGAAGTGGGCATTTTACATTGTCAGTGAAGCCCTGACTGCAGTCAAGGCCGAGTATGTGTCGTGAAGCCTCAGTACAGCGAATCACACCTTATCCTGGCGATACGTCGAGAGGCCTTGACTTTCATACTTTGCCCAGTCTCTCACAAGAACGGATGCAACAATCCTCAAATTGAGGCTTAATCTTAAAAGCATAAGGTCACTACAAGTACAGCGGTACAGGGAGCACTCAGACCCGCGCACACACCCTCACTAAAGTGAGTCCGTAATCTGTGAACGATACTGAACAATGATGTGTCAAGTGAGAGCCGGTTGCAAAACTCATGTCGATGGGGTGACCGCTGATTTACTCTGGTGCGATCTACTGACGTCACCTAGTCTACCTCTCTTCTAGAGATGCTCTAGTTCGAGTCTAGACCAGTGGAACAGTGGTCATCCTAAGGAATTCTCCAAAATAGTGTTATAAATATGGACACATCCACATTCAATAAGCAGGGTTTTCAAAAGGCTTTTACTATGAAATGACACGTGAAATTGACTTCTAACTTCCTGGGTGTCTTTCACGGGACCAAATGAGTTGGATTTTACTTTCAAATCACTCCGTTTTGGCCTTACCGTAATACTCGCATTACACGAGCACTGTGGGATTGCGGAGTTTCGTTTTGGTGCGGGCTTGACTCCGGTATTTACCACTGATGAAATCTCTACTACACTTACTTGTGGCCGTCGTTTCCCTGGAGAGAAACGCTGTGTTTCGTGCAGTTGTCAGCCTCGAAGTAACAAGTCATCAATTCTTCAAAGTCGTTGGTACAATCCAGTTTGAGCCACGAGTTATTCCCTGTCGTCAAAATAGGACAATTAGCCGCCGAAGGTAAAAGACACCTTCTCAGTGACATACCGGCCACTGCGCTCGCCATGGCCCCGAAGATCCCCAGGAGAATCAGCATGTCGAACCCTCTGTCTGAACCATCGACATGGAACAACGTCTCGTGCGTGACTTCCTGAGAAGCAGCAGGCTGGGTTCCGAGGAAACGCTGACTCCCGTTTCTTCCGTGTAACTGCGCACAAGTGAAAACGGATCTTGTGTATTTGACTGACGCATTGCGAAAATAAAAGTTCCCTAGCGCTCAGGCGGCAGCGTCACTTCAGCAACTCATGTGAAGAGACGCGCCTTATTTTGAAAGTGTGTATCGTTCCTGTCGATGTCCAGACAACACAGCGCTCATGGCTCCAGCTGACCTGGAGCGAATGATCCGCACTTGGCCGCTGGGGTCATCTGCAGAGAGTCCTGTGCCGTTGGACTGATGCAAGCGGAAGAGCTCTCCTGCGCCTCTCTCCTCCCCGCAAGTCGCCGTAAAGCCAGAGGGGGGAAGCCGCAGGAGACGGAGGTAACGACACGGTTTTTCCAAAGTCATCAACTGTAGCTTTAACGTCCACTTTTGTCACAGCGATAACGTCAGCTCCGAGCTCCCTTTTTTCCAGAGGAGACTTGGTAGAGTCCTGCTCTCCGCTGAGCAGTGCCATCCCTCTGTTTGAGCCTCCGGCGCCCCCTACAGGCGTCTGCGGTCTCCTGCATGCAACTTCCTTCCCAAACCTTTCACCTGCTGCTCGGAGATTTTCACTGATGGGTTGTCAAACGTTCTGCACAGAACACAGGCTAATATGACATATTCATCTGTATTCATCTCCACATCCTGGAAAAGATTGTCAAAAGTGAAACTATTGACAAGCCAAGGAAGTGTCAACTAGGTGTTTGGTAAGTAACCCAGCTACATGACTGGGAGTGAAAGAAGGGTGAGGGTTAGGGCTTGAGTTCACCCTCAGCCTTACACTACCTCAGCGAAGGAAGAGATGTGAGTGCCTCAGTGAGGAGTGCATCCACGTTCCCTGATCCTGGTCGTGACCTGACCTGTTTATTCTTTTTGTACTGGGGCGCACAATCCCTAAACCATAACCCTGTCCCTGACTGGACATAGCCTAAAGCCATCCCAATCACAAGAGTCAGCATTGTACTTTCACTTCCCATATCACTCCCATATCTGCTCCACTTCTGGTGGTGTTGGCTGCTCCTCCTGCTCTGAGCTGCTCACCACACAGGCAAAGCTAAAAAGAAAAATCCAACTTCCTTTCTTGATGTTCACATGGTCCAAGGACAAGTTGTATGAAGTCATTTTGCATAAAGGCCGGCTGTCACATTGTTTAGTTAGGTGCGATTTTTCAAATAATCACCAAAATTCTTTTTTGCACTTTAATGAAAAGAACTGGTAACAGCACTGATGTCGATCCATTCACAGAAACATCTGGAGTGATGCAAGACAAAAAAAACAAAATCAAGTGACTGACATTACAGTTGATGTCTTCCTCTTAAAAGATGCAAAAATACTGCAGTGCATGCTTTTATATGAACAACACTCTTCCACCTTGTTGACTCCTGAGAAGTCCAAACTTATAATAACAATAGAAGAATCTTGTAGGCACCACGATTTCCTGAGGACTACCTCACGTCTCTCATGCGTCCTGAGACAAGTCCTGTCACTCCTTAACCTGTGAAAGAAACACTGGCGTCCTCCATGTGTCTGCTCACGACATACTGGGTCTCTCAACAGCAATACTCAGAAGTATGTACAAAGCAAGAAGAATACATTCAATAATATCATGCTAAGGCCTTTTGAGTTCAAAACTCAGGTGAATCCCTCTTCCTGTCAGAGGTGAATGGTGACACACACTTGTGTCTCCCTGACCCCAGATATACTGCACAGTACGGCGATGTTAAACAGCTTCTGGCACCACATTTATGCTTGCATTGCATCTTAATTGTTTTATTTTGCATCCTTGTTTTTGAGCATCATCCCTTGGTTACAAGATGTAACATTATATACAACTTGATTTCCTGAGCCAAGCCCCATTTGGCCAATGAAATATGAGCGTAAACATTAATCAGATCCAGCTAAAGACCTGGGGGAGGGGTGCTCTCGTTGGCCCTTCAGTTACTTCACCTGTGATCCTTCAAAATATTCCTAGCACTTCTATAACGGTTCAGGTGTCAGACAGTAAACAGAGTAAAATCTTTGGTCGAGTCAGCTAGTGATTATGTCAGACAAGAGGGGTGCAGTATATCAAGGGCAACAGACCAAGTTGTCTCCTCACACACTCTGGTCAGCACACGTGGCGAGCACCTGCACTTAAAGAACGTCACATGACACCGTTGGAAAGCAAAACCAGCCCAGACTACTCAAACACTGATGGGCAGGTGAGAGCTTTTTGGCTGACATGTACAGTTTTTAGAGACCTTCCACATGGAGGTGAATGACGGCTTGTTGTCGTCACCAGTGTCCTTTGTGTGTCTTGTTTTGAAAACATGAAAAGAAACATGACACATGGCAGGAAGAGGAAGGTGTTTGGGAGCAAACATGTCCTTCTCACTAAGATAAGAGAAGAGACAGTGCCTCCAGGAAGAAAAACAATACTTGAGTCCCGGGAGGGGAAGAGCTCATGCTCCTGGGGTACCAGCCTGCTGACCCATGAGAGGATCAGCGCCGTCCGCCTCCTCCTTGACTGGGGTGGGCTCATGCTGCGCAGTGATGACAATGGTGTTCTCGTCCACCAGCTCACAGGTGGGGTTGGCGAAGGCCGACAGAGGAAGGTTGATCCTCTGCATCTCCCGCTCCTGCCTCCGCTGCTCGTGCTGCTTCTTCATGTCGCGTCCCCTGAACACACAACACCATTCGCTGGTCAAATCACAGCCGAGGTGACAGCACACAAGACGGCTCTGATGACTTTTGTTGGAACTTGTTGAGTTGGAACTGAACTGGAGACAAAACACGACTCTGTCTGCTTTGGTGTTCCCTGAAGTCATTCTGCACAAACAGGAAACAAAGTCCTTGTCGAAGTACTACAATTATAATCTTAGTCCTGTCACATTGTCCTAGCAGCCACTATTTATCTACCAATGTCTGGCTGAAGCGCTGAACATATGGGGGCGTGGAAGGGGGTCAGGAGGATCCGGTTCCTGCCAGTTGAAGAGTCTGGCGCAGAACAGATTGCTGACTACGAAGCGAAACAACCCTTGCAACGCTCATTCAATTTGAAACAGTGAACCACAGGCTGCAATACATCGCAACTACAGAGGTTTGCTCAAAAACTCAATCAGATCCTCCAGCACAACTTTGAGACACACTGTCTGATTTCCTGTGACTGCATGTGTGATCCATGAGCTTAAAATAGTGCATTCACTGCGGCCATGTTCAGCTGAGCATGTGGTGGCAAAGAGGGTGAGCATGGAAGCAAACAACACAATCATCCAGGAAAGAACACAACAGCTGACTCTGGCCAAAACATTGCCAGTGTGTACAGGAATTTCTCATGCGCGTCTGAAAACAGCAAACAGCTTTGGTTTCTTTGTTTCTAATTATAGGATTATTGTCACGACAACTCCAGCCATTAAAGGAAGAAAAGATCAGATTTTTCTTTTTACACGCACAAGGTAGTTTCACAAAAAGGGAGTTTACATTTATATTCAAACTCACTTTAAGTTACATACTGGGAACTGACTTGACTAACTTTCGAGTGCTGAGAAAATCAAACTTATTGGTCACAGAGAATCTCAACTTTGTCGACGCATTTGGAAATTGACAACATAACTTCTGTGCGATGTTTTCCTTTGCTGATTTCCTTGAATCCACCTGTCTTTTTGGGTTGGCACTGACCTCTTATAGAAGTATCCCAGGGTGATTCCTGCTCCGAGGATGATGATGATGGCCATCATGAGGCTGCCTAGGATGTAGCCTGGGGATGACACAGCTCATTCAAACATATGAAACGTCAAACACGTGTGGAGAGACAATTATTAAAAACAAACAAAAAAAAACAAGCAGACTATTGTGAACGCACCAAGCATGCCAAGGTCTTTCTTCTGCTTAGAGCCAGATCGAACACGCTGACTGATCCCCATCACTGACTGCCGAGCTGTACCTTCATCCTGAGAGGATCCTGACTTGTTTGTCTGAAGGCTTGCTGAGGATGCTTCTACACGATGGAGGGACTGAACATCTGACGCTGCTGCAGTTGATGTTTGGTCTGTAGACAGAAATAAAAAGAGTAGTTGTGACTAAAACCAGGCAAACTTTGAGGATATCATGACGGAGAAATTCACAGTATGTCACAACTACGACTTGAAAAACGATTTGGTGGCTTATTGTGCGTTTCACATTACTGAAAACCAGACGCAACTTTTTCGTTACAGTTGACATGAAGCAGCAAGTCAGGGTGGCACATCAGGTGGGAGCAGCAGCCTCACGGCCCTGTTAGCCCTTGTCCATAAGTAATGCGTCAATGTACCCGATTTTACCACAAAATACAGACGTGCCTTTGTTTCACAAAAATCAATGTTCAAAGACAAGCGTGACATCCAAAGCCAGCCTTTACTAACATCTTTTCTGAGACACTGGTGAAGTACTGACCAAAAGGTTCCAGCCAGTGTGGTGGCTTCAATGACCCTCAAGTGTCAGATGCAAATACAATATTTGAAATAGGCTAAAAACAAATTTCAAATGTTGGAAGCCCAAATGAAACATTTGAAGACGACTACCTAAGTCATGAATCTTTGTTGTGTGAACACTAACCAAAGGTTGGCTTCAACCCGTTCTGCAGTCATAAACTGTAGCAACCAATTGGCTTCAGTCTCCGAGGAGAGAGCATTTCCGTGCACCAATGAGCTCCATGCTGGGGAGTGGTGAAGGGTTTTTTTTTTTTTCAACTGAACTTTCTGACACGTGACAACAAGCCTTTGTTTTTGAGAGTGTTTGACCTACTACCACACAAGCCTTCTTACATTTGATTCTTACACAGTAATTGTTTGTTTTGCTCTTTAAAAGCCTGAGATATAAGGTAGAGGCATAAATTCAAGTTTGGAATGTGTTTTACAGACTTTATTGTCGATTTTTTAAAGTTCTACACAAACACTTTTATATTAGTTAAGTACATATATTAAACCACCAGTATCACTAATCCAACGGCAGCATTCTGTCTTCAGTTTTGACTGTTGCTTAATTCAAAAGGAAATGTGTCACAAATTATCTATTATTTTTATTTTTCAATGATTCAAAATTGTCATTATTCATGTGTTTCTTAGTAGCAACACTTAGGAAGGAATACTGAATAATTTGTCAAAGATTTCCATTTCTTTTCCACGTTATGATGTGTGATATATTGATATTCGCAGCACAGTCCTTGACTCGGCAGCACCGAGATCAGACCACATTTCTATCGATAGCAAACTGTCTGTGTTATCACCAGCACTGACACTAAAAAAAGGTCAAGTAGAAACTGATAGGGAACTCGCATCTTGTAACTAGAGAAGCTCAAATTTCAAAAAATTTTAAAACTTTAAAATTCAACAATTAAAGCTGAGAATCTGTTCTCCTCAACAGTCAAGCTACCCTTGTTTCGGTCATACCTCGGCAGGGCTGGATGGCACAGAACTGCTTCTGAGCGTTGCCATCGGGCCCACTGATGTAGCACCAGGGTTTTTCAGAGGAGTCTGGGTTCCTGCAGTAATTGTGATCTCCCACACCTACAGGAGGCGCAGAACAACATCTGGGTCACCAGCGTTCACACAACTCCATCACACCACAGTGAACACAAAAGCTGGACAGAACAGCGGTTGTTAACGGACATCCAGTCGATGTGTTTACACTTGATGAGACAGCAATCCGAGCATTTTCTTCTCAACAAGAAAGCGGCTTCTCTCTCCAGGTCTTTGTCCATGTTTCACATACAAGCGCTATAATGCAATGTGGATTCGTGCTGGGGGCTGACCAGTCTGGGGAGCGTATTCCTGGGAGACACTGGTCCAGTTGAGACATGTGAGCCCAGAGGAAGAGGTTTGCGTTTGGCCCCTGTAGTCACCAGCAGAGGAGCTCCAGCAGTCTGAGGAGCACAACAACACATGAGAAGAACAGCACCTCTTCAGCGTCTATGCCACAGATGAATGCAACTAAGGCGGGTATGGAGTAAATTAAAGTGACTTAACGTAGCAGATAACTAGTTTTTTGTTTTTTTTTTGTTGTTATTTACCTCGTTGATCCCCATTTGAGGCGCTGCTGTGCACAAACGCTGCACTCAGGAAAACCAGCTGCAAAGGCAGGAACCTCCTGTACAGACATCTGGGTGAAGCAACTGAAAACATGTCGCCAATTTCAAAGTCCAAAAACGTTATGTTTAAAGGGCGGAAGAGCCTGTGCTGGGACACACCGCTCCTCTCGCTGGAGTCCAGCCCTTGTTTTCGTCGAGAGGAGCTGCGCTCTCTCAGTAAACAGCTCTGGAGGAGGAGCCGTGGCCGCCCCTGGGTCCTAAACACACCCCACTTCACTGGCAGCGGTGATCGACAGAAGAGTCTTCAGTCACTCCTCTCTGCTGGTGAGTCATGTGTGAGTCACTCCCTCTCCCAGTGTGGCTGTGGGAGCGCTGTCCACCATCTGCCATTGGTGTTTCACAGCTCCTCTCCGCCACTTTCCAGTGACATCGCACCGATCCACGGGAGCTGCTGCACGCATGCGCTGTAGTGGAAGAGCGCGTGAACTCGTGACTCAGCCAGTGTTCACTGAGTTGCGTGCTCGGATGCGCGCACACGTCTGTGAGGCGCCTAGTTTAGATGTTGATTTGGGTTTGTTTTTTTAACTTTCTCAAATCCTGCTGGCTACCGCCAGAGTCGCCAGGTCGATCCCCACTACCACTGTCATCTGTGAAGCAAAAGATATATAAATATGTATAGTGTGTGTGTGTGTGTGGAGGCTTGCTTCAGGACGAGCCCGTTCAAGAACATTCTAAACCTCCTTAAATCTTCTTAATAAATATATAGTATTTGAGATCACATTGGAGAAACGATGACACCGTTATGACCCTTCATAACACGTCCATGCAAAAACTGTCAGAACAGGCAGTCGCATAAAGAAGCTAATCATTGACCATTCTTACATTTCAATCACTTGAACAAGACTGAATGAGCTGCTCCTTCTCTGCAGCACTGAGGGAAAGTAACAGGGTTGCACCGACTTGGGCTTGGAATTAGCCAGGAGCAGGATTATTGTACAAGCGAAGGACAAGACACAGCCAGAATGAAAAACGTTCTCATAGTTTGTCTCCAACTTCAGAATGAACCATGAGTTTATGTATACAGTATTTATATATCATTTTATTTATTTCATATTAACATTTGTCCTCCAAAGATTTTGAAAACTGAGGAGCGGAACTACAGTAAACACGCTTTCAGTTTTCCCAAAACGCATACAGTGGGAAAACATTAATACGGATACAGAGTGAATAAAGAAAATTGACTTAAAGAATAAATAAAAGACCTAATAATAAGAAGCACCTAGCACACCTGAGGAAAGATTTGAAGATGTTTAAAACTGTTCATCGTATGCATAATTGGTAAACATTGTACAGTCGGTGAATAGATTTAAATAAAAGTTTTTTTTTTAATCTAATTATTGTCTTTTGTTTACAAGAGCAATAAAAAAAATGTGATGAGAGGAGGAGGCGGCCTATACACTATGTACCTCTGATAGACATTGCTCATGTAATTTCAGATTGAGATGATTAACTCAGACGTACATTCGGTGGAGCACCAATAACATTGTTGGTTTACGAGCCACTGAGGAAACATCAACAGCTGGCCTGGTGATGCAAGTCTACAGCAGTGATGTCTGTTGCAGTGCCACCACAAATATCAGGTCCGGTCAACCGTGTTCAATGCTAATGGAGCATTTCAGAGATGTGAACACTCCCAGCAGGGCATCATTTCCCACCAATAAAGGTGCATTACAATTGAACTGGAGGTAGACTTGAACACTCCATCAACTTGACTGGTCTCCCCGTGTGCTGGTCACACAATGACGGCTCTTATGCAACGGTGGCTGCTTGCCAGATCGTGGCTCAGGACACACTAAGGTCTAATCGTCCAATCACAGCAGCTGTTAACAGGGCAGGGAAATGAAACCCACCCTTCCTGAGAAGACATGTGTGCACATCCTGGATGCTGCTCTGCAGGGTTGAGGCGTCGCAGGTGTGTAGGGGATCCTCACATGTTTGCAAGAGTGCAAGCAGGAAGACAGATCGGGTGAGCAGGCCTGTGACTGTCATGTGAAAACCAGGGTCTGTGAGCAGCGACAGCCAGGCTGGGGTCAACGTCTCATCTGTGGACAGAACAGTGTATCATGCAGTCAGAACCAGGCATCAGAAGCTCTGCAGACCGGGACCGTTGGCAGCAGTAACAGTAACTATATAGTGGTCTACCTGCATGAAGCTTGTAAAACAGAGTCAGACTGTGGAGTAGACGGCCAGCATGTTCCTCCGCCCAGGCCCTCAGACTCGCAGTCAGCTTTGGAGACTGCGACTGCTTCTGGACTAACCGTAGCAGGAGAGGCAGTGCATGCAGTGACATCACAGCTGGCTCTGCAAACACGTTGGCGTCGTCCTGCTGGTACAGACTGGTGCTCGCCGCGTCTGAAGCTTCCTTCAGCAGAGCATCGAGGTCAGGCAGCGGCACATGACGCAGCAGCGCCTCCAGTGCTCCTGGCGTGTTCCAGCATTCCTCCAGAAGCAGGTCGAGCACCAGTGGAACTGCCTGGTTCACCTGCATGTGGTGAACACTCCCCTGCTTCTGTGCACGAACGTGAAGCAACAAGGAGATGAAACCTGATGCTCTGGTTCTCACTGCCTGACTCTGGTCCTGCAGCAGGCACAGGCTGCAGCTCAGCAGCCTGGACAAGAAACAGAACACAAAATACTGGTTTGAGCAGGCTACCTCACTGAGAGGATGATTAAAGAGTAGCGCCACATAATAGTTGGGATATCCTGGAGCAGTGATTCTTAACCATAGGGCCGAGGCCCATGGCCCATGTCACGAGGGAGCGCCTCCTAGAGGGCTGCTACAGGTTTCACACCAGTGGGCCGTGAGACGCTCAGTTCTGATCCATGAGCCACGTATGGTGGCAGCAGTGAGTGAACCGATAGTCACCAACTATGGAGGAGTCCTTGGAATGAAACAATGACGAAGAAAGTGATGGCGCCCTCTACAGTAAACTGTTCATGAGAGCACCTGTTGAAGCGGTTTTGAAAATTAATTTTGTGGCAATACTTTCATTTACATCTTCTTTGGAGTTTAAATAAAATAGACTATTTTTATTTCATGATATTCAGACATGGTTTTATTATATTATATTTTATTCAGAATTGTATTGAGTTTTTTCCATTTTCTCAACAGTTTGCATTTTACTTTTTCACCTTCACCTTCACCTTCTTCTGCCGCTTATCCGGGGTCGGGTCGCGGAGGCAGCATTCGGAGCAGGGAAGCCCAAACTTCCCGGTCCACACAAACCTCCTCCAGCTCCTCCCGGGGGATCCCGAGGCGTTCCCAGGCCAGACCGGAGACATAATCTCTCCAGCGAGTCCTGGGTCTTCCCCGGGGTCTCCTCCCGGTAGGACATGCCCGGAACACCTCCCCAGGGAGGCGTCCAGGGGGCATCCGGATCAGATGCCCGAGCCACCTCAGCTGGTTCCTCTCGATGTGGAGGAGCAGCGGCTCCACCCCGAGCTCCTCCCGGATGACCGAACTCCTCACCCTATCTCTAAGGGTGCGCCCAGCCACCCTGCGGAGGAAACTCATCTCAGCCGCTTGTATCCACGATCTCATCCTTTCGATCACTACCCAAAGCTCGTGACCACAGGTGAGGGAGGGAACGTAGATCGATCGGTAAATCGAGAGCTTCGTCTTGTGACTCAGCTCTCTCTTCACCACGACGGTCCGATACAGCGACCGCATCACTGCTGCGGCTGCACCAACCCGTCTATCAATCTCACGCTCCCTTTTTCCCTCACTCGAGAACAAGACCCCGAGATACTTAAACTCCGCCACTTGAGGCAAGAACTCTCCACCAACCTGGAGAGAGCAAACCACCGTGTTCCGGTCGAGAACCATGGCCTCAGACTTGGAGGTGCTGATCCTCATCCCGGCCGCTTCACACTCGGCTGCAAACCGCCCCAGCGCATGCTGAAGGTCCCGGTCCGATGAGGCCAGCAGGACAACATCGTCCGCAAATAGCAGAGATGAAATTCTGTGGTTCCCGAACCGGATCCCCTCCGACCCCTGGCTGCGCCTAGAAATTCTGTCCATAAAAGTGATGAACAGAACCGGTGACAAAGGGCAGCCCTGGCGGAGGCCAACATGCACCGGGAACAGGTCTGATTTACTGCCGGCAATGCGAACCATGCTCCTGCTCCGGTCACACAAGGAGCGGACAGCCCCTAGCAGAGGGCCCCATATTCCCGGAGCACCCCCCACAGGACATCGCGAGGGACACGGTCCAACGCCTTCTCCAAATCCACAAAGCACATGTGGACTGCTTGGGCGAACACCCATGAACCCTTGAGCACCCGATGGAGGGTATAGAGCTGGTCCAGTGTTCCACGACCGGGACGAAAACCACACTGTTCCTCCTGGATCTGAGGTTCGACTATTGGCCGAAGTCTCCTCTCTAGTACCCTGGAATAGACCTTTCCAGGGAGGCTGAGGAGTGTGATCCCCCTATAGTTGGAACACACCCTCCGGTCCCCCTTCTTAAACAGGGGGACCACCACCCCGGTCTGCCAATCCAGAGGCACTGTCCTCGACTGCCACGCGATGTTGCAGAGACGTGTCAGCCACGACAGCCCTATAACATCCAGGGACTTCAGATACTCAGTACGGATCTCATCCACTCCCGGTGCCCTACCACCGAGGAGCTTACGAACAACCTCGGTGACTTCGGCCCGGGTGATGAGAGAGCCATCCGAGTCCTCAGTCCCCGCTTCCTGAGTGGAAGACGTGACGACGGGATTTTACTTTTTTTTTTGCAATTTTACTTTTTTGTTTAGTGAATTTGATGAACATGACTTGAAACTGCTTCTGCTGTTGGTTGGACTTTTCCATGACAAATAAATATCTTTGCACTGATCACATGGTTTCATGTCGTTTCACAAAGTTTTGCTTTGTTTACGTGTGAGTGGACCAAAAGGTTAAGAGCCCCTGGTTTAGAGCAAATGAGGCATGAGTGGTCGAGTCCGGAGCAGTGACGTGTAGATGAGGTATCAATAACCGTATTGCAGGGTTGATGAAACAGTGTCCTAGTTTTTAGAGGCCACTAGATGGCGTTCTTGGTTTAGAAATGATGTGAGGATTAATGAAATAGTTGTTCAAGATCAAATCTGCAGAGCACCAACAAAAAGTAACCATAATTTCCGTGTCCCGCCGTCAACGATTCCTGTAAGTTTGGTTGAAATATGTGCCCAGGTCTTGTTGGTGGTTGAATGAGCTTATCTGCCATTGTTCACTTGTGAATACCTGATGAGGATGGACCTCTCGCTGTGACTCTCCTCCATGATATGATTGATGATGTTGACACCAGCCACACACAGAGCATCAGCACAGACCATCCTGAGCACCTCAGCTACATCAGGAGTACAGTGAGACTCCAGGACGCCACACCACCGTTGGACCACAGAAACCTTCAGACTGGCAGTGACAAGGAGAAGTGACATTACAGGCGATGACAACGACGTGATTTAACACAAAGGTAACATCAACCTGGAGAGTTGGGCAAGCAGCGAGCTGGCAGCAAGCAGAGTGTGAGACAGCAGCTCAGGTCCAGCTTGGTCCTGCTCCAAGTCTCCAAACAACAAGTCCAAACAAAGATGAAGGTCTGACTGGCTTGGGTGTGAAGCAGAAGGATGTTGAGGTGAGAGAAGCCCAGTGGAAGTTGTCATGGCAGCCAGGG
The DNA here is from genome assembly GCF_027744825.2 of Synchiropus splendidus. Classification (NCBI taxonomy): domain Eukaryota; kingdom Metazoa; phylum Chordata; class Actinopteri; order Syngnathiformes; family Callionymidae; genus Synchiropus; species Synchiropus splendidus. The sequence goes on along the minus strand of NC_071340.1, from coordinate 28,243,228 downwards.
CTGCCAGGTAGCTCTTTCTGTACATGGCACTGTCGCTCATCAGCGCCTCCCTCAGGTTACACTGGCAAGCAGAATGCGCTGTTAGGGAAATGACTGGATCTGTGTATAGCTCAACACTTGGACTCATGACACTCACCTGCAAAATTCCACTGATAACTCCTCTGGTGTTTTGGCTCAGAGCTTGTCCGTCTGTGAGCCATGTGACCAGCATTTGCTTCAGCTCTGGACTGGTTGCAGAGAAGTTGGTGAAGACATCACAGGTCCACTGTTGGTCTTCACACAGAAACTGAACGGCTCGTTGATGAAAGCAGGCCAGGCCGACCTGAAGCGACAGCATGGCCAAAACAAAGACAAGGAATACCGCTGATCAACGAGGCTGATAAAATTACTATTTCAAATGAAGGAATCACAATCAGAATAATCCACCTTGGGTGTAAACCTGTGGAATGTCAGCTGAACACACCTGGAGCTCACGTTTAGGGGCGCAGATCATGTGTGTGAGCAGGTCATGAAGTTGGGACAAGTAACTCTCACAGAAGAATTCTCTCAGAGAGCTGACAATGTCCAGGTAGGCGACCCGCACCAGAGGACAGCGCTGAGCTTCACCTGCCAGCCAAATGGAAGCTTCTACTTTCTCCAGCACCTCACACCAAACTTCCGAGGGAGTGCTGTGGATGGAGACGCACCAAAAATCAAGCACTGACTCAGAGGCCTGGATCATTCTCAGGGTCTGACCTTTCAGTGCACAGAACTCTGTCTGTGAGAGCTTTCATCTGAAGCAACTGTCCATGCAGGAGGTTGTGACGGCTGTGCCCCTGTTCTGATGGCAACTGAGCTGATATTTGGATGAGGATCTTCATGTACTCTGAGGGGGGTGCCATGGCAACCAAAGCTTTGGAGGACATTACTCTCACATTGTAGATGGGGCTGGAGGAGAGCTGGAGCAAAGGCTGGAGGAAGTCTGCCAGCGACCTGACAGAGAATTTAAAAAAAAAATCTCACTTAGCTGCTCCTGGACAGAGAAGCAACAAATGTCTTCTATGTTGGACACAAAATCATTCACATGTTAATGCCAAGGCACGGTATCTAAGCAGGCAAAGGCCCTCACCCAGTGGGGTCTTGCAGTCCAGGTTGCAGCTGAGCCAGCAGTGTGAGAATCGGGAAAAGAGCTGGCTGCAGACGAAGCCTGGCCTCATCTGTGGAACCCTGAAGATCCTCAGCAGCCTCTCTCAGCTGAGCGAGGACGAAAGCCTGGAGCTCAGCATAGTGAAAGAAGAAAGCAGATGGAGACATGCCATGCTTGGCATCTCCTTCTTTACCACTGTGTCGCTGGCCAAGCATGCGGGAGCAAAGAGAACCTGGAAGTGATTTAGATGTCACTGTTTGCTAACAGTTAAACAACAAGGGAAGGGACGTACTGTAGAGCTGCAGAGCAGCGTTCCTCATGGCCCAGCAGGGAGAGCTGAGCAGAGTCAGAGACAGGATGGCAACTGAAGCTGCAAACTGCAGAACAGCAACACCGAGGCCTGAGCCACGGATCAGCGCCTGCAGGGTGTGAACCGCACACACCTGAGGAGGGGAAACAAGGTCCATGAGCTCACTGACGACTGAACCAAATTCACCAGCTAATGGAACTCCCTGCTGGTGTACCTATACTGCCGAAGAAGCAAATAACACTCCAGAGTTCTTCACTCAGAGAGGAGCGTCACAAACAAGAATGGGGATAGATGTATTCATAAGTATTCTTTTTTTCGACAACATAGGTGTCGTGGTAAGTGTGTGTATGATCGATTCATATATTAATCTCACATAAAAATGACTTTCAGAGGTGGGATGCTACATGCATTTTCTCTACACCTGTGACAGGTCCAACGTTTGGTCCCAGTTCTCAGGCAAAGGAGTTCTGGCTGTCTCAAGTAACGTTTGAACGCTGTGAGCCAACAGTGGTCGAGCTTTACTGTTGTCCTCAGCAGACAGGACACACAGGATCAACATTGGCAACCCTGCTGCACGGCGAGTAACTGAAGTGGAACTCTGAGATTTCAGAACTTGTAAACCCTGAAAACCAGAAGACCACAAACAAATATAAGCACAAGTTATAATCCGTCTCAAACATTCATGGTTCACCTGTCTGAGCACGTGAGCAGGGATCTCTTTCAAGTCTGAATCGCTGCTGCCGAGTAAGGAACCACAAAATCGTGTGAAACCAACACAGCAGCCCTCTACTGCCCCCTGGTGAATAAAACCATGAACGTTATTCAACTGCACGTGTGGTACCTTTCAGAGAACAACATGCAACCAAAACAAAACATATGGAATTGTCGTGTTGGATTTAAACCAAATGCTCATGTAGGGCAAGGATGCAGGGACAAGTCCATTAACCATCGGCAACTACTGCTAATGTGGACCTAGCAGGTTGAAACTTAAAACAACTTCTGTCAAAGGTCCCCACTGGTCCAAACCTCAATTTGAGGATGAAGCGGCTTAACAGGGTCATTATAACTGGGTTGAAGTTTGGTTGGTTTCGAGTCCTGGTTAAGGTGAGCCATTTGTTATGGATGGTTAGGTTCAGGGTTAGAGGCGGGGGAAAGGGTTATGTCAATGAGAACCCTCATAATGTCCCCACAAGGACATTATGAGGGTGTGTGTGTTATGTGTGTGTGTCAGAACTAACAACTTACCCAGTGTCGACATTTGAGGAGGATATTTTTAAAAATGTCTGAAGCTTTTATGAGATCTTCTTTTGTCAGAAGTCCCTTAGATTCAGCCAGAACCTTCTCCACCAGAGAACCCAGAAAGATTCCGGTCTCCTTTGAATAAAACATTGAGTATCAATGTATCCTTGTTTTTAATGGACAAAATCACATTTTGTCCACTCTAGTGCAATACCTTGAGTGAGACCCAGCAACAAGTAAGAACAAGACTATGTTCTTCAGATAGAAGAACGCACTCCTCCTCGTCCCCTCGGTGGCCTTCATCAGACTGGGCGATGAGAGAGCTGATGGCGTTCCCCATGTCACAGAAAGATGGAAGGGTGTCTCCTTTAAGAGTATATTTTTGTATTTCAAACAACAGATTAAGGTTTTAAACTAGTAAACAGAATGTGCCATACCCATTTCATCGGCAGAAGAAACCTGCTCTCCATGCAGAACACCCAGCAGGAGCAGAGAAATGTTTTCCAGCAGAGCCAGGAGATGAGTCAACTGAGCCCGACTGAAGGAGCTACACACACAGCTGGATGCGTCGAGCACACACCTCTGGAGGGCACTCAGAACACCTGCCACGAGATACTGTGTGACTTCTGGTTCCGGCAGCATTACTTTGGGGAGCTGTTTGTACCATGAACAGGCTTTGTTCTTGCAGCCAGCATCATGTTTCCCCTGGCTGCGAGATAATGCTCTTCAAGTTCTTTCACTAGGAACCTCAGCAAACTGTAGTCCTGATTGTTATCAGTGTTTTCAGTGGTCAGCGGCTCATCTCCATGCTGATGTAGAGATCTGAAGATAAAACATCTTCTCACATCTGAAGCAGAAATGACTCAGACGAAAAGACAAACCCACTTGTGAAAGAGAACCTTCATCATCACTGCTCCCATCTGAGCCTGATGGACACGAGGACTGCACAGAAGCTCCTTGGTTCGGCAGAGCAGCGCGGCTGCAACGTCGTCGGGAAATCTGGGTGGGAAAAACTTCAAAAGCAGCTCAGCTGAAAGTTCTCGGATCTGTCAAAGAAAGGTAGGATAATGACTCCAAACAAATGCATGAACAAGTCAAACTTTGTGGAGGTTGTCTACCTCATTTGTAGAATCCTCTAAACAACTGATGAGGACCAAGTGTTTAGCCCTGCAGAAGAAATTCCACAGACCATTCAGCTGAGCGTATTTCACCAGAGACCCCATGTTTACTGGAAGTAAGAGATACATCCATTTATTATGCAACTACTTAACTAAGGCAGGACAAGATCAAAGTTTTGATACAAAGTTAGAGAGGTCAGATAGTTTGGACACACGTGCTGGACAAAGAATGGAACCAACAGGTCAAAGGAGATCATTAAGGTTCATGGAAAAGGAGGACATGAGGAGAACAGGTGTGACACGGAAGAATGATCAAGATAGTTAAGGTGGAGGAGGATGTTCTTGAGAGAAAATGAAATGATGAAGGTTGAGGGCGGCACATTTTGAACCAGACCTGGTGGTTGTCCTTTCCTCCTGTTGGGGCTCCAAGTGTCTGTGCAGGTCTCCAGGACTGCAGACAGCATTAACAAAGATGTCTTCTTTCTCTGGTAGCTGTGTCCTGGTGCCAGGTAGCAATATGGAAGCTCGCTCAGCCAGTCCACAAAACCTGGAGATCATTTCAGGAATTGAAAAAAGCACCATGGCAAGAAATGTGTTTTTTATTTATTCAACAACCATTTTACATGTTTGATCGGAGATAGTTGTTATTGAATTGTCTTTGTCTCCACCGCATCTTTGCTGAATTAAACAATGTTGAAAGCAAAGTCCTCACCTATTCCCTGGTTCAGAGCTTCTGGAGCACTTCCATAGATGCCAGCATCTTCTGTCTGACTCTTTTGTGTTCTGGCAAGAGCCAAGCAGCTGTCTCGGACGCGAACCAGAAATTTCCTCACCCCCATTTGAAAATGCTGCCGAAATGGAGACGACTCACAGTTCAGGTTCTCTGGGATGAAGCTCCTCATGATTGACATCTCTTGAATTGTGGGACTCTCCCTGGTCTTCGGACAGCAGCACAGTAGGTTCAGCGCAGCAAGGCGAACTTTGTCGTCAGCAGAACCAAGTGCACGATGAAGAGTTTGCTGAGTGGAGTGTCCCGGCAGAGTCCAGGGAGAGGCTCCAGTCGTGGCCCGATAAGAGCTCATGATGGCAGCCCAGGCACGGAGGTGGCCCGGGTCGCCCAGGTCCAGAGCGAGCAGAAGAGGCTCCACAGCAGTAGGAAAGGTATGGAAGGTGCTGGGCAGCAGGTGAGTGGAGATGTTGCTTTGAACAAGAGTGAGGTCAGAGGTCAGCCCAGCCAGAAGGACTTGCTGCCACCGTCTGGACCACTGATTGACAAGCTGCTGCTCCGTCAATGAAGCTCCACGACACCTCTGCTGCTGGATCAAACTCTTGTAAAGCTCAGAGGCACAGGGAGAGAGGTGATTGGTGGACAGGCACTTCAGGATATGACTGGGGCACTGAGGACAAAGACTGAGCACCTGGGGAACACTAGTAGTCAGAGAACTCAATCATTTGTCATGCACAATTTGAAAATTCTCACCGTGTCTGTGTGCAGATAAGGAAGAAGAGCACTGAGGTGAAGGTATCTGGCTTTGGTCTCCCATGGGAGCTTGATGACTTGGTGGAGCAGATCAGTATAAAGGGGCACCTTTGTGTCACCAAACTGCTCACAGTCCATTTGATAAAGCTCCAGCAGCAGACTGAAGGAACTGCGCGCATGCTCTGACACACACTCCACCTGCCAGTGGACAAACAGATGTTTTTCTTGGGCTGCTAGTTTGCCAGATCCCCCTGGTTCATTGGTGGACGCGGGAAACAGTGTGATAAACTCACCACTGCAATAACAGAGCAAGAACGTGGTAATGAAACTGAACTCACCGGGCTTTCAGTGTTGCTCCAGCAAATATGAACAAGCTGATGCAGCAATTTTCCGTCGTCAGGTAAAAGTCGAACATCCGTCCTCTTCCAGATGTCGGCACAACATTCCTTCACTTTCTTCATCCACAGGGTTAAAACTGTAACCCCAGGTCAACATTTGAACAGAATTTCCAGCACACAGACAATACAACACTCACCTTCAAATGCAAAGTGAGAGTCCAGTCTTGCCTCACACAACGTAAAAACTGGAGCGAACATACCATCCAGCAACAAAAGACTCTGAAAAGATGATGCTTGGTTTGACTAGGATGAGCCAACACGCCACATCTTAGCTCTTCTTACATTGGAATCATCGTCTTGTGGCGTAAGCAGGATGTCTGACCTACTGCAGGTAAGAAGACCTCTCATGATAGCCAGCATGCCCACTTGGTCCTTGTAGTTTGTGCAGACACAATTCACCTGAAGCACACCCACTCGCAGCAGCAACGACTCTGAGACATACAGGATGGATTTGCATAGCATTCTGGATTTTGAAAAATGTAATGGTCACACACCTGAACTGAACACTTGAAGGAGACTATGGGCAGCAGCTCCTCCAGAAGCCGTATCTGGTGAGGTGTTGATCAGCATGGCGACAGCAGTTCCTGCCAGCAGCCGCGTGTCTCTGTTCTGACACTGAACAACGTGGAGTCAAACAACTGAACAGAAAAACCCATTTTACCAAGTCCAGGGTTACTGCTTCCACCTGTCCAAGGATGATGTTCATGAGAAACTGCAGGGTCTTCTGCACTGTTGGGCTCTTGGTCTCCATGTACCAAACCCCCGGACGTACTTCACAGGGCAACATCTGAAAGATCTGGAGACATACCTACACAAATGCAGAACCATAAAGACCTGATAACAAAACTTGACACCACTTGTCAGAAATAGCTAATTGGACATAGCTGATTAACAAGCCCATTCTTAAAAGGAAGTGAAGCACACAGTAAATTGATAACACCGATAAAAATGATGCTTTAACCCCAACAGCATCACAACAAGAAAAGAGAACATTAGAATTGGATAACATGAGAAGACTCTAATACTGTATTATGAATATGTTCAGTGCAGCAAAACACCATTGAGCATATTTGTTGCTCAGATTCATTTACTTTACACAGCAACAATAATACAATAATCGAACCAGTTGACTTCATTGGCGCTGCACTCCATGGTTACCTTGACAGCAGTGTAACACAGCAGACCGTCTCTGTGGGATTCCTGCTGAAGTATGTGTGGAAGTAACTCTGACACTTTGGTCATGAAGGCGAGGTGAGACTCTCGCCACACTTCTCGTCCAACACTGCTGTCTTGCAGGAACATACAAGCTAGAAGAATGCCGAGGAGCAAGGTAAAACGTTGATGGTAAATGATGATGACAAACTGCATCATGACGTCCACAGTAAAACCAACCTCTTTGCAGGTCGTCAAGACACAGTATCTACAAAGAAAAGGCAAAACAATAAAAATATTCTCATTTAAATGTCAAAAGAAAGCTGCTGTGATTCCATAGAAGATGGATTTACTCTGCCATGTAGACTGGTGGAATGCATGCAGGCCTCTGTTTCTCGATAAACCAATTGCTGGTCAACTGTGGCCAGATGTTGCAGAAGCTGTCAACCAAATCCAGATTAGTAACGGGGCAGATTTTTGAAAACGTGGAACGGTAGCTCACCTGGTCTACTTTTCGACAAGCAGTGGAGATGTTGGCCATCTGCAGCTGCAGGGAGAGGAGCAGGCGGACCATCTGCTGGAGGTGGCCAGCCTCCAGAGAAGCAAGTTCAGCCTGTGGCACCTTCCTCAACATCTGGACGGCCTCATCTAGAAATTTCTCCTTGCTTCTTTTAACGCTGCTCCTGTTTAGGTATGAACGTTAAGATACTGTGAAGTAATGTCACCATTCAAGCTGATGTTTTGACAATAACAGACAACTGACTGACTGTAATACTAAAATTACAGACAATCGCACACAACACAACAGCTACACACAAGCATTCCGAAAAAAAGGGAAAAGTGGGAACAAGTACCCGAAATTACAGGTTTTCTGCTTCACTCTGCTATTTTTCAATCTCTGTATAATGTACTAAGAATCACTGAATGGGAATGTATGCAAGGTAACAGTTGCGAAGCCATGTGATATCATCATTATCCAGAAACCAGACAATGACAACGAGCTTGAAATAAACATTCGTTCATGTTTACAAACCTGGAAGATTCCAAAAGTTTGGCCAACACGTTTCCTAATAGTAGTTTGGTGTTTTCTGGTAGCTGACAATGAGAGAGCAGACACCCTTGCAGAATCAAGGTCAGTTCTTCAGGCGTCCACATAGTTCCAGCAGCTCTTCTGGCTCAAACTCCACGATGCTCGGCGGGTCACGTGACCCCTACTTGTTCGCTGACGTTGATTGAGGTAATCTTTTTGTCTCTTAGCCCCATAGTGCCATCTAGTGGCTGATACCGGTCTCTTCAATTCATCAACTACAATGCACGTTTTAATCGAAACATCCTATTACTTTCTGACAATTCATAGCCTAACGTCTGCGAGTATCCTGCGAGTATTTGTTTAACGCCCATTTTACTGGCTCATGTTGCGTAGTAAGCTACATTTTAGAGCTACAAAAAAGTCTCCTCCGGGCCACATGAGGGCGCCCTCTTGTCAATTCGTCCTCACGTTTCCCGGGAAGAAGAAGGTTGCCAAGGCATCCGACGGTTTACAAATATGTCGACAACATAAATCTGTTTCTTCCTAGCATGGCTGTCATCTTCCTCGAATTCTCTTTTCACGTCCTACAGTTTATTAGTTTCCTGCTGATAACGTCCTTGGTGAATACCCAAAACATCGTCGGTAAGTTCTTAGAATGTCACCGTCATACTAGCTGAGCTTGGACACAAATCTGGACGACTCTGGTACTTCACTATTTTTGCTACTTTGTAAAACATTTATAAAATGTACAGGGTTGCTATGAGATGAACGTGGATGATGCTTGCCTTATGGTTTGATTACAGTTTTCCAGCCCTCCTTCCTTGTTACCAGTGGACCCTCGGCCAATGTTCTGTTACTGGGAAACACTTCACAGATTTCGTTCATTCTGCGGAAAGTCAACCGACAAAACTCAAAAGGTTAGTGTTCAGTATTGCCCGCAAAGACTAATCCTGAGTGACATCACTGAACTGCAGGCAATAAAGAAAAATGGTGCTGCTTTAAAGCTGGTTCACTGTTGTTTTAGTCATCTAGTGGCCTGTGATAATGTAGCTTATAAGGCGCTATAGTGTTTCAGAGTCAGCTTCTGGCTTGCTGAACTTTCAGATTATTTCATGTTTCTTTTCAAACAGGAAGCAATGAATCATGCGTTGCTGAAGAAACACAGTGGACGCTCACAAGGGAACACCTTGGAAATGTGAGAAATTCTTCTTGATAAACTTGACTTTCCAATGCCTGCAGGTGGAGGGTTATCTGGAACGTATATTTTTGTATTTTATTATATTATTTTGTCATTATTATTATTTCCACCCTTTATAATTGCATTTTACAGACATCTATGTTATGCTGAGAGGAGGAACCGTTCTTGGTTGTTGTCCTCTTTTCCTGTTTTCTGTGATATCTAGTCCTTCTTGGCATTGTTTCTGTGCATTTGACCAGCATTTAATTGTTACAGGCGGCAGTTCAAGTTCGCCTGAAACTAGAGAGGAGTTTGCGTCTGTGTGGTTTGAATGAAACAGACCTTGACTGCTGCCCGAGGCGTCTCTGTGTTCTGGAGGCAATTCAGGTGGCTGCATGTCTCAGCGATGTTCTCCAGACATCTGTGACCATCCAGGCCAGGATTTATGCTCGAATATTTCCAACTCTTTCAGGACCTGGTAACTAATTGCAGACACAAGTCCACTGCAGTTTCAAAGGTCTAGTAATTTTATCTGTGTACTTGAATGCTCTTTTTTTTTTTTTTTTTAGACAACAAGACCATCATCACTAACCAAGTCTACCAGCCTCTGGGCTCCTGTCCGTGTGACCTCACGTTGAGAAAATGTGACATCCGCTGCTGTTGTGATAAGGTTCTGTGAAGACTCTTGTAACAATCGAAGAATTTTGAAAGCGGATTATCATTGTTCTTAACTTCCTCAGGACTGTTCACCGGATGATGTGGAACTGTTTCGCTCACAGTGTTTTAAGGGTCCATTCGGGGGCCAAGTCAGTTCGGCTCCAGACTTTCAGTGCTCCAGTCAGGCTGCTAAAAACTCTCCTGATTGGTTTCCATTTCTATGTGTCACATCCCCACCAGAAAACAATCCCTACTTAGGACTCTTCTATCAGGGTGACAAAATGTGAGCGGATATTTTACACCACATATATTTTGTGTTCCTGTCTTTTATATATGGATTATGCCGCCCTCTAGTGTACCAACACGTGGACCTTCCTTCAACACACCTGCTTTACCAGCACCTGTGCCCACCACTATGTATCACCAAGGAAGTCCCATTTTCACCATTGATGATCAGTACTTCACTATTCCTCAGGTGAGATCTGTGTACAGATGGTGCTTCTTGGAAGATTGCATCTTTGAGATTGTCTTTTTTTTCCCTCACTGCTTCTTCTTCTATCAGAAGCAAAAGAGCAGGCAGTTTCACTATTATGCCTTGTACACCTGGAACTGTTTATATCTAATTTTTTTGGTTTAAGCTATTTTGGATGTCAGTGCCAAATTCATGCAGGTAACATGCACTGTAATACGTTTTCTTTTTTTATTTTGCCAAACTGTTTTATTGACAATTGTTTTGCTTAATTTAAACACCTATTCTCAAGAAAAAAAGCCTATTTTAGGCTGCTTTTTTTTTTTTAAATGCTCTCCAAGAAAAAAAAAAAAAACATTTTTCTGTTCACAGCTGGTTCTAGGTCGTTGTGTGAAGAACTCTCCTGTGGCCTTTTTGAAGAACTTCAAGGCTGAGTGTGTGACTCCGCTACAGTCTTGTCCCGTGGAAACACCTTTGCTAACAACGCTAACAGACTTAATGATTCAAGTGAAAAATGGACAAGGCGGTATGCTCCTCAATTGATAACTAAACTTTTGTAATCAGAGTTCTGTTGACTTGACACTTCCTTTATGCTGCAGGAGTAATAAATGTTAACGTAGTTGATACAGGGACCAAGGACTTTACAGACTTTGGTTCAAGCACGACAACATCGGTATCTCCAGGTAGATTTCTTAATACCTTTGTGTTAGCATGTATTCAATTCAGTATAAACATTTTTATCCATTTATTTCTAGTTGTATGTGAAAACGTAACAACTGCGTTGGATTACAAATTTCACTGGGAAGGAAATGACATCACAAACATCACAGTGGTTCGCACTGTTGCTACATTTTCTCTTCATGACAGTGGTAAGAAGACTACAAATATGGATGGCCTATTATCAAGAGGCTCTTGGTATACATTTATATTTTTCATTTTAACCGTATCAGTGATGTTGACTACAAGATATTCCGCTGAGTTCCTGAAAGGAGTTTTAAAAGACGAGCCCAAATCAGGCAACCCAGGTAGGATACAAGTCCTTTTGAAAAAGTCCTGTTTGTCATTGAGTAACATTTGTTCTGGTAGGTTATCAGACAGGCAAGCCAGTTATTGTTGGAAATGTGAACATGCTTGAGAATGAAACTGACGTGGTTCAACGTTCATCGCTCAGCATCTTCAATCCAGGTAATTTTAATTTTTTAATTCCTCCCTCAAATGCTATTGTATCGCAGGACTCATCAGGGGCCACAAGCCTGCGCAGCACTCCTTTACACTTCATGTCCTCATTGGCTGTCTGTATCTTCCCTGTCTTTCCTCTCCTCATGTCCTAACCATCTGAGTTTGGCCTCTCTAATTTTGTCTCCGATCTTCTCCACATTCAAGTCACTCCTACTGAAAACCGTGCATCATGGCAGCACTCCTGACTGTCCTATAACACAGTATAAGGTTCCTTCTTGGTTGTCACGGATCTTTCAGTCGTCTCCACCCATTCCACCATGCCTGCACTCTCTGCTTCAAATTCCATAATTTATGATCACTCTGGATGACTGACTACCGGCACTCACATGTTTCCATCCCCTGCACTTCCTCCTGCATCCTTCTCACTCACATACCGTGCTTATTTGGACTGGTATGCATTGTCTGATCATCCATTAAATCCAGTCACAACAGCATTTATTCCAACAACTATGGACAAGTTGATGCTCTTATTATAAACTCTAGTCTTGGTAGAACTCGTTCAAGCTGCTCGACAACCTATAAATATAACGATCTTACAAACACGCCTCAAACTTGGCCTCTTTATTATTCGTCTTTTGACTTCATTTAATCTTCTTTTGGAGTTGCACGCTGCAAATTGCTTTGTGGAAGGACAAATAAATGACAATTGAAGGTTTTGTTTGTGACATCAATGTTGTCTGATTGTTTACGAAGTGAGTGATGGCCTTTGTTCCGCCGTTGAGAAGAAACCAGTTTTGTTTGGAGAGAATTCAACGTCCGGATGTATGTTCCCTGCCTCCAGCCTGAACCTGAGTCAGTGCAGTCGTCTACGGTAAGAAGCTGGCTGTCGTGTCACCAACATATCAGGCCTTTCAAGCTCACATTGCATAATTGTGTTTTAATGTGTCTTTTTAAGGGGAGCAGTTGTATCTTTCCTGGAGTCTCTAGTTGACGTCACGTTAGTTGCGAGGGCCGGGAACCCTGATTACATAAATGTGACTAACTGGTCAAATATAAGTTGTGAGTATTGTAGATCAGTCATGTTGATATTTATCTTTCAGTTGTTTGTCTTTGTTTTGTGCGGCACAACACAGGTACAGTACATAAATGCATTTCAATTTGTCCTGGTTATTTAATGTTGCTTATTTGGTCTCATATATCTCATGTATTGGAATATTATATTTTCTTATATTTTTATATTTCATTAGAAGCACATTTATCCAATTTCCCTTCTGTGAAGTTCTAAATATGTATTTTGTGGAACTTTGGGTTGCAAAAAGCAATTGCTAATGTTCCGGAGATCGTTTTAAGAATACATTTTTTGTCAAAATCTGTCAGCAGTATAGATAAATTAACTTTTTTATTCTGGCCGACGTCTCTGATTGAAGGGCAGTGTCTTCATAATTGAATGTGATTTTCAGTTGTCACGCTCAACGCCAGCACCACAGAGGAGAGCACCAACTGTTCATGCAGCGGGATCCCAACTCACCTGGAGATCCACATCTGGAGTTCAGTCACTGGCTGGATCGATGGGCACCCTCAGAAGGAAATCTCTGCTATGCAAGTGAAGTATGACTTCAAGCTTTTGTTTTTATGGAGATACAATCTAGGCTATAATCTCATTTGTAATCCCATTTTCCGTTTTACTAGCACACACTTGTCCACCTGGACTCTGGACTGTGAAGGAGGGGATGTCGCCCTATGTTTGAATCCCACAGAGACTCAGCTCTTTCCTGTCACGTCTTCTGTTACCTTCATAGATATTCTTGGTAACACAAGACCTCTAAAAACTAGGTTTGTCTCCATTAAGTCACGCTAGAAAGGGTTTCTGTAATAGGACCAACAATTTGATTTCCTGTCTTTGTTTGAAGATTTCAGATTAACTTCACCGAGTACGACTGCAGCAGAAATGATATCTGTTGGCCTGAGCTTGCCTTTCCAGTGACACGGTTTTACGCAGGTATCAAGAGTAGCTCTTATATACGTCCAAGTAATCCAAGATTTTGACTACCATGTTTAATGTGTTAGCATATTGTTTTCTTGGCAAATGAGACACTAAAATGGCACAAAGGTATTACAGAGCCAATTAATTCTGACTGTCGTGGACAAGAATTATTCTTTGTATTAAAGTCACATTGTTTGTGTGTTGAACTTCAGTCTCTATCAAAGTTAAAACAAGTTCGACAACAGTAATAAAACAGGATCGGATTCCTTTGTTTACTAACAACAACACCAAATTAAAGCTCTTTTGTTTTTAACACAGTTGCATTGGAGTTAGAAGTTAACTGACTATTTTCTTTACTTTTATAATGGTATCCTTGCCTCCTTCTCTTAGTTCTAATTGAAGGACAAGAATTTCTGGTAAACCATTTAGTTGACAGTTGATGTTATCGTGGCTAATGCGTGCAATCTCCTTTCCACAGGTGAACTTTACTACCAGGCGCTGGCCAAGGGTCTGATTCTGGTCTTCTTTTTTATTGTTGTGTCACTTCTGGGGACTCCATGGAGGCAGATCAGACAGGCTTGGACTAGTGCATGTCTGTGACAAAGGAGAACATCAAAGGAAAAAACAGGAGTTGGAATTATTCTGTTTGATGTGAATTTGTGTTTTGCTATTATGTAATAAATAATATTTTGTCAAAGTAAGGTTATTTGTTTTAATTCCCTGAGAACGACGTTCTATTTTTATTTATTACAGCCAATGGGGTGAACAGTTTTGCACAGCTTTATTTTCCTTGTTCTCCGGTATTCTTGTTAACAGGTTTGAACTGAAGTTGCTGTATGTTTGCATGATTGTTTGATCTTGGAATCATTTTTACCCGCTTTGTGGTTGTTGAACATGCCACCATGTAAAAATGTCCACTACGTCACAACTGCAGGTGCTTCATCTTCTAAAACAAAAATGTTGGAAGCTTGATGCTTGAACCTATGTGACATATGTATTTGGGTGTCCCTTCATTTTCCATTCCATCACACCAGGCGCATGAGTTTCTTTTACTTTTTCCACTCATTCATTAATTCTGATCTCTGTTCTTTTTCTTCCTCAGGCCAGGACAGTGTGGGCGCACCACAGACTGATGGTAGTCCATAGCCAGTGTCTGTTAAAGTCTATGACCATAATAATTAGTATTATTAGTATTCCGTTTCTTTTCTTTTTTCTTCTTTGTCAAGCGGGTAACAAAGAATTGCTGCAAATGGTGATCAGTGCGCAAACTCCTGCGGACGAAGCTGATTGGTCAGCTGTGAGCTTCGCTTCAGTAGAGGCGATTCAACAGTGTGATGTGACGTGGAGCGCAGGGCCGGCGGACGTCTGCCAGAAACTTCTCAACAACTTTGAACAAACTTAACTCCTGCTTGTTATTTATGCGAGGTTAACGCTGCCAAAGACGTGTTTTCTATTTATTCAAGCTCAACGTTAACCAGAGAGAGACTGCCTAGCTCGGAAGCGACGCCACTTTCGCCGATTAGCCCGACAGCTAAAGTCAGAGAGGGAGCTGTGAGACTGCTGAACTCATTGTTGCTCTCTTAGTTTTATCCTAGGTGAATAAATCATGTAGGGGCGTCGTGACTTGCCTGTTGTGAATTGTTAGCACCCGTTTTTCGCCTACTACTACATGCTAATATTAGCCATTGTGCCGAGCTCGGGATAACAGAGCGAGCTGTCAACATGGGGACACTTCTGCGAGGTGAGGAGATGTGCCTGGCCCAACTGTTCCTACAGTCCGGCTCAGCCTACGACTGTATCGCCGAACTTGGGGAGCTGGGACTTGCCGAGTTCAGAGACGTGAGTTCTGTCATAAACTTGTCTTGTTCTATTATCGCTGTCTGGACTACCTGCTCAGTTTCATGTCTGTAAACTTATGTAACGCTTCGAGACTTCTGACATCATCACTTAGGTGTATAATGTTCTTATTTAACTGCAGCTGCTGTCTGAGTACTGCGGAAATCTACTTCAATATCCATAGCGCTTGTGTGCCAAGGATTACGACAAGAAATACAACAACCGCTTTGAATTTGTTCTGTCAAATGTCAACCAATTTGCATTTAAAAATACACTGTATGACAAGAATGTACAGTAAAAGAGCCAAGTTGGTTCTCAGCTGAAAAAGTGACACATATGAGATCATTGTCTTCTGAGCTAAATGCGGAATTCTCTCAGCTAGGTCCAACATCTAGCACCTTAACATTGATCAGTCGCAGCTTAATGGGTACATTTTAGCTAGTTATGAGTAGGAAAATATCAATACACTCTAATTTTCACGATATTGTGTGGATATCTTGAGTCCACTACATCGGTGTAACATTGGCTAGGCCGCTGCATTTGTGATACAACGAACAATATTGCAAGACCATGTTTGACACTACTTACATTGTCCTTGATTAAGTTCAGAGAAATAAACTTGTTTTCATCCATGTAATATTGTCAGTTTTTGACAATATGTGATTTTGTTTTCCAATGAAATCATCTCCCTTGATGACAAATTGCAATATATTGTGGGACTTACGAAGATAGAACTATGAGGTTTTCCTAAGGTGCTCTGCCATTTCTAAACTTGGGAATAAAGATCATGCAAACTGTCCAGGATACTATCATGCCTTGGCATCTCTTATTAGTTGATGACATTCGCAAACACTTTTGATCAGCTATGTAATTATTTGGGAAAGTATTTAAGCTTAACAAATAGTGCATGAGTAGCATCTTTCATTGTGCAGTAAGCGAGTGCAAATAGTTTAGAGAAGAAGATGACACAGATGTTTCTACTTCCGTGTGATAAACATCCTTTAATATTTTTTTCAGCTCAACCCCAATGTGAATGCTTTTCAGCGAAAATATGTCAATGAAATGAAGAAATGTGAAGAAATGGAGAGAATACTTGGTAAGTTCCTTAGAAGGGCTCACAATGAACTGTGAAGTTTGCCTGAGGTTCTGCAGAACAGACGGGTTAAGGATGAAATATTACAGAGACTTTCATTCGACCACAGGAGACTTTTAATTTCATTGGGAGGATGTCATGAGAACTGTCAGCTGGTAGTGGATTTAGCATAGTTAACCAAATGATGTTTTATCAAATTAGGCGAGGAGAACAACACTGTGGGAAACTCTGCCCAGATCTAATGACGAATGAGCCATTGTAATGCCATTTGTGCATCAAAGTTATGCTCTGTTAATGTTTAACTGTGGAATATGTCCTTGTATTTTTCACAGGATATCTTTTAAGGGAGATCAAGAAAGCTGATATTCCATTATCAGACACAGATGTCAACCCACTGGCTCCGTTGCCCAAGCATGTCATGACTATTATGGTTTGTTGCTTTTTTTTTCTGTAACCTCTTAGCTATGGCAGATGAGAATGCTAGTTTAGAATTGCACAAAGTAAAACATCCTGGAACTTATCACTGAATTCTGTTTTATGGTTGTACAGGAGCAGCTGCAGAGGTTGGAAGTAGAATTGGGGGAGGTCACGCGAAACAAGGAGAAGTTGCAGAAGAATCTGTTGGAGCTGACAGAGTACACTCACATGCTGCGTGTCACTCGCAACTTTGTGCAAAGAAATCCGGAGGTAACTCCTTTTTGCTGAACGTGCACACCTAGACTTCGATTCATCTTGATCTTTAAAACTGAAATGTAATCATAATATCTCTACATGGATGTGTGTGGTTTGGAAATGATTTTGCTATCTCTTTACATGTGATACATTTGATGGTTTATCTCTATAACTCAAGATTTTTGATGCCGCTTTTGAGTAACTTACTGGAAATGGATTTTATTGAATTGTATTATTTAAATAATGGCATGTTTATTGAACAACATGACAGTTACTGAATAAATAAAATTAATACAATTCATAAAATGACGGTATTGTTCAGGCAGTTTTCATGTATAAACAACACAGCAGAAACGATTCATTCTCTGTGTTAGATTCTTATCAAAATGACATCAAGGCAGATTGGACCCACATTATTACTCCACCACTGTAACAGATTTTGCCATGGCTTCTGACTAAATATTTCATGGCATCGGAGCAAAAACTGTAGTGATTCATTAAATTATTGTCTTAGATAGATGGATACTTTGTTCATCTCCGAAGAGAAATTCCCCAAAAAATAAATAAATAATAAATAATAAAAAAAATGTATGCCAACTCAATGAATGGGACCTCTTCCTGAGGAAGTATTGATAGGATGTTTTCAGGAAGCTTTTAGAACTTTCATTATGAAAGTTCACTTCTCTCCAAATGACACACAAGCTGCATCTGTGTTTAAACAACACTGACGTTTGCCCCTCTGCATCACGGCCATTTATAATCATAATTACCATGATTATGTTGGTCAGATCCTGATGAAGGTGAACCTGACAAGGGCAAACAAGTATTTGCAGTCTGTATTGTTTGGCTTCACAGTAATTCTTTTTCAAGGTAATAAGACATGAGGCATGCATAATTGGGATAGTTTTATGGTCTTCATTGTTCACATATTTGACTACACAACTTTTGGAATAAATTCCATTCAATACAAGCCAGTTATTTGTGTGTTACATCATTCCTAGCTTGCCTGTCTTTGCAGAGAGAGCCGATGCAAGCTCAATATGAGGAGTTCCCCTTTCTGGATAAAGACCCCTTGATGGACCACAGCAGCATGCAGAGGCTTGGTGCTAAGTTGGGGTAAGATGGAAAGCTATGTCTCCGTGTTTTAATCTTATAGCACAATTCATGCTCCAAGCAATTTCATTTCATTGAGATCTAGTTTAGTTTCAAGCGTGTGTGTGTCGCTTACTCATACTCTTTATTGTTATTAGGGGTGTGAATCTTTTGCTATCTCACCATTCCGATTTTTGGGGCCATGATTTGATTTAAAATCTATTTTTCGTTTCGAAATAATTGATCTGATCTCTTGTCATGACCTGCTCCCATCAACTTTGGAGACAGAATGACTATTAAAGCTTCTTTTTTCATTTTTTTTACATTTCAAACATTTATCCCTGCTTTAGATGGAATTGTTGCAACTGTTAACACACTGTTAACACCACACAGTGCTTGAGGAACTAAATAAAAGTGCCTCTTTACTGTAAAAAACTTCAGTTAATAAGCTGCCTTTAAACTCTGAGGAAAAGGCCTTTACCAGCGACCATACTTATCGTCTCTTGGTAAAGCTGCGGCACAGCTGTCTCAGGGGAAAACGTACGGGCTCCGACTGTCTAAAGCGGTGGTGCACGGCTGACAGGAACGCGTCACCTGCAGACAGGAGACGTGTTCCAGAGTGGACTGGGCCTTGATGTCTGGATGTTGCATGTAGTTGCAATTTTTTTTTTTCTAAATCGATTTTGGGACCTTTTAAATCAATTCTGAATCGTAGCAAATGAGAATTGCGTTTTTTATATGAATCGATTTATTGACACACCCCTAATTGTTATTGCTCCGTGCCTTTGTGTATAATTGTTCGTCTTTTGCAGATTTGTTTCCGGTCTTATTCAGAGGGTGAAGATTGAAGCCTTTGAACGGATGCTTTGGAGGGTTTGTAAGGGATACACCATCCTCAGTTACGCTGAGGTCGAGGAATATTTAGAAGATCCTGACACAGTGAGTTTTTCACTCGCTTCGCACATGTAATTGCGAACATGAATTTCATCGGAATTGAATTCCGTCTTGTTAAAAACAAATCATGCCTCAGGCCATTACTCATTTATCGATTGTCTTATTTGCCGCAGGGTGAACCGACCAAGAGTGTGGTTTTCCTCATCTCCTACTGGGGAGACCAAATTGCTCAGAAAGTGAAAAAGATTTGTGACTGGTAACTATTCCTCAGATGGCGTCCTGCTTCACACTTGTGAATGTTGTAACCCAACTGTCTTGCTTCTCCTTTTTCATAGTTACCACTGTCATTTATATCCATATCCAAGTAGCAATGAAGAAAGGAATGATGTTGTGGAAGGTCTCAGAACTCGCATTCAAGACTTGCACACGGTATGTCTTGAGCATCTGCCACACACTTTGACCTGTAAAGTGTTAAAAGTGTGACGCAGCTGCGAGTGGGGAAGTCACCTTCAGTTATCACAGTGCACAGAACGTATTCACAGACCTCACTGATAGATAAACTGCCAAACCCAATGACAATAAATACTTTTGCGGTTGTGGGGGGTGGGGGCATTAAGAATCCCCCCAACAGTTGAAGAATCATGTTAAGTGACGGTGTGGTATTTGCGTTGTGAAGCGAGCCTGCACTCTCGCTGACTGAAATTAAAATAGTGCATCCCCCCGGCACATGACCAACGTGAGGACTCAGCTGACTGTTGAACTTTTTTTTCTTACCCAGTTTTTCCCATTTGCATCTTTTTTTTAACATGCCCTCCTCTCTGAGTGCTTCAGCAATGTTACTGTGCTGTACAGATCAATGTCTAATGCCGTTTCTAGATCTAATTCACATCATTTATTTATGTTTATTTCTGTCTCTTAGGTGCTTCACAGGACTGAAGAATATCTGACACAAGTCCTGATGAAGGCCTCAGAGTCTGTCTACTCCTGGGTCATACAGGTCAAGAAGATGAAGGCCATCTATTATATTCTAAACCTGTGCAGTTTTGATGTTACCAACAAATGTCTGATTGCTGAGGTTTGGTGTCCTGTTTCTGACGTTCCAAACCTGAGGAGAGCTCTGGAAGAAGGATCGGTAAGTCTTGGTACTAAAAGCACACAAGTGTTAGTGCTGTTGCTCTAGTGTGACACGGTGGCCATTTATAGGGATGTGAAAAAGGTTGATCTTTGCATCACCCGTGTTATCTGATAAAATGAGCATCCGGTGACCAGAACCCAGTCGAGATAGTGGGTCATTCAGAGCCTGTAAAAAAATATTTGAGGGAGAAAGTTGAGGTCCATTTTGTGAATACTTATTTTTGTGTTGGTAATTTACATAGCAAGACCTCCAACTGATTTAGTCAGACTTTGGTGGAATGACTGACATCAGTGGAAGATATAACATCCACCAATAATGGTTTGTGTCAATCGCAAACCTGACTTTTTAAAAACCTCTATAATCATCCATCTTCTGCCTTCTTTTAACATGTCTATACAATTGTCACGGTCCTTCTCTGTGACTTTCACATCTTCTCTATGAAAAATTGTTAGAGGTTTATGGATGTGATTCAGGAGGACATGGAATGATCGGTTAAGATGGATGAGGAATGTCAAATCAAATGATGACCTGGAGGTCACAGAAGAAGAATCATAGTTTTCAGTTTCTTTTGTCGGATGAATAATATCTGTTATATCGTTGAACTGTGCAACCTTCTTTATTTTTATATTTTGTATCAACTATTAGTCCATCTGATCAAATTGTATTGATGCAGTTTCATACACTTTGTGGCGCTTTACACGTGTTTACATCGAAGTACACATTCTTGCTGGTCTGGTTTCCTGGTGTGAAGGAATTGTCATTTCATTTTCAGAGGAAAAGTGGTTCAACGGTTCCTTCTTTTGTCAATCGTATTCCAACCAGTGACACCCCTCCGACGCTGATAAGAACCAACAAGTTTACCTCTGGCTTCCAGAATATTGTGGATGCTTATGGAGTTGGCACTTACAGAGAGGTAAACCCAGGTACGTGTGTGGTGCGAACCGTCTGCCTCTGAAAGACAACGCAGGGAAACCTACTGATCCAGTTGTCATGTGCACAAGTTTTAACAAGTCAAATTCACAGCTACTGAATTTAGCAAGGGAAAAAATGGCTCACCTGAGGTTCAGACCAAGAAGAGGAGGAAGTATTGTTTTTAAAACATTTAATTGTTTTCGTGCAGAGCTTCTTCTGGTACCATTTTAAACACAGTTATGCTGGTATACTGTATAAAACAATTAGTGTTCTGATTTAACATTTTAGGACATTCATATGTGCCGCTTGGCTCAATACATTTTTTGGAGTTGCATTCCTGTGATGCCATCAGCACAATGAGCAAGCTTGTCACTGCCACTGATTTTGTCCTATGTTTTCTCACTACTACTACTACTAGCTCCATTCACCATCATCACTTTCCCCTTCTTGTTTGCGGTGATGTTTGGGGATCTGGGGCATGGCTTCATCATGGCCATGTTTGCCTTCTGGATGGTCCGCTGTGAGAATGACCGCAAACTTAAGAACACCAGAAATGAGGTGAGTCGAACTGAAACGCACCGGAAACTAATGTTCTAAATCTGATGATGTAATGCCTTTCTGCAGATTTGGAACACCTTCTTTGAGGGCCGCTACATCATTCTGATGATGGGTCTCTTCTCCATCTACACTGGTCTGATTTACAATGACTGCTTCTCCAAATCCATGAACCTCTTTGGTTCAGGTTGGAATGTGAGAGCCATGTTTGCGGCTGCAGTGTGGAAGTGAGTTACGGTTGACTGTGGGAACAACACAACGTTAGTACCACATGAGAAGCAAAATATTGGTCAAGTGATGACAACATGGAGTCTGCCTGAATTCAGATCATTTTTGGTTGGGCAGTAAAATTGGAGAAGTTGCGGTTTCTTGTGACAAATAGGGGAACGACAGCATGCTGATTCAATTTAGTTCTAAATGAACCCTGATATTTTTACTGTTAACATAAATAAAATAAATCAGGTAAATCATCCATCTGTCAGCATAAGATGTTGTCATTTGTAGATCATCCTTTTTGTCCTGATTCAAACTTGATTGTGTGCTGTGTTTTGCATTGCCCAAATGTACCTCTCCTCTTGCAGATCAGAAGACCTAGCTGGAAATAAGTTTCTCACACTGGACCCTAATGTAACGGGGGTCTTCACCGGTCCCTACCCTTTAGGAATTGATCCCGTAAGTTGCCTTTCTCTCAAGCCGTCACTGACTTGTCGACAAAGAAATTCATTTCTTCAATTACATTTTTCTGTGGAATTTATTTTAATGGCCCAGTCATTCCTTAAGTTATGGCTGCCTGTATTACCAAATAATGATCAGCTGACTCTGGACTACGATATTGGAATTTAACCAAGAGCAGCTGTCTGCTGTTCGGAAATAAACAGCAGTGACTTCATTGTTAGTGTGGCAATGTTTACATCCAAATATTTGAAGTTAAGTTATCTGCTCACAATCCTGTTTTAAATAAACTCGACTTAACCATCTGAAGGCTAGTGAAATGCTCCGGTGAAGGTTGAGAATGTAAGTCGGCCCATACCATAAATGTCTTTTGTTTTTGGAAGATTTGGAACATGGCCAACAACCGTCTGACGTTTCTCAACTCCTACAAGATGAAGATGTCTGTGATATTGGGGATCATTCACATGAGCTTTGGCGTCATCCTGAGCACTTTTAATCATATGTAAGCTGTGTATGCAGACTTCAAATGAGGTTTTAACAAGTTGTGTTTTTTAAAACATTGTTTGCTTTTGTTTAAAACAGGCACTTCAGGAAGAAACACAACCTCTACTTGGTCTTTCTCCCTGAGCTACTGTTCCTGCTCTGTCTTTTCGGATATCTGGTGTTTATGATTATGTACAAGTGGCTGGCATTCTCAGCTGAAGACTCGAGTCACGCTCCCAGTATCCTCATCCATTTCATTAACATGTTTCTGATGCAAGGTGATGGAACTCGTCCTCTCTACCCAGGGCAGGTCAGTCCGTCCACCCTGTCATGATCGGAGAATATCCTCCAAAAGTGGCTCTTAGCACGTTGCCTTCATGATTTCAGATGGGCCTGCAGGTGTTTCTGCTGGTAGTGGCTCTTCTCTCAGTGCCCGTCATGCTGTTGGGGAAACCGGTCTACCTTTATTGGCTTCAGAACGGAGGTCGTCGACTTGGGATGTACAGGGTGAGGAGGAGTGCATGTCTGCGCTGTCAGTGTGCACACATGACAGAATGTCTTCAAATATTTGTGCTCCGATGTTAATTGAATCACCTGCTCCCTTGTTTCCACAGGGATATGAGCGGGTGCGGCGCAATAGCGAAGAGGAGTTGTATCTGCTGAGAAACCATAACTTGGAGGAGGGGAACAGCCACAGCGACCTGTCCTCCAGTGGAGAGCAGAAAGAGGAGGTCAGCACAGAGATAATAAAAAAGACACCTTAAACTAGCCAGCGGCAACTCACCAAGCCCCATTAGATTAGACAAACATTGCCTGAGGTCACTACCCTGGATTACATTGATGCATTAAAGGGCAAACATGGGCCAACCGACTAGACGCACCCAGAGGGTCCTTGGAAAGCACAGTTGACTTCTGTGGCCAAGATTTATTGCTGCCAACCCTTCGTTTTAAAAGACAGTTTCATGATGACGCCGCCGCCGACTGTGCTCACTACCAAGGGCTTTTTGGTGGTAGGTTCTGCAGCCTCTCTGCTTAGAGGTTGTGGGTTCAAATCTCCTTTGAGTTGCACCAGTTTTCTCGATGGGGGGTTTGTACGTTCCTCCTGCTATTGAATGACTCAATATTGTCCCTGTGTGGGAGTGAGACTTGATGTTGTTTAAACCTTTGTCACGTGCCTGTTGTTCGCAGGAGATTTTCTCACATTTTAAGTCTGGTCTGTTGTTCTCTTCTTTGCAACAGTTTGACATTGGTGAAGAGTTCCTGCATCAAGCCATCCACACCATAGAGTACTGCCTCGGGTGTGTTTCCAACACGGCGTCCTACCTCAGACTCTGGGCCTTGAGCCTCGCACATGCACGTGAGTGTTGGAGAGAAACACATGCTTTTTATGCATATGGACGAAGAACTTGCGGCTGTTTGGCTAAATAAGTATTTCAAACTTGCTCCACTTGAGTGTTGAGTCAGAATGACTTTGTTCCGGGTGATGATGCTAATGTTTTCAATAGATTTTCCCACTTTAAATTAGAGTGCTGATGGATGGTTGTCATCTGTTTTGGGGTGCTGCTAGGCTCTCTCACTCAGGAAGACCTTTCTAACCTTTACCTATGGTTTTTGTTTGCTGGTTGAACCTGCTTCACACACTGGAGAAACGCAAATTGCCTGCAATTGCTTCTTGACTTTCCAGAGTGTTCCATGACTCCTTCAGTCGTGACCCAGAGTTAAAGGCCATAGGCAGGGCAGGAGCCCATTTCACACATGGAAATGCCTCCCTTGAATGACTGGATTGTCAAACAGAACCTGCTTGGTGGATGTGTGTACACTTCACAGCAAATACGTCTTTTCAAATATCAGAGGTGGAGATTCTAATAGGCTTTGCCATGCCTAATGGTTTCTTTTTTGTTGGCATACTATACGTGCTGCATGTGTGGCTGCAAGGGCAGCCTCTGGGGCTTTTTCAATCACCCGACAAGTCCATTTTTGACTATTTGTCAACAGTGTCATGTGATGTGAACTCTAAATCCTATTGACTTGCAAATTCTAGTCAAACATCAACAGCAAAGTTTTGTGATCCACGCAGAATTGTCAGAGGTGCTGTGGGAAATGGTGATGAGAGTGGGACTGCGGATGGACACACATATGGGGGTGCTGTTCCTGGTGCCTGTCTTTAGCCTGTTTGCTGTTCTTACTGTGTCCATCCTTCTCATCATGGAGGGCCTGTCTGCCTTCCTGCACGCCCTGCGGCTACACTGGTGAGTCCCAGCCATGGTAGATTCTAAGTGAAAGCTGCCTTGAGCTGTTTGAGCATGGTATTCATCTGTCAATGTCTTTTCTCAGGGTGGAGTTTCAGAATAAGTTCTACAATGGAAACGGAATCAAGTTTTGCCCCTTCTCCTTCTCTCTACTGCCCTCCAGCTTGGATCGCGATGGCTTACTGTGAAGGAGAGCCTCAAAGGTTTCCTATGTTCTGTGATGATCTTGTGAGCCCAAAGACCTAACTCGGGCCAACCTCGGCATGCTGCCCTTGTGGCGGTTGCACGGCCATCAGGGCAGATTCGACTCTCGAATCTCTTTGCACCACAAATCGCCTCAAATGTGTGGCTCTCACGTTTTGAATAAACCTACTTTAAATACCCCCACCCTCTCATTTGGAGATGATAATGAAAATTGATTTTGTGTAAGAGGGTGTGAAACCCCACAGAGCTCAGACCAGCCAGTGATTGTTAATTGCAGCAACATTTAAGCACTTTGTCGTCCATTGCTCCTCATCTCAAGCCTTGACCGTGGCCGATCTGATATCATCAACTGCTCAGCTCTGTGTTGCACTGACTGCCTTACAACAACACACAGTTCCGTTTCACTGGGATTTTACCATCAACACTGTGAAACATTGTGATTCGTTTTTTAGGACAATTCAACATGGACAGGCGTTCAGTGAACTGTAAATACTTTTTATCAAGGTATTTTTTAATTTATTATTTTTCTAAAATGTTGCACCAAATTGAAGATGAATGTAAATGTACTGGTTTTTAGTTTTGTAATGTGTTCACAGTGTTGCCTGTGCTGCCGCCAGAGATGATACAATTTAAACATTCCAAAATGTATTTTTCAGCCATGATGGGAGTGTATACTGACCTCAAAGGTCTGGTGTTTTGTGCGTATTGAGGTCTTTGACTATCATTTAAATTGGGTAGCGTCAGTCATTTGGGGAATTTTTTTTTCTGTCGCACTCATCTGCAGCATAGCAACACTCAGAGATTGAGAGATTGCACAAACAAGAATGTATGTAACTTGGTAAACCACAAATTGTCTTTGGTTAGAGGTTGTAACATGTCGCACAGGCTGGAATTGAAAACACACTTTTCCCTTTAAATATGATTATATGTTATGGCAGTTGTCTATGGGACCAGTAGTTTCTTTGAAATGCTCAAAGATGTTTTGGATTCGGCTGAATTTAAAAGATTCCAGTGAAAAAAGGCCAGACCACGGGAAATGCTTTGGTACTGTGAAACTGCTCTTTTGGTCAATAAAGCAGATGTTTGTGTCGAACTAGGAGTCTGGCCTTTTTCAGAAAATGCCATTGAGTGTGTTTTATTCTCTCAGTTAAAACTTCTGCATATATCGAGAATGCCATTAATTGAACCGCTCTTCTCCTTTGTTCTGTACACATAGTGTGTCTTCATTTTGTCAAGTCAAATTCTGCTACACCTGAACACCACTTCCCGGAAATACGAGTCGAGTTTGTTGCTTGTTTTGTTTCTAGAGATGTACGAAGAGACCACCGGAAGTGACGTCAACGCTTGCCTTTAAGTCTACACTCTGGGTCGTGTCATCGGCTGAAGCCTCGTTGAAGTTATATCTAAGCGACTAATACTCTTCAACCTCCATCATTAACAATTTTGAAAGCTCTTCGACGTATTTAACATTCACAATTCAATAGAACTTTTATACCAATCGATTTAGTGCCAAGATAGCGGCTTCCACTTTTCCTTTCAGTCCATACTCAGGACATAGAATCACACCTCCTGGGTCGTCACGTGTTGTCATGGCGACGACTAACGGAGTCAGACTCCGAGTGAGAGCTTTAGTCAAATCCAATTCAGAAAAAGTCGATATTTTCCATCTTGAATATGAATGAAAGTTAGACGCATTTATCTAAAACGATGGAGCACCACGATTTGCGTGTCGAGTGGATGCGACAGCGTGTATCTGCAGCTTTTAACTTGACGGAGCCCGAATGTTTCGACGAACTTCTCAGTCGGAACCACAGAGCGGAGGAGGAGAAAATCATCCGGTACTTGAACGAGCGCTCCCAAGTGGACTCAACATCGTGCCTTTTGTTTTTTAAAAGTGTCAGAGAGGAGGAAGTGGACGTTGCTGTTGGTAAGTAAGAGTGAGTTTACATGTCTACATTCAAAATACACACAGAGAATATCACGCTGTGTTTGAACTGAATCCGTGTGAGTCAAAGAGCGAGTCCAGACTGTCGTGTCGACAGTGTTGCTGTAATTTAAAAAAAATGATGTTTTGGTTTGTTAAAAAAAAGCATGATACTCTGGATAAGTCTGATTTTATGATCGATTCTTCCCTGACTTCACTTGTGTCTTTGAATCAACATTTGATCCAGAACACGCGGCGGCCAAGGATTCCTCAGAACCTGAGAAGAACTTGTTGGAGCTGACTTCACACCAAAGGCCTGACCAGAGCTCCACTCAGGTACGGTGAACGAGTCGGCACACTATGATCTCATGGACTCTCTAATCCCCATGACTTCCATGATCAAACTTCTTTTTCCAGGACGGTGAGGTTGGAGTGGTGTATCACACTGAACTCCATGTAGCAGTGGACCAAGTTCCTGAAAGGTTCATGAACTCTAGAACCTTCTATTTCCTCAGGAACACTAACGGTGAGACCAGAATAAGAAGCCACATCCGTCATAACGGACCTAACTTTCACCAGCTGATGTTGTTGACCCGACAGAGACCGCTGTGGAACCGCTGGACATGATGGAGGCCGGCAGCCTGATGCCCCGGGTGTTGGAGTTCGGCCTTCTGAGTGGACATCCTCTGCTGATGCTTCAGAGGAACCTCTCTCATGTATGACATTCCCAGCATGATCAGAAGCCATCGTCAGATGCTATGATACTATGAGCTGCACGGCTGCTCTCCATAGGTGTATGTCCCATCGCTAACTGTCCGCCAGATGAAGCGAGCCGGCGCCGGCTGTCAGAATGTTGCCGATGTAGAGACGGACGGGTCAGTGAAGGCACTTCGAGATGAGCTCCTTAACAGCACACACAAGCTTTTGGCTCAAGTGAACACAACTCTGCAGCAACTTCTCATTCAAGGTGTGTTTGTGGAGTTTGCTCACTACTTGTAAATGGGCTCCCCAGTACGTGCTGACCAACTCTCCCTCCTATCAGTAGAATGCTATAGCATGTGTTTGACGTCTTTTGTTCTCCCGCTGGTCTAGAAAGTTGTGTCACTGAGTTGATGTCATTATAGAAGAGATCAAGCTGGATATTCCTGAGCTTGACTTGGAGCCTGAAGTGGACGATCTGGTCTGCAGCCCTGAGATGGTGGAGAAGTTGGAGCAATGTGCGATGAACTGGCAAACTCAGATTACCATTGTCCTGGAGGAGCAGCATGGCAAAAAGCCAGAGGTTTGTAATACTCAAATATCTATCTATCTATCTGTCTGTCTATCTGTCTGTCTGTTTTTCTCTCTGTCTCTGTCGGTCCGAAAAAAAAAAAACAGTTTAATGTATTTGCAGGCTCCAGGACCTTTGGCTGAGCTGGTGTTTTGGCAGCAGCGTGCGTCAATACTGGGTGCTATAAGTGAGCAACTCAAGCTCCCTGTGGTGCAGAAGATCTTGCAGGTGTTGACTCAAGCAGATGCTGGTGTCCTCGGAACTCTCCTGGAAACAGCTTGTGAGCTGAACAAACACTTCAGAGAGGCAGATGACATCGCACGCTTCCTCAGCACACTCGAACGACACTTCAAGGTGGGATCTTGTTTCTGGACTCACCTCAGTGATGGCCATTAAAACCTTGTTTCCCCTTCAAGAATTTAGCCACGGCAGCCGACTTCAGTACAATGCTGGAGACAATCCCGCCCATGATGAACAGCCTTCAGGTGGTGTGGTTGATCTCGTGCTACAACACTGATGATCGAATGTTTCCTTTGCTGGAGCGAATTGCTTGGCAGCTGTGTGAGCGGGTCGCACAGGGGATCGACGTCCACCTGCTTTTCAGGTACGTTGAGGTCAGGTTTTGGATCTTGGTTTGCATCAGTCATCCTTGCCATCTCCATCAGGGAAGAGAGACAGGCGGCCAAGTCGAAGGTGAGAGACGCCAAGAAGGTCCTGGACCAGTGGAAGTCATCTTTCTCCGCAGTGTCTGCTGAAATAGAAGAAATAGACCGGAGCCCACGCTGGGATTTCGACCGCAGGCGGCTGTTTGACAGGACCGATTACATGGGCTCCGTCTGTCAGGACCTGCTCCTGGTGTTTCAGGTGGGTGTCAGACTTGGTGCCATGCAGCGGAAGCACGTTGTGAAGCCTTTCCCCGTGCAGGTTTTAGAGGAGTTTTCCAACATCTTTGGGCCAGTGCTGAAAGAGGTGACTCGGGACCCAAAACGTGTGGATGAACTGCGTGACACGGTGGAGCAGCTGGTGGGGGCCATGGAGGGAGTTTCTTTTGATCCCTTCAACATGTACAAGATGAGCAGTTGGAAGATAATCATGCAGGACTTCCACAAAGCCGTCCAGGTGGGGAGAGGAGAAGTGGCGCTGTGGCAAGTAGGAGTCTTTTCACTCTCCTGTGTCTTTGGTCAGGACATTGAGGAAGAGGCTATGAACTTCATTGACCAGTCCTTCAAGACACTGCGGTCCTCCGCCGCTGCATTCCACATGCTGCTGAGATTCAAGCACATCCGCTCCAGAGAGCCCATCATTTCTCACCTGATGCGCAGGTTTCACCAGGTTCTGGAGCAGTATTGCAGAGAGGTGAGCCACAGACGTTTGTCCAATCTATCTACCTGGTCTTCAGTTGTTGCCTCTGCCAAGTCATGTGACCATCAGCGTTTGGGTATCTAGCTGCAAATTTAAAATGAATTTCAATGGAATGTGTTGCTAACAAGAACAGATGATAAAACTCGAGTGGCCCTCGGCATTACCGTGCTGTTAGAGTGAGAGTGCTGCAGTGCAAGTTGGTTCTTTCTCACTGCCACAAACTCTGGCTCACTGCTGCCACCTGCTGCTCCATTGAGCTCAATGCTGTCACCGGCAGAAAGTATATTGATGCAAGAAAAACTGCAAATGTTAATGAGTGGCCATTCTGCTCGTGATGAAAACACTTCACTATATTGTACGACGAGCCCTTGTCATTCTCCTTGTTGAAGGTGGACGGCATCAACACGTTGTTTGAGGCAGTGAAAGACAATCCTCCTTTAAACAAGAACGAGCCTCCGGCCGCAGGAGCCATTCGCTGGGGACGTTCCCTCTGCTATGGCATCAAACGCACCATGCTCACCTTCCTGACGGAGCCAGAGATGGAGGAGAGTGACCAAGGCAAAGCTGTACGATCCTTGACCGCCATGCTTTGTGTGTTTATTTAGACCAGTAAAAATTCAAACCACAATCGAACAGTTTTCATTTAGGACTCAATTGACCTAATAACAATGTTTCTTCTGTGCAGCCCGTGATTGAACCGTTTGTTCAACGTGGTGAATCACATAGTCTTCATTGCTTCTTTTTATTTTCCATATTCTCTTCAGGCCATGTATAAATATGAAGAAATGGCAGTGAAGTTGATGAACTATGAAGATAAGAGGTTCAAACAGTGGCTGGCTACTGCTCAGGGACTGTTGCCATCCCTCATGAAAAACACTCTGCTACTCAGAGTTGTGCAGGTTTGTGTGGGTGACTTCACCACCGGCTTTTCTCCGCTAACCTCTGCCTATATACGTATATATATATATATATATATATATCTCTATTCTACCTCCAGGTGAGCTCAGCCCTCACAAGTGGTGAGGTCAGAAGCCTTCGATATGTCGTCAACTTTTCCCCAGAAATCAGGGAAATCATTTCCGAGACCAACAACCTCGTGTCACTGGGCTACTCAGTGCCTGAGCTGATGCAAAACATCGCCCTGCAGGAGCATAAACTCCTCAGGTAAGTGAAGGTGCTGTGATTCGAATTGCGTGCTGCAGACACACTTTTATTTTGAAACCATTCCAGGAACGTTGAAGGTTTGAAGAAGCTTGTCAACCGCTATCACACTGTGATTGACAGCCTGAGTGAGCTGAAGGTTGTCATGCTCGCCCAGCACATCCATGTGGTTCAAGAGAAGCTGGACCTCGGATGCAAGAGGCTCAACTGGAATTGTCTAAGTATGAGGGCCTCCCACAAGTCTTCAACCTGTTGTGACCGTCCTCCTACAGATTGGATGGCTTCCTCTTCTGCTTCAAACATGCCAGCTGTCTTCGCTCCTTGTGCCCCTTTCACCCCTGCTTCTGTTTTGACGCCTGCATTTTACAGTGAATGTTTATTGTGTTTATCTTTCTTAAAACCATTTAGGTATCACAGAGTACATCGAGCAAAGCCATCAGGTTGTTTCCAAACTGGAGTCGCTTGTCAGTCAGGTCCTCAAATATGAGCTGGATGTTGAGTCTAGATTAGCAACCATCGCTATGGCCAACTTGCTTAAATATCCACCCCCAACTCAGCCTACCGGTTTGCCAGGTAAAGTCCACCGCTTTTTTTCCGAAAGAAAAAGAAATCTGTTTGAGAAATGTCATTTCCTTCCAGGAGTGAAGGAGTGGTGCGAGGAGATGGAGCGGGGGAGGTTGAGGACAGTCAACATTCTGGTGAGAAAGTACTCAGAAGTTGGACCTACTCTCACTAAAATGGAGCACTTGATGATGGGAACAAGCAGCGGGAAGTGCAGAGCCATGGCAGACTATTATCTGCTCTGGGAGCACAAGGTGCTGGACGCCTTAACCAAGATGGTGCTGAGGTAATGAGGAGAAATGTTGGCGTGTTGTGTCATGCTCATCAGCAGCTTTCCCACCAGGAATATTCAGGCCTTCAACGCAGTGTTGCTGGGAAACAGCCCGCTGTTCAGCGTCGATGTCGTCCTGTCCGCTCCGAGGATTGTGTTGCAGCCGTCCAGCAGTGAGATCATCCAGCTGATCCGTCAGTGTGTCAGAGACTGTATAGAGAGCACCAAGGTGCGTTGCCGCCCTGATCATTGCCCGAGTTGAGACACACCACTCACCTTTCGCTGTGCTTTCTAGCAATTTGTCCGCTGGATGAATGGCACCTGCGTGGAATGCCCTCCTCAGCGTGTCAGCGGTGAAGAGCAGCCAGTGACTTTCAGCTTTTACAGCGACATCTACCAACATCAGCAGGTCAACGACAGCGCCCTGACCGTATCCCAGAACCTCCACAGGTTGCTGCTCTCTGTCGACCGCTACCTCAGTCACTGGAAACACTACGGGCCGCTGTGGGAGAGAAACAAAGACGTCGTCATGGAGAAGTTTGCGGCGAGAAAACCCTCCTGCGTCATGTTCGACGACAAACTGCAGTTTCTCGCTCACAAGAAGCTGGAGGTGATGGAGGAGCCGCTGCACAGGAGCGAGCATGGCATTCATCTGAACCTGGAGCCACTTGCGCGCACGGTGCAGGAGATGGCCGAGTCCTGGATTTGCTCTTTGGGTCTGCTGCTCAACAGATCTGCCAAGGATGATCTCTTCAACTTGAGGGCGGAACTCATGGTGGTGATCAGTCAGACACACGTCAGATGAGAGTTGATTTGCTGACTTTGCACTGTCTCCGCCTAACAGCAACTTTCAGAGAACCTGCAGCAGCGTCCCGATACTTTTGACAGCCTGAAAAGTGTCCTTGGAACCATCTCGCATGTCCGGGACATGTCCCTGGCTGTTGAGGCCAGTTTCCACGACATCCAGGAGCGATATCGAACCTTGGCCATGTATAACGTCCAGGTAGCACCTCTCTGCTGCCACAATTACGCTAGGAAGCGTTTCTTAACTGCTTTCTGGGGCTTCTCCTGCAGCTTGATAAAGAAGAACTGCAGTTATTAGGTAGCACCAGCCAGGTTTGGAACCACCTGGGTGCCGAGTCCAGACGAGTGGATCACAGTCTGACAGACGTGAAGAAATCGTTTTCAAAGGTTGGACCATCAACTGACCTCTCTCCAGACGAGGCAAGAGAAGTGAACTTGTTTTCTTCCCTTGTGACAAATCCAGACTACGGGTGAGAAGATCGAGGAATTCAAGGAGGACTTGTTGATTTTCACCGAGAGTTTTAACATGCATGGGCCCGGTGCTGTGGGAGACGATTTAGAGAAAGGTACTCGGGCCACTAGCAATGAGGCTGAGCCAGCCGTCATTGGACGTGTCTCCTCTTTAGGTCTGAACATCCTGGAGACATACGAGAGCGATCTTGCCAAGATTGTAGCCAGCCGAGAGGAACTGGCGTATGCCGAGAGGCTGCTGGACCTGCCGGTCACTGTCTACCCCGAGGTTGAGAACATGCAGAAGGATATGAAGGGTTTAAGACAGATTTATGACCTCTACAAGACCCAGCAGGTGTGTGTGTGTGTGAGACGGTGAGCCTTCATGTGGATTCCACTTGTTGATGCATGTTTGCCTTTGCTTCCAGGCTGCAAAGGCAGAGTGGTCTCAGTCTCTTTGGGTGGACTTGGATATCCAGTTGCTCCAGGAGGGAGTCGAGGGTTTCATGAAGAGGCTGAGGCAGCTGCCGAAAGATGTGCGGACGCTTCCTGTTGCTCTGTTCCTCGAAGGCCGAATGAAAGAGTTCCGAGAGTCTCTTCCTCTTCTTCTGGATCTGAAGAACGAAGCTCTGAGAGACAGGTCCGTGAAAATCAATCAATCAATCAATCAATAAGATAGATGAGGCTTCGCCACGGGTGAGCGGGGATGGAGGACCCGACCAAACACAGCTCTGTCAGAGGGACAGGGTTTGAGAGGACAGAGCGGGCTCATTTGAGGTTATGAGGTGGAAACATGTGAACAAAGCATTTCTATCATTTCATATATCATTTACAAAGTTTGTTTTTTCATTTCTCTTCTCATTGTCATGCGTCTGAAATTCTTGCTCGCTTGGCCGCAGACACTGGAAAGACTTGATGGAAAGAACTGAAAGCAGTTTTGAGATGAACCCTGATGTCTTCACGCTGGAGAACATGTTTGCCATGGAGCTTCATAAACATGCAAACGTTATTGGTGACATTGTTACGTCCGCCGTCAAAGAGCGCGCTGTTGAAAAGGTAAGGAATTCTAATTGATCCCCACATCATGGGAGGCAGTCATGAAAGGCCTAGTTTTCACTTCAGCTACGTCTTTGTCGAGGTTTCACGACATTACAGGTTTACATTTGAAATGTAAAAAAAACAACTTCAAGTTGTATAAATGATGTGTTTGTCATATTGTTGGACAGTATGACTTGATCTCTGGGTGTAGGGTTTCATTTACGGAATATAGTGATCGAACAGTCGTCTGAGGAATGATAATTACAATGTATTGTGGATGAGTAGAAACTCCAGATTGGACTCTCATTTTAGGCGATAATATCTCTTTCATTGGAGGTTTGTAATTGAATTGGGAAATTGTCAAGTTGTCCTCACAGTGGCATCTGGCTGCGCCGCAGATGAGCGAACTCTTGAACATTTTTAACCTTACATTTTCTCTCCAATAGCGCAGTCATGGATGTTGTTGTGATGAGACTCCAAACAGTGCTTTGGAACTTACTCGTCACTTGCAGCTGAAAGGGAACTATTCCAAAGTAGAAGTGGGAACTGGTTCCTTCAATCCAGGGTTTGTTTCAAAATGACTGGAGTGACTCAAAGTGAACAAGGAAGTGAAAAGGTGTTTCAAAGTGAGACACCACTAAATCCACTGATGAAGCTTGTCACAGCCGTATGAATAGAATAGCTAATATTTAGTCAGGTAAAAGCTGAAATCCAAAGATATAGATATATAGATCCAAATGTATAGAGTTAGTGCACTGACAAGAAACTCTTTTTCTCTAATGACTTAGTCAGCATGAAGACGCAGACGCCCCGGCTAATTTCTGTGTGTGTGTGTGCGTGCATGCGTGCGTGCGTGCGTGCGTGCGTGCGTGCGTTCTGCCAGGGTGTGACGGAAGTGGTGGACACGTGGGAGAAGATGAAGTTCAACGTTCAGCCCTATTTCAAAGGCACGCAGCAGCGCTCCTTCATCTTGGGTTCGGTGGACGAGATCCTGCAGAGTGTGGACAATGATGCCATGAACTTACAGAGCATGGCAGGCAGCAGATTTGTTGGACCGTTCTTGGACACCATCCAACACTGGGAGAAAAACTTGTCCCTTATCAGCGAGACTATCGAGGTTGGTGACCATTTCTTTTGGCTCGAGCTTTTTCACAAATGCTGTTTTGCACGTCATGCTCAGGTTTGGTTGCTGGTGCAGCGGAAGTGGATGTACTTGGAAAGCATTTTCATTGGTGGAGACATTCGCTCGCAGTTGCCAGAGGAGGCCAATACATTTGATAAGATCGACAAGCAATTTAAAGAGGTGAGTGATGCTCCTCAGTAGAGAGTCATCACACATGTCATTCCGCGTGGTGCTTCATGATCCTCAGATAATGAGCAGCACACTGAACGGTCCCAACATCAAGAGCTGTTGCCTGCGGCCCAACCGACTGGCAGAGCTGCAGGACTTGAGCGATGGCCTGGAACGGAGCCAGAAGAGTCTGAATGACTACTTGGATTCCAAACGGAACGCTTTTCCTCGCTTCTTCTTCATCTCTGACGACGAGCTGCTCAGTATTTTGGGCAGTAGCGATCACACGTGCGTGCAGGAGCACATGATTAAGGTACGACACCTGTTCACATCACAAAGGTGAATGGAGAAACAATGCAATAACTTGTGTGTGTGTGTGCGTGAAATCTGCTTGTATTGGAACCTTCCTCAGATGTACGACAACATTGCGTCGCTGCAATTCCACGTGGAGAGCAGTGGGAGGACAGCTGTGCGAGCCATGGTGTCGGCAGAAGGTGAGGTGATGGAGCTGAAGAAGACCATCCAGGTTGCTGGGAGAGTTGAAGAATGGATGACAGAAGTTCTGTTCGAGATGAGGAGGACGAATAGACTCATTACCAAAGAAGCCATCTTCCATTACTGTGAGGACAGAAGCAGGTGTGTGTGTGTGTGTGTGTGTGTCCATTCACTGTGTGTGTGCTGTGACCATGTTGAATCACTGCTGTGTGTCTCAGAGTGGAGTGGATGATGCTCTATCAGGGGATGGTGGTGCTGGCTGCAAATCAAGTCTGGTGGACGTGGGAGGTGGAAGATGTCTTCAAGAAGATGCAGAGAGGAGAGAAACAGGCTTTAAAGGGTTTTGCCACAAAGATGCACCGACAAATTGACCAGCTGGTGACAAGGATTACACAACCAATGACGAAGAACGACCGAAAGAAGATCAACACAGTCCTCATCATCGACGTCCACGCTCGGGACATCGTGGACAGCTTTGTGCTAAACAGGTAAACCGACCATAGAAGAGGTACTTCATCACAAATATTACCCTGTTTTTTGTTTGTCTCTTTTCTTTTTCAAGCATCACAGATGCACGAGAGTTTGAGTGGGAAAGCCAGCTGAGGTTCTACTGGCTCCGAGAACATGACGACTTATTTGTGCACCAGTGCAGTGCAACCTTCTCTTACGGTTACGAGTACATGGGACTGAACGGCCGATTGGTCATAACCCCTCTGACAGACCGGATCTACCTCACCCTCACACAGGTCAGTCACAGCTACAGGGCTAAACCCAGCAGCCAATGGATTGATGTTCTCCGTCTCTCCTCTAGGCCCTGTCCATGCACCTGGGAGGAGCTCCTGCTGGACCAGCTGGGACAGGAAAAACCGAATCCACCAAAGACTTGGCCAAAGCTTTAGGTCTTCTGTGTTTGGTGACAAACTGTGGAGAAGGCATGGACTACATGGTGAGAAGATAAGTGGAGGAATGCATTTTACCAGTGGCCTACTGTTGAGCTTGTGATTTCATGTTTGTTTCCGCCGTGGGGCAGTTGAAGTGCCTCATGAAGGGCCCGTCTGATGTTGACCTTTCCATATTGACTGACTGATGCTTGCTGCTTCCCTTGGCCTCTTCAGGCTGTGGCGAAGATCTTGGCGGGTCTTGCCCAGTGTGGCGCCTGGGGCTGCTTCGATGAATTCAACCGCATCGACGCGTCTGTGCTCTCGGTCATCTCCTCCCAGATACAGACCATCCGCAACGCTCTGATTCTTCGCCTTAAGACCTTTAATGTAAGGGCTGCCAGATCATAAAGACCAACACAGGTGTGTTGAAAAAAGCTGCTCTTCAGTTTGAAGGTAACGAGATCAGCCTGGACAACAGAATGGGAATCTTCATCACCATGAATCCGGGCTATGCTGGACGCACAGAGCTCCCAGAGTCCATCAAGTCTCTCTTCAGACCTGTTGTTGTTATCGTGCCTGACCTGCAGCAGATCTGCGAGATTATGCTCTTTTCTGAGGGCTTCCTGATGGCCAAGGTGAGGGAAACCACTGGTTGAGTCATGGTCCTGTGATCCTGGCTCTGGTCTCTATATGCTTCTCCTCAGGTGCTTGCTAAAAAGATGACAGTCCTCTACAAACTGGCCAGAGAGCAGCTGTCCAAACAGTGGCATTATGACTTTGGTCTGCGAGCCCTGAAGGCTGTACTGGTGATGGCAGGAGAGCTCAAGAGGGGATGGCCGGACCTCAGCGAGGTAGATTGGACCCCAGCCTAACCCTGACCCAGCGTCCAAGTGTTTGCCCTAACAACCACTGGTCTCAATCCAGGACGTGGTGTTGATGAGGGCTCTCCGAGACATGAACCTGCCCAAGTTCGTCTTTGAGGACGTGCCGCTTTTCCTCGGGCTGATCTCAGATCTGTTCCCTGGACTGGACTGTCCTCGTGTTCACTACCAGGACTTCACCGGCGCTGTGGAACAAATCCTGGCCCAACTGGAGTTCGTTCTCTTACCCCAGCAGGTCTGAGCCCAACTGGCTCCTCCTGTCTTTCTCAGCCACCTCATGATCTCGTTCGTAACTCCAGGTGGATAAAGTGGTGCAGATGTATGAGACCATGATGACACGACACACCACCATGGTGGTGGGACCGACTGGTGGGGGGAAGTCTGTTGTGATCAACACGCTATGTCAGGCTCAGACCAGGTCACTTGCTTCCAAGGTTAAACTAGTGCCTCGAGTCACCTGGTCTGAAGTGTTTATGTCTCATCAGATTGGGGGTTCCCACAAAGCTGTATCCCCTGAACCCCAAAGCAGTCAGTGTGCTTGAACTCTACGGCGTCCTGGACCCCGACACACGGGACTGGAGCGATGGGATTCTTTCTAACATCTTCCGTGACATCAACAAGCCTAGCGACAAGAAGGAGCGCAGGTGGCAAGTGACTCTTAAAGGGAGCCTCTGCTTGTCTACTGTTTCTTTGTGCACTTTTTGATGTCATCAAGTGACACACTTCTCACAGGTACATCCTGTTTGATGGGGACGTTGATGCTCTGTGGGTTGAGAACATGAACTCGGTGATGGATGACAACAAGCTTCTCACGCTGGCTAACGGTGAACGAATCAGGTTACAGAACCACTGTGCTCTGCTGTTTGAGGTTTGTTGCAGCCTGAAGAAAGGTTACATGTACTTATACTACTTAGATTTTCTGCTATGTTTTGTGTTGATCAGACTGACGCCTGCCATGTGTTGCAGGTTGGAGATCTGCAGTATGCATCGCCGGCCACCGTGTCCCGCTGCGGGATGGTGTTTGTTGACCCAAAAAACCTGAGATACATTCCTTACTGGCAGAGATGGTTGCACCGCAGGCCTGCCCGGGTATTTTCAAATCACCTTCACCTTTCACCTTCTTCTACCGCTTATCCGGGGTCGGGTCGCAGAGGCTGCGTTCGGAGCTGGGAAGCCCAAACTACCCGGTCCGCCCAAACCTCCTCCAGCTCCTCCCGGGGGATCCCGAGGCGTTCCCAGGCCAGACCGGAGACATAATCTCTCCAGCGAGTCCTGGGTCTTCCCCGGGGTCTCCTCCCGGTAGGACATGCCCGGAACACCTCCCCAGGGAGGCGTCCAGGGGCATCCGGATCAGATGCCCGAGCCACCTCAGCTGCTTCCTCTGCATGTGGAGGAGCAGCGGCTCCACCCCGAGCTCCTCCCAGATGACCCAACTCCTCACCCTATCTCTAAGGGTGCGCCCAGCCACCCTGCGGAGGAAACTCATCTCAGCCGCTTGTATCCACGATCTCATCCTTTCGGTCATTACCCAAAGCTACCCTTAGCTAACTGTAACCCAACGACCGCATCACTGCTGCCGCTGCACCAACCCGTCTATCAATCTCACGCTCCCCTTTTCCCTCGCTCGAGAACAAGACCCCGAGACACTTAAACTCCACCACTTGGGGCAGGAACTCTCCACCGACCTGGAGAGAGCAAACCACCGTGTTCCGGTCGAGAACCATGGCCTCAGACTTGGAGGTGCTGATCCTCATCCCGGCCGCTTCACACTCGGCTGCAAACCGCCCCAGCGCATGCTGAAGGTCCCGGTCCGATGAGGCCAGCAGGACAACATCGTCCGCAAATAGCAGAGATGAAATTCTGTGGTTCCCGAACCGGATCCCCTCCGACCCCTGGCTACGCCTAGAAATTCTGTCCATAAAAGTGATGAACAGAACCGGTGACAAAGGGCAGCCCTGGCGGAGACCAACATGCACCGGGAACAGGTCTGATTTACTGCCGGCAATGCGAACCATGCTCCTGCTCCGGTCACACAAGGAGCGGACAGCCCCTAGCAGAGGGCCCCATATTCCCGGAGCACCCCCCACAGGACATCGCGAGGGACACGGTCCAACGCCTTCTCCAAATCCACAAAGCACATGTGGACTGCTTGGGCGAACTCCCATGAACCCTTGAGCACCCGATGGAGGGTATAGAGCTGGTCCAGTGTTCCACGACCGGGACGAAAACCACACTGTTCCTCCTGGATCCGAGGTTCGACTATTGGCCGAAGTCTCCTCTCTAGTACCCTGGAATAGACCTTTCCAGGGAGGCTGAGGAGTGTGATCCCCCTATAGTTGGAACACACCCTCCGGTCCCCCTTCTTAAACAGGGGGACCACCACCCCGGTCTGCCAATCCAGAGGCACTGTCCTCGACTGCCACGCGATGTTGCAGAGACGTGTCAGCCACGACCGCCCTACAACATCCAGGGATTTCAGATACTCAGTACGGATCTCGTCCACTCCCGGGGCCCTACCACCGAGGAGCTTACGAACAACCTCGGCGACTTCGGCCCGGGTGATGAGAGAGCCATCCGAGTCCTCAGTCCCCGCTTCCTGAGTGGAAGACGTGACGACAACATCACCAGTCGAGTATTTTCAAATCAATGAGTGTTTATTACAATCGACACATTGTAAACACCTTAGGTGACAGTTGTATGACCATTGTTTAACACGGCTTCATTACTACAAACAATGCCGTCGTTATTTCTTCTAACTTTTCGCAGAGAAAAGGAGCAGAGCGCCCTTATTATTATGATGATTATTTTGGATTAAGCTGTGTTTTTTTTGTTGACTCTACAGGATCAAAAACTATTGAACCTTTTATTTGACAAATACGTCCACACCTCCATTGATATGATCCTGGAAGGTATGGTGGACAACAAACAAGGACCAAAGCTGAAGACTGTTGTGCCTCAGACAGATTTGAATATGGTGGGAATTACTCAGGCAAACGTGCAGCCACGTTGTTTTTGCCTTCTTTCAATGTCATCTGAACATGGTGCGTGTGGTGTAGGTGACCCAGTTATGCCTGACTCTGGACGCTCTGCTCGGCACTGGCAGCTACGGCGCTGATGTCCTTGAGTGTTTTTTTCTGGAAGCATTGTACTGCTCACTGGGAGCCACGTTGCTGGACGACAGCCGGGTCAAGTTCGACGTGCTGGTGAAAAAACTTTCGTGCCTAAAAACGGTGTATGATGAGAGCGCACTGGCAGCGCCGGGGGAGATCCCAGGTAATTGCATAAAAGACTTATGTCCATGTTATAACGTCAGTACATAATATTATCCTCACAAAAGCAGTACAATACTCTTTGACATGCAGGATACCGCCCGACACTCTATGATTTCCACTTTGATGGAGCACAGGAGAAGTGGGTCCCGTGGGATCGTCTGGTCCCCAAATATATCCACAACCCTGATGGGAAGTTTGCTGATATTTTAGGTACGAAAGGTTAGATTATATTCTGACCGTGCAACTTTGACGCTTTACTTCTTGCCGCAGTGCCGACTGTAGATACGACGCGGGCCAGTTGGATCCTTGAGCAGATGGTTAAGGTGAAGGGGTCAGTCCTGTTGGTGGGAGAGTCTGGGACCTCAAAGACTGCCACCATCCATAACTTCCTCAAGAACCAAAGTGCAGAAACTATTGTAAGGGATGATGCCCCATTCTCTTTAGCATCTTCATGAACCAGAGTTTCTTACTTTTCAGATTACCTTGACCATCAACTTCTCGTCCAGGACGACTTCCCTGGACCTGCAAAGAAACCTAGAAGCCAATGTGGAGAAGAGGACCAAAGAGACTTATGGTCCTCCGATGGGCAGAAGGCTCCTGGTGTTTATGGATGACCTGAATATGCCGAAGGTGTTTATACTTGACAGGCTCTTGTCAGTACCGCAGTTTGCCAGACGTCAATGTTTTGCCTCAGGTGGATGCATATGGCACGCAGCAGCCCATCGCACTTCTCAAGCTGCTCTTGGACAAGGGAGGCATATATGACAGAGGAAAGGAGCTGAACTGCAAAACCCTGAAAGACCTGGGCTTCATTGCTGCCATGGGCAAGGCTGGAGGTGGAAGGAACAAAGTCGACCCACGCTTTATCTCGCTCTTCAGCGTCTTCAATATTCCCTTTCCCACACAAGAGTCTCTCCACCACATATACGCCTCCATCATTAGAGGTCACACCAAGGTAAGGGTGGTAGGTTGTGTCACTATTGTCACTGCCTCGTCTCCCAGTTTAACTTTTGAAATCGTTCAAGCCATTCGAAGAGGCTGTCCGGACGGTTTGTGACACCGTCACCTCCTGCACCATTGAACTCTACAACAAGATCGTCAAGGACTTGCCCCCGACTCCGTCCAAGTTCCACTACATATTCAACCTGAGGGACTTGTCGCGGGTCTACAACGGACTGGCCCTCACAGAGCCCGACAGGTCAGGTGGAACCTTGAGGGATGGACGTGTGGCGGAGTGCGGTGAGAACATCTATCATCTCTGCTCCAGGTTTGTGACCGCGCTTCAGTTCGTACGAGTTTGGAGAAATGAGTGTCTGAGGATTTTCCACGACAGACTGATCAATGACGAAGACAAGAACTCGGTAATTAGAGACAGAAGTGAGAACATAAGTGCAGGTCGAGTTTGAGAGCCATGATTGCACTTTCACCCGCAGGTGCAGGAGTATATCAGGACCCTTATAGAGCGGCATTTTAGGTCCGACGTGCAGGCCATCATGAGGGACCCGATTCTGTTTGGAGACTTTGGCACAGCACTCACAGAGTCTGAGCCGAGGGTGTACGAGGAGCTGCAGGACTACGAGGCTTTAAAAGCTCTGTTCCAGGTGCATTTCAAGAAGCTGCGCAGCAGCAGTGTGTTGTGTCCAAATCACCGTTCCTCACTGAGTTCCTCATGAGCAGGAGATCTTAGAAGAATACAACGAAAACAGGTCGCGGATGAACTTGGTGCTGTTTGACGATGCGCTTGAACATCTGACTCGTGTGCACCGCATCATCCGCATTGACCGGGGTCACGCTCTTCTGGTGGGCGTCGCGGGCTCTGGGAAGCAGTCACTTACCAAACTGGCTGCTTTCACTGCTGGCTGCGAGGTGAGTGAAGATGCGACGGCTTCACGTTCACATCCTCCTCTTGATCTACTTTGTAACAACCTCTCGCCAGACGTTTGAAATAGCACTCAGCAGAGGCTACAATGAGACGAGCTTCAGAGAGGACGTCAAGACACTTTACACAAAGCTTGGGATTGACAACAAGAAGACCATCTTTCTGGTCACGGATGCTCACATTGTTGAGGAGGGCTTCCTGGAGCTCATCAATAATATGCTGACTTCAGGTGAGATACTGGAACCTTGTTTTTTTCCATCCGTTGAGACTGAGACGCCTTTGTGCTACAGGAGTCGTCCCTGCCCTGTTTCCTGAGGATGAGCGAGATGCTCTCATCAATCTGCTTCGAGATGAAGCTCTAAAGAATGGAACAGCACCATCTAAAGACGGCGTCTGGCAACATTTTGTCAAGAAATGTTCCAATAATCTTCATATTGTCTTGGCACTGTCTCCAGTTGGAGAAACTTTAAGGACACGATGCCGCAACTTTCCAGGTGCCATTTCTTGACATGATTCAAAGTTGCCGTATTACCAGTCACTCAACACGCTTCTGTATGAGCTTGTTTGTTTCTGTTTCGTGCCAAGGCTTGCTGAACAACACGGTCATCAACTGGTTCCAGCCGTGGCCTCCGCAGGCTCTGCTGGAAGTGGCTCAATCTTTCCTCGGTGTGTATGATGTGCTGTTCGCTGCTTGACTCTACACATGTAAGATTAAGACTTTACAGTGCACTTGTGCATGACTTTTCATGTGCCATGTAAATGTGAAGACATCATCTATTGCTAGCGAGTGAGATAGCAACAATACTAATGAACGCATTATCTTCCGAGTCCCAGCTACACTGGGTGAACGCTGCAAGGTTCCCAGTCTATTGCAGGCACATATATAGTCACCAATAAATGTTGCATTTGGATGGCTCAATCCACATTTCTACTTTTAAGAGACACCACGTGAGTCAGCATCTGCCTCCTGGACACTTACTTGCTGGGTGTTCTGGGCATGTCCAGCGGGGAGGTGGCCTCGGGGCCGACCCAGGAAGAGCAGCTGGAGGATGTGCCTTGGGAGCGGGAAGTCTCTTATCTTCCACCGCCATAATAATAACGTGATAATTACTACATGTCTAAATGAATATATGACAGAAAGGGAAATCCATCCAGTATGTGTGGTTTACAATTTTGTATCGTTGTCTTGTTATCTCGCCTGATCTTTTCTTGTTTTCATCTTCAAGGTGAAAACCCGATGATTCCTGAAGAACATTCCGAGTCAGTCATCGCACACGTCTGCAAGGTCCATGAGTCCGTAGGTGATTACAGCAAGTTGTTCCAGCAGAAACTGAGGCGTTGTAACTTTGTTACCCCAAAAAACTACTTGGACTTCATACACACATATTCCAAACTGCTGGAGGAGAAGGACCGTGATATTTTGGGTAAACTATAAGCAAGGCACGCTGACATTTAAGACAGATGCTTTGCTTTGTGTAGATAATGTTTTGTCTCGGCTCCAGCTCAATGCAAGCATCTTGAAGGAGGCTTGGACAAACTGAAGGAAGCCAGTGAGCAGCTGGCTGAGCTGAATGTCAAGCTGGCAGAGCAGAAGGTGGTGCTTGCAGAGAGGTCCACGGCTTGTGAAGCTCTGCTAGAAGAGATCACCAAAAACACCAGCGTCGGTCAGTTCATGCTGTCAAATATTTCAAGGAAGTCCAAGGTCCCCTCACTGAATTCTAATGTTTCCTGAGTTCAGCCGAAGAGAAAAAGACCCTAGCTGAGGAAAAGGCCGCAGAGATCAATGAGCAGACCAAAGTGATCGCAGTTGAGAAAGCGGAGGCTGAAAGTTCCCTCGCTGATGCTCTTCCTGCTCTGGAGGCTGCTCGTAATGCTCTGCAGGACCTGGAGAAGTCCGATGTGACAGAAATAAGGTGATGAAAAGCATCTCCACCTCTGGTGCCAACTGACTTGCTTCATGCAGATACTGATGCCTGCTCCCCTGGGAAGGTCGTTTGCCAAGCCTCCCAAGCAGGTCCAGGTTGTGTGTGAGTGCATCCTGGTGCTGAGGGGCTACAAGGAGATCAACTGGCAGTCTGCCAAGGGCATGATGTCGGAAGCTCATTTTCTCCGTTCTCTGATGGAGATAGACTGTGATTCCATTAACAACCACCAGGTCCGGACTGTCAAAGGTAGCTTCCTAAAGAAGGGCTTGGTGTTTTCATACAGAGTGCTGGTTTCAGTGCTGACTCTCTGTGTTCAGGCTTCCTCAAGACCCTTCAGACTTCCTTCGAGGAGATGCGTGGAATCAGCAGAGCAGGCTCGGGGAT
Source organism: Synchiropus splendidus (assembly GCF_027744825.2). NCBI lineage: Eukaryota > Metazoa > Chordata > Actinopteri > Syngnathiformes > Callionymidae > Synchiropus > Synchiropus splendidus. The sequence goes on along the minus strand of NC_071340.1, from coordinate 28,198,263 downwards.
GTTCAAGTTCGTCGAGGCCATTATGGGATATTGTGATGTTGCACGAGAGATAAAACCAAAACGAGACAAAGTAATATTGAATGTGTGGCATCTGTCAGAAATCTATGGGGTTGGAAATGTGAGCATGTTTCCTGCAGGTGGCACGGTTGGAGAAGAACTTCTTTCAGAGTAAACAGGAGCTGGAACACATTGAGGGCGAGCTTTGCGACATCCAGAGAGAGCTCAAGGCTCTCGGTGAGAAGTATCAATCTGCTATCGAGGGAAAACAGCTGTTGCAAGAGGAGGCCGAGCTCATGGAGAAGAGACTGGTCGCTGCAGACAAACTCATTAGCGGTCTGGACTCTGAGAACGTGAGGTAAGCTCCTGAAATGAATCAGTTGTTCAGAGTCCCCCCTAATCTTGTCATGCACTTCAAGATGGTCGGAGGACTTGCAGGACTTGAAGGAGCGGCGCGTGCGACTCCTGGGTGACTGCTTACTCTCGTCAGCCTTTCTGAGCTACGAAGGAGCGTTCAGCTGGGACTTCAGGAACGAGATGCTCTATGGTGTGTGGGTGCAAGATGTGCAGCAGCGAGGAATCCCGCTCAGTCGACCTTTCAAAGTTGAACATTTGCTCACAGATGAGGTAGAAGTCAGCAGGTAAGAGAGGGGCCCTCAGTTTGCTTTCATATGTGCTGAAAGGTCCTGATCGACGCCTGCCTTTCAGATGGGGGTCCGAAGGTTTGCCTCCGGATGAGCTGTCGGTGCAGAATGGCATCCTCACCACGAGGGGGAGCCGTTTCCCCTTGTGCATTGACCCCCAGCAGCAGGCGCTGAACTGGATTAAGAAGAAAGAGGAAAATAATCACCTAAAGGTTCAACATGATTTCTTTATTACATTTACATACCCTAACTTAAAACATGGAGTCAGCTGTCCGAGGTTGAGACGAAGTGCGTGACGATGCACAGCAGGTCACAGAGGCTCACTTTGGGGAGGCAGTGTTTTACTTCTGGTCTCTGGTGAAGCTCTGTGACAACCTTCTCCTCTCCGCACAGATTTCTTCTTTCAATGATCCAGACTTCCTGCAACAACTGGAGATGGCTGTGAAATACGGATATCCATTCCTTTTCCAAGATGTGGATGAGTACATCGACCCTGTCATTGACAACGTTCTGGAAAAGAATGTGAAGGGATCAGAGGGAAGGCAAGTGGTCACACTGGGAGACAAGGAGGTGGACTATGATCCGAACTTTAGGCTCTACCTCAACACCAAACTGGCCAACCCTAAATACTCCCCGTCTGTGTTCGGAAAAGCCATGGTCATTAACTACACTGGTGAGTCACCACAACGTACTGAGGAGCTCAACGTACAAATAGCTTTCATAAACGAGTGTCTGGCCTTGCATGTGTCTAGTGACCCCCAGGGGCCTGGAGGACCAGTTGCTCAGTGTGATCATGGGCTTTGAAAAAAGGGAATTAGAGGAACAGCGAGGAAATTTAATCCAGGAGACAAGCCACAATAAGAAGCTGCTGAAGAACCTCGGGGACTCTCTGCTCAGGGAACTGGCCACATCCACAGGCAACATGTTGGACAACAAAGAGCTAGTCCACACTCTTGAGGAGACCAAGGCCAAAGCTAGTGAGGTCTGTGTGACAACTGTGAGTCTCTCCAGTGTTTTGTATAAGTGGTTAAACATCAACAAATGATTGTCAGGTGTTTGAGAAGCTCAAGCTGGCTGAGGAAACGTCTGCCGACATCGATAAACTCAGAGATGGCTACAGAGCTGCCGCAAAACGGGGAGCCATCTTGTTCTTTGTGCTGACGGAAATGGCTCTGGTGAACAGCATGTACCAGTACTCACTCACTTCCTACCTGGAGGTGTTTGACTTCTCCCTGCGTAAGTCTCTGCCGGACCCTGTCTTGTCTCGAAGACTGAGGAACGTCGTGGACGCTTTAACGTACAATATCTACAACTACGGCTGCACAGGTAACACCTCATTATACTCACGACAAGTGATCAGATTTGGGGTTAGAGCAAACGTTGACTTTCCAGGTCTGTTTGAGAAACACAAGCTGCTCTTTGCCTTCACCATGACGCTTAAGATCGAGCAGGCAGAGGGTCGAGCACCGCAGGAGGAGCTGGAGTTCTTCATCAAAGGTAACTATACTGTTATTACATCGTCGTATGCTAACGGTGTAGTTGCATATGGATGAGCCGTAAACTTGTGTGTGTAAAGGTCATCTGTCCCTGGAGAAGGGCAAACGCAAAAAGCCCAGCGACTGGTTGCCAGATCAGGGTTGGGAAGACGCGTTAAAGCTTGCAGAGTTGTTTCCTGAGCAATTCTGCTCTTTGCCTGGCGATGTGGAGGAAGCTGCAGCTGCTTGGAAGCAGGTAAGCCCTCACCTTGGGTTGCACAGTCTGATTGTCACAGTGTGTTGTCCTCCACAGTGGTATGACTTGGACGCACCAGAACAAGCACCCTTGCCCATGAACTACGAGGAGAGCCTGTCAGCTTTCCAGAAGCTTCTCCTCCTTCGATGTTTCCGTGTGGACCGAGTCTACAGAGCCGTGTCGGACTACATCACTGTCACCATGGGCGAGAGGTGATTGAGACTTGCCTCCTTTGACCTAACCAGATGTGGTATGGTTCAACTTCTGTCCCATTTTCTCCCAGATTCGTGCAGCCTCCCGTCATCAGCTATGAAGCAATTCTGGATCAGAGCACGCCTTGTTCACCCATCGTCTTCATCCTGAGTGCGGGCTCTGATCCAGCTGGTGAGCTCATGAACCTGGCCGAGAGGTCGGGATTTGAAGGCAACAAGTTCAAGGTCCTGTCGATGGGTCAGGGACAAGAGAAGGTAGCAAACACTTTCCTTCAACAAGGTTTCCTAAATGGCATGAGGAAATGCGCTTCATGCCTCGTGCCTCTGAAGGTTGCCCTGCAGCTACTGGAAATGGCCGTCACTCGGGGGCAGTGGTTGATGCTCCAAAACTGCCACCTGTTGGTTAAATGGCTAAAAGATCTGGAGAAGACCCTGGAGAGGATCACGAAGGCCCAGCCCAACTTCCGCCTGTGGCTGACCACCAATCCAGTCAAAGACTTCCCTGTTGGCATCCTGCAAAAGTCCCTGAAGGTCACCTTTATTTCTGACGTTGTTCTTTTGAAGACCAATGTGTTCAAAAGATGCGCTCCTCAACTGTTCCCAGGTTGTGACTGAGCCTCCAAACGGACTCAAGCTGAACATGAGAGCCACCTATTCTAAAATCTCCCGCGAGACCTTGTCTGCCTGCCCTCATCCAGCGTTCCGCAGCCTCGTGTACGTCTTGACCTTCTTCCACGCGGTGGTGCAGGAGAGGCGGAAGTATGGCAAAATGGGTTGGAATGTTCCGTACGACTTCAATGAGTCAGACTTTTTCGTAAGGGAGCCTCACTAGAGCTTGGGATTCACGTGAAACCATGAGTGTCAGCAGTATACGCTTCCCTTCAGGTGTGTATGGAAATCCTGAAGACCGCCCTGACCCGCGCTCACAAGCAGGCCGACAGCAACATACCGTGGGGTAGTTTAAAATACCTCATTGGCGAGGTGAGCCGTTATGCTTTTATTGCCATTTCTGTCGCGTTACAATGTGACGTTGTCTTCCACAGGTGATGTACGGAGGGCGAGCCATTGACGCCTTCGACCGGCGGATCCTGACCACCTACATGGATGAATACCTCGGAGACTTCCTCTTCTATAGCTTTCGCCGTTTTCACTTCTTCAGTGAAAAAGATGTGGACTATAAGATTCCTCCTCCTGGACCCAAACAAGTATATGTTGGTGAGTATATTGTCAGGAACCACGTGTGCATGGAACCCAAGTGGGAGTGGTGACCAGCAGGAGAGACTCAACCATGAGAATAATGTTCAACACGTTATTCATTTTGACAATGATACAAAGGAACTGACAGAAGGATGACCCGAGGGCGTCACTGAACTGGGAGCTAACAGGAACAGAAACGAGTGATAAATCTGGGAACAGAGCGCCGACACACGAGAACACAGGGTCACACAGCGGCCAGTCACTCACGCAGTCCAAGCAAGTCCAGCAACACAAAATACACTTGACTCAATCGTGGTGAGCTAACGTACAACAGAAAGTAACGTGGTGGTCAAAACTCACGGGGACAAGGGAGGAAACAAGTGCAACCAAAAATGAGCTGGCGGTGCAAACACGCACACACAGCTGAGGAAACAGGGAGAACAAAGGGAGAGAGGACAGAACTGACTCAAGGATCAGGAAGCAAACACTTTGGGGAAACGGGCCTAGAACAAGCCAGCGAGAGCCAAGGGACCTGCCTGGGAGCAGGGAGGATCTGGCTCACAGCACTGGGACAGCAGAGCAACCGAGCAGGTGACGCTGACTGAGCTGTCAGTCCCAGCTGTGGGCCATGAGCAGATCAAGCTCAGGTGGACACGTGGGGGAGAAGACAGGAAATGAAGCGAAAAATAAGAGCAGATCATGACAGATATGCTGTTGCCATGGACGCTGTGTGTTCTGTGTTTCACAGATGAGATTGAGAGTCTGCCACTGGCCGATAGTCCCGAGGTGATGGGTCTTCACTCCAATGCAGAGATAGGATACTACACACTGGCGGCTAAAGACATGTGGAGACACCTGATCGACCTGCAGCCTCAGACGAGTATGCTCTTTCCCAAAGTCGTTAATATCACTAGGTAATGGCTGTCGTCAACAACTGTTTACGGATTTCAGGTGAATCTGGAAGAAGCCTCAGTCGGGATGAGTACATCAGTCAGGTGACCCAGGACATTCAGAACAAGCTGCCCAAGCTCTTCCACTTGGACGTGATTCGGAACAAAATTGGAGCCGACATCTCGCCAACATCTGTGGTGCTTCTTCAAGAACTGGAACGTTTCAACAAACTGCTCGAGCGCATGAAACGCTCCCTGTCAGAGCTGCAGCGGGTGAGTAAGCACGAGTGGCAAGGTGGCGCCAAGAGGCTGATCCGCTGTCGCTCGGCAGGCTCTCCTTGGCGAGGTGGGCATGAGCACTGAACTAGATGAGCTTTCTCGGGCTCTGTTCAACGGGCACATCCCGGCCATTTGGAGGAAACTGGCACCCGATACTCTGAAGTCTCTTGGCAGCTGGATGAGTCATTTCAACCGCCGTTACGAGCTGTACGAGTCCTGGGTGAGGGGGAGATGTTGACAGATCTTTCCTGACTGTGTAGGACACAGAGGTAACTTAACGGACTTATCACCTGCAGGTAGATAATGGTGAGCCAAAGGTCATGTGGCTCTCAGGACTACATATTCCAGAGTCCTACCTGACAGCTCTGCTACAAGCAGCATGTCGGAAGAACGGTTGGCCTCTGGACCTCTCCACGCTCTACACACAGGTGACCCGCTACCGAAGCGAGGAGGAAATCAGCCAGAAACCTGGGCAAGGTAACAGCAGCGACTTCATGGAATGTGGACAGCTTTCTTACAAGGGGGTTTGCGCAGGCTGCTTCATTTCCGGGATGTACCTGGAGGGGGCAGACTGGGACATGGAGAAAGGCTGTCTGGTGAGGTGTAAACCCAAAGTTCTGGTCTCAGAGCTGCCCATTCTTAAAGTGGTACCGACTGAAAGCCATCGGCTGAAGTTGCAGGTGCGCACTGTAACCCACACTCACGCTCGCTCTCGCTGCTTCTTTGCTAATCCTCATTTCCTGTCTCACCACAGAACACACTGAGGACGCCGGTCTACACCACGTCTCTGCGGAGGAATGCGATGGGAGTGGGACTGGTTTTTGAAGCAGACTTGTTCACCACTGAGCACATCTCTCACTGGGTCCTGCAGGGCGTCTGTTTGTGTCTCAACACTGACTAAATTCAAGTGTCATTGAAGATGTAACACAATCATAAATACAGCCACACAGGTGGAGGACTATTTCCATGTCACTCACTTCTCACTAGAGGGCAGTGCGTCACACCGGACCTGGTTATTGACGAAGGTTCACCTGGAGTCTCTTTTTGACACGCAGTATTTTGAGGCCTGAATGACAATCTGAGTGACACAAACTTAACACATCTGATGCCATCAACTCTCTTCGCTGTCTGGGGCACCTTCATCAGCATCGCCTTGCTTGTGTAAAGGTCTACAGACAATACTGGTGAGGCTGGCTGTGACCTCAATACTATTTGGCTTGAGGAGAATGAAGAGAGCCGAGAGAATATGTTTCATCACTGCAAGTTGGGTGACATTCTTACTCACAAGCCTCTTGCGAGGAAACATTCGATCAAACGGGTCCTGATCCTGACGGCAATGAGACTCTGGCTAAAGGTGCTCTCCGTCTCCCCGCCAAACAATGCAGCTTTGACAAGTCTGTGTGCGCTGCAGTTTCCTCTCCTCAGATGAGATAAAAGTCAGACTTCATCCCCTCTCCTCTACTCTCAAGATGGTCAATAACCATCATCAAGTCGACGCCCCAAATGAAGTAGCTGGTTCAGTCCAAGAGTGTAGAAAACAAGAGGACTGGGAGTGAGGTGGCATTGACAGATGCTTCGTTCAATTTCTTGAGGTCATATTTGTGTTCTGCTGTATCTGATTTACGGTGGTCCACGTTTCATGACAATCTCGGTGACCCTCCACCCTCCTCGTGTTTGTGGTGATGGAGAGCAGGTGAGGTCACTCCAGTGCAAGGTCCTCTCTGTTGAAAGTGCCCGTCAGTAACTGTCAACATAAAACATGATGACTGAGCCAATGACAACCTTCATCTGACAGTGTCCTGCAGCATCTGTGCAGTTGGGAGCCAAAGTCACTCCCGAAAATTAAAATAGGAGGCTGGTGTCCTTTAGTACTTTTAGGCCTGGAACAGGGGACATTAGAGGCACTGAATAGAGGCACGATAAAGGTTCATCTCACAACCACTGATTCCTTTTTCCATTTTTCTGTGTGCCCTCTGAAGGTCTTCAGAGGGGTTGAAATAATTCATCCACAACTTCCTGCTAAATGCACTGGGATCTTCCTTAAGTTCCCGTGGAACTTTTTTCCCCTCTCCTTTGAAAACCTCGCATTTACTTCAAGGCAATACTCATAACGTGTTAGAAAAAAGCTGCTGTGAAGGGTGCTGTGCTTTTCCTCGTTTCAAGAGGGATTTAACAAGTTTGCAGGATGAAACCTTTACATACCATGGAATGTGAAAGATCCGTGTTCATCAAAGTAGGAGTCAGTTAGTTTCAGTAATAACTCCTGCACAATGCCTTACGTGTTTGTTTGATGTTTCACGGCGTGACCAGGACTGGCCGCACGACCGCTGCTGGTTTTTCAGTTTCAGCCAGGTTCCACTCCTCCGACACTGCTGGAAAACCACTCAGATCTATTCCCAACAACTTCTATGTCCCTCAGAATGTGTGAATCCACATTTTGCCACGGACACTAACAAAGTCCTTTTGGAAAGAATGTAGCTGAACTTAATGTTGTCCACGACAAGAACGAAAACACACACTCATGGACTGAGAGGGAGACTAGCTTGACTCGTTTCAGGGTCCTTGGAGCTGCTCTAAATGCATCTGTAATTACTATCTTTGATCCTTTCACTCTGCGACTGAGTTCCTGGCAGCGAGACGGCCATTTTCTAAACTTCCATGAAATGTAAATTTTATGGTTCTGTGTTTATGGGAGGAAAAAAAAAAACTTTTGGCGTACTTCGGTACACCGTGGCATCAAGAGGCTCGACCTTCAGGAACCTATGAGAAGGGTTCATTTAAGGCAGGAAGTCTGCGGTCAAGGCCCAAGTTCATCAAAGGGCCTTTCATTGTCTGAAGGTTGTCAAGCAAATCCCACAGTGAAAGCGCATAAATGGCCGCGTTACAAGCATCTGATGAAACCGTAGAGGAACGAGCCTGACTTCTCTCTCGACATGGTTCTGTTCGCTTGCGCGCCACATGAACGGGGGACTTGACTCAGGGAGTCATGCGCAGTGGGGGAGCAGCGGGGCTCGCTGAGTGGCCGCTGGGGGCGGAGCTTCCTTCTGCCGGGGGACTATAAAAGCGCTGTCATGCCGCCGGCGTCCGTCGCTCTGACGCTGGCGGAGCTGCAGTCCGGCGCTGCGCGTGGCGCTGTGAATTCAAGTTCACAACTCTGCTTAGAAGCACTCCTCACTCCGTGGACGCCGAATGAGCATGAGACGGGCGTTTTCATAAAGCACTCTGCTTCACTCGCCTGTAGCGGATTCACTCAACACTGTTCCGTCCTGACATGGAGTCGCGCTGGAGGAGCCCAAGTTTGCTGCGGCCGCCGCCGCCGCCGCCGCTGCTGCTGCTGCTGCTGTGGCTCGCCGCCTCCGTGGACGCGACGTGGAGGACGGGACTTTACCACGGCGTCTCAGGCGGACCGCAGGCAGCCCGCCCCTCCGTTTACCACAAGAGGTAATGACTCTCTTTTCTGTTTGTAAAGGTGCAGTGTCTCGATCCATCTTCCAGGTCGCATTGTCTCTGTGACAGCTCGTTTCCCTTTTCCTGTTGGCCTCATCCCGGCAACATCTGCTGCGTGTCCGCTGACACACCTTCACCAGTATGAACCACCTTCTTCTCAAGTTGAGATGGAAGACAAATGCCATGTTAAACTCAGTTGTCTTCGCTGCGGACCTGCAACATTTCTTTTAGAAGTGTCCCTCTCTACAAGATGTTGCACGCCTGTTTAATCTATGTACCTATATGAATGAATGGGACATCCTCTGTCCCCTCACTACCTGGGACATTCAAATCCCCCTGGTCATGTGTGGACCGCTGTTGAGGGTATCAAATGTTATATTACATCTGGACACGCAGGGTTTTGCCTGACGGATTCCACATCTAGTTGTGATTAGAGAGAGTGAAAAAAACACGACTTCTTATTTACAAGCAGCAATACACACAGTCATTACTACATTACGTGCTACATTCATCTATTCCACCATACCGACAAATATTTGACCCCCAAAAAATCAGAGAAGGGAAATTAGACTTGACTGATGTGTGGGGGGAAAAAATTCTCCAAAAGCTCTTATTTTACTACAATTCTTTCTTTTAATCCAGAATACTAGCAAGATTGAGCGGCAAAGAAGAATCAGAATGTTTCTCGGTCACAGGCCATAAGCTCCAAAGCAGAGTCACCTGACTCTAAACCACCTCAGCTCCCGCTCCTGCCTCAGACTTCTTTGGATGAAAAAGAATCTTTCAAATATTTAGGCTGTCACTTTCAGCAACTGTGTTTGCCGCGTGTGTGGCCTTGAGACTGATGCAGACGCCTTTGCTCCTGGCCATGTCCAGGTGGCTTTATGGGCCCCCAGCCTCTGCTCCCCTGTCGCTTATGGCCAGAGCTTTGTGGACGTGTTTACTAAACGCAGGCAGCTGGAGCCTGACCACATCTGGAGTAGTTTGGAGAAAGGGAGAGGATGAGTTTACAGTGGGCTTGTTGCTGTTTGTAAGTGGATACATTTGCATGGCGGACAGCGCCGGGTCTGTCCAGGGGTCAGCGGGTTTGAGGTGAGAGGGGTGGAAGCTGTCCACCTGCTGTCTAGACCCATCTGCCTCTCTGTGGTGTTTGAAAACAAACTGTGGTAATGGGGTGTTTCTCTTCTCTAGCAGAAAGCTCTTCAATAAAAACACTCATTCAAACGACTGAGAAAGGTTGATGTCAGAGTCATTCCGTACCTCTGTCCCTAAAGAGGGCACGAGCTCATTGGCGGTTGATGTAGCTGCAGCTCCATTTCTCATCGGTCTCTTGTCTTCCCCTGGAGGACTTGTCATACTCTGTCATTTGGCCCATGCCTCATTCATCCTGGCTGGATACGAAAGCGATCTAGGATTCCACTGGGTAAGCTGGGAAGTAGTGACCCCTGTTTTCTCCATATGGTTAGCAGATGAATGCTCATTTTCACTCATGATGTAGACAGGAAAACCTAAGCCAAACCAGGAGCCACGGCGTACTTATCCTGAACTTGTTCCTGGGAAATACCTGCCGACAGGCCGATCCACAAAAGAGCCAAAGGTGATGCAGTCAGTTCTCAACCTTGAGGCCATGTTGGCAACACCTCTATAACCTTCTGGGAAATGTGCTTCACACAATAAAGCTTCCATTACCCAACACCATCTGTCCCTCACAAGTCCTCCTCACGGGGGTGCAATTATTCATGTGCTCCTTCATACCAACCAAACACACAGCAGCACTGATGGCCTCACGTTTCCATGCCACCTCTGGCACCATTTGTCACAAAGTGGAAAAACCTCAAGACCGAGCCTGGCTTTATTTGGTTCGGCACTCAGTGCTCTCACGCCTTCTGGCAGTTTGAATGATGTCATGATACTATTCGCCATTAAGATTCAAAGCAGCGATATTCCGAAAAGCATGAAAGTAGAGGTCCATGAGTCTTCGGAAACTTGCTGTCGGTGGAATGGTCTTGTTTATTCCTCAAACCCATTTATGATAAAACTCAGACACAGACATCCATCTAGCTTCAGGGCAAAGACACACTCACCTGAAGTACACGCAGGTCATCTGAAGACAAATGATGAACTGCGTCACCCGATGACCTTAAGTTCCACCGCGGACGCACACATGCAGGGCACAACACATTAGAACATTAGAACGTTATGACTTCTTATGAATCTATCTTTGTCTTGGAATATTTTCCACTGCATCACTTTCATTTTCAGGAATCCTCTTCCTCATGTCGTGGGAATCCCCTTTAAATGACCCGGGTGGGGAGAAAAAGCCCTTCACACTTGTGGTCTCAGCCTTTTAGACTAGCTTTGGACCAAAGGCTGCTTTCCAGCTACGTCTCCTTTGCTTCGAATGACCTTTCTTATTATTGGTGACATATCAACCTGCATAAATACAATTATTTTGAAGAGTTCTCGGAGGACTGAGCTACTCATCGTGGAGCTGTTGTCAGAACCATTTCATTCTGTCTGTCATTGTGCATGCTGCTCAGGGGCCAGTAATGACATACGTTTCAAGACATTGTCTGAAGAATCTCTGTGAGCAAGGTCCAAGTAGCCCACGTCTCTTAGAAACTTTGGATTTTGGTCCAACTGCGGACTGTAGGAGAGGAGTGATGCTTTCTGTAGCTTGGCTCCTACAGTCGGAGTGTGCAGAGACCTGATATTCACCAAGGACCAGCTCTACGCTTCGACATCACAGTGCCACTGGGTTTTACGCCACGTTACACGAAGGCTCCTAAAGTTAGAGAGAGGTGTTGAGGAGGAAGTATTCAGGGGCTGAGACAGAGACCAGCACCTGTGCTCATTAATGTCTCATGTCATTCGACTCAGCGGAGGTGAGGATGGTAATCGAACTTGGCCTCTGGCGTGACTGCATCCCTTCACAGTTTCATGAGTTTGTGGGTCATCCAGGTAGTGGCTGTTCAGCGACGTGGGAAATTGTGATCTGATGTTGTTGTGTCCAATAAAGCAGCAGTTGGTATTTCCTCTTTGCTAATGGTGTGAGCACAATGCAAAGAGACGGCTGTAAACGGGACTGCTGAGGTTGTTCCTGTGTGAAGGCCCTCCCCCCTCCCTGCACGAGAAACCCTTGTGTTTGTCTTCAGGCTCTGTTAGAAACCACCCTAGCTATCCTTGTATCCCTAGAATAATACGGCCGGCCTGCAGCCCAACGTTCAGCTGCAGCTGCAAGATTATTTCCAATTTTAACAAGGCTGATGAGTCACAGTTAAATTGGGAAGGTAAGTGCATGAGAGTATGTACACACAACAGGCTGCTGTGTGGACAAATAGTGAAGCTCCTCTTCCAATGTTTCTCTACCATAAAATTATGATAATGTTTTTTTTTATTGTCTAAGAATGTGGAAATAGCTTCAAGACACAAAGGGATCCTGCACTGCTCCTGCCCCACCACTCGGTCAAAGATAGTCTGGATCATCATCAGATGGTGATGAGCATTAAAGGAATGGAGGAGCGAGAGAGGTGTATTGTGAGTCCAAGCAAGTCCCACAACATGTGGAGATGGTTAAGGGAAATGGGTTCAGGGCTGCTTTTGGCATTTTCCTTTGGTATACAGCATCTCTCACACAAACATATGGTCCCACATATTGACAAACAGACTTCAGTGGGAGCTCCCCCCACTCTTGCTAGAATGTTGGCATCAGAACACACAGGGATTGGTTCTGTGCTCCCACGGTTTCCTTTGTGGTTTATTCTAGCCCCCCATCCTCCTCTCCATTCATCTATTGATAGTGTAAACCTAAAGAATCGTGCTTATTCAACATGCTTTTCCCTCACTGCCATCGTCGTATGAAGGAGATTGTGGTGTGTGGAGTTGTTATTGTTGGTCGATTAACCCTCTGCCTCTGAGAACCCTGAAGATTCTACCACTGAACATTAGCTGTTCATCAAAATACAATTTGAACCAAAACTTGGTGTGTTCAGATTCAGATGAAAAAAACAAAATTCTGTTCGTAACGTATTGGGCATTTATCCAGAAAAGCGCCTTACCTTTGTTTGTGTTTTTTACAAGCTAAGAAATGTAGAGACATGAGAGAGCACCAGAGGACTGGCTGAACCTTTATCTATTATTTTAACTTTTCAGTCAAACTGGAAAAAATGGAGAATATGTGGAGCCACTTCCTGAAATGTCTTTCGCAGAGTCTAATGAAGCAGTACCTGGGGGTGAATCTACCATTTAGAATCCTATCTTTGGGGAGGAAGAAAACAGAAGTATAGCCTCTTGTGTATTATGTATTCACACTATAATTTTTCTGTTGTTAGTGTATTTATTTATTTTGACTTTGCCTGCTTGGTTTCTGGGCAACATTATTTTTTATTCCATGATGTTGTTGTTTACTGGATAAATGTGCACGAGTAATGGAACTCAATAAAAATATGTTGTAAAAAGAAAAATAATCATTCTAATAAAAAAAAACTGATGGTCAAAAAGCTGGTTGCAATGATCCTTAGAATCCCAAACTAAACTCTGAGTAATGTGGAACAAACGGCTGTTTGATGGACTGTGTGATAGACTTTTCCCCTGCCTCGCACCCCAAGTGGCTGGGATAGACAACAGCCCCTTGTAACCACATCTAGGAAAGCTAACATTGTCTAGCCAGCAGTACGTACATTAGTATTTAAGCCATTATCTGTCTCTGACTCCCAATATTTTGTTGACAAACAGATTACTGAGACACAAATGGACATTCATGTGAAATATTGTTGTTTCGAAGAATTTTTCAATGCATGTCTGCGTTCACTCATCGGAAGCCACAAAACCAGAGCTGAAAACAAGACATTAATCCTGAATTGAGGCTGTGTGTGGGTTATCTGACTCAACCTGGATTTTTGGTGTAAAAACAGTAGATGAATGGTCCATTAAATAGGACTCCACTTGACACAGTCAGATCTTGACCTCTGGCTGCTACTCCTTCAGGTCAACTTGTTTACAACTGCCGTCACGTCAGATAATGTCCATCACAGGCTCTATGGACACCAAGCGTGTCTCACTCTCTCTTCTTTCCCATCAAACAAAATGCCAATAGCTGCACCCTGATAGCGCAGAGCCGAGTAAATACGAGCACACAATGCACCTCTGCATGTCTTTGGGACGACTAAACCATGTAAACACCATAAAGGCTTTCTGAACAAAAGAGTTGGGGGAAGAGAGGAGGACGAAGTGCAGGGCCGCGGGAAGACAACAGTGCATTGAATGTGGCTGCAGGGCCAATTTACTTTAGTTAGCGTACGAAAGGACTGAAAGGAACAGTGGATTTGTTTGAAAGCCAAAGGGACTTCCTTGAATAAATTACAACCAGATTCCTATACGTTCTTCAGCAAGGCTTTTGTCAATTCATTAATTCCATCTTCTTTCATCAGGAACTGGTGCTCACACACAGTCACCAAGACTGTAACTTGTCAGGTGCAGAATGGCACCGTGCTGCAGCGGGTCTACCAGTCCTGTCGCTGGCCACAGGGATGCACGGGAGGCAGGTGAGGAAAGCCGAGCACAAGCTGCCTTCAACATGACTCCTGATCTTCAGCTCATTGTAAATCTCCTCCTTCTGGCACCGTAGGGTCGATCCTTCCAATGTTCAGAATTGTTTTCAGGCTGGGGTACCACCTTCAATTGCTGTGTTTCCAATGACCACTCCCATTGGAATAAGCGCCGGCTCTGAATGCAAATGTAAATACTCTAATTGAAGCGACCCAGATCAGCTGGTTCCAAATGAAATTTCTTGCAGATCGGGAGGGGTGGTTCGTGCTGTATGACTGCTCACCCCTTCAGATCGTCTCTGTGTGCCTGGGCTGATGTTTGGCTCAGCGTGCCTGTTTACATGACATAACCATGACACTGTCGCCCACCACAGCAGATTAAGATGAATTCCAACATGATCTGAATCAGAGGTATTGAGCCAAATACAGATAGTAATAAGTAGAATAATAAACATCATTTGCTAGAACATGTTTGTAGGTCTGGCGGTTTGTTTACAAATGGATTGAGGAAGTGGTGGAGCGGAAGAGTGTCTTCTTCACTGCTTCTGGCTATTTACGCCACTTCCCATGTCAGAGTAGTTTGGTTGGGATTAAATGCTCGCCGCATGAGTACACACGTTTGAGTTTTGTGTCATGAGAACAGGGAGATATTTGAATGTAAAATAATCTAATCTAATGCTGCCCTGGCACCTCAGCTGGACCTTCCAAATGACCACTCCCTCGAGCCCCAGTGGACCCTGATGCCCGATGTAGCGCAACTGACTCTTTATGGTATATCGTCCAGAAAAACGGAATACACGGCGTGTGCAGTTCTTGAAATAACAGAAACCTGAGCCCCTGCTGCTTTGTTGTCTTAACGTCGATGGATAAAAATAAACACAAAAGCCCTTGGAAAACATTGAACGTGCCAGGCAGCTGCAATGATTCTCTGGTTAGAAGTGAACGTGTGCTGTTACTCCTGCAGCGGTTACAGTCTTTCGTCCTTCTTTGCAGCTACAAGACTGTGGTCAGGCCATCTTACAAAATAGTGTACCGCACGGTGACCTCTCTAGAATGGAAGTGCTGTCCAGGATTCATCGGCGGCGCCTGTGAAGAAGGTATGAACACACATCTTAATTATACCTAAGGAAACGTGGGACGTGTCCTTAACCGTCAGGGTCACCCGCCACACATACGCTCCTCTGTCTTTGACCACTGCAGCATATATACCTTGAAACAGGAGCCACGAACATAATGGCGCCTCTGTCTCCTAAATGAAGTGAAGAAATAAGATCTCTCTGACCACAGCTCCCTCAGATACCCTGCCTCCATCTTATTCATCAGTTCCTGTGTTCAGTCGCTGTGATATGTAATGGCAGCTTCATTTCACGTGGCTACAGTGGATGGAAAATGTCATACAAATACTGCAGCGTGTTTTGCCACACACACACACACACACACACACACACACACACACACAGAGCGTAAGGACTTCCCCTGGCACTGGCCCCCGTGCCTGAGCAGTCTGGGAAGAAGGGTGGAGTGTCTGTTTGTGCTGGGACCCAAAACTTGACTGGGTGTAACGTAAATCATCAGGCTGTTACACAAAGCACAATAAATGTTTACAGTTGAAAATGTGTTAGATTTTTTTCAGTTCTTTCTGAACACTGAATGTGACTGAATTGTTTTTCTTTTTTGCCTGAAACAGTCTCACACCCGACTATTTTTGTCCTTCACCAGTGGCATATCACACTTATGGCCTGAATAGTAAAATAGAAGAAGAGCCGCACTGATGCAAACTGGGAGGAAGTGATCCAATTGAGTTGGAGCGGGAGAAGATTCCCCTCCAGATGTCATGGCAGCAGGGATGCTGGGATCAGCCACTGTTACGGCTGGCTCAGATCACGCTGCAGAGTGGAAGTGACAGGTCGTCTTCACGTTCCTCTTGCCCTGCAGACTCAGGCTCGTGTCTCTCTGCTCACTGGTTTCACGCTGCATCCACACTAGTGCCGATCAAGCAGTCGGCGGGTGAAGTCAAATCAGGAAAGCTTTGGAGCCCTTCTTCGACATTCACTTGACGTGAACGGCAGGGCTGCTCCTTTGGCTGCGCACCGTCCCAGCGCTTCCTTCAAACACATAAATGTCAATCACCAACGCCCGGATGCTGGTTTCCTTCAAGACTTCACTCAGAGTTGTTCTGTTGGCAGTATGGCTTTCTTCCCGTCATCTGTGTGGCCCCACTGGTTTGATTCTTTTAGACTGGAAAATGGGAGTGATCTCGGCCCATTTTAAACCGCTGTGGTTTTCATCATCTGGTACAACCCAACCAGTCCTAGTTGTGAATCAAGGTGTAGTTTCATCCTTCTGTCAATGTTAATTTTTACTTTTAAATCGGATTGTTGTCAATAAATGCTTCAATATCTCATTACAGAGATTCTGCAAGTAATTCAAACTTCATTTTTAATATGAGGAATGGTTATTTGAACTTGTCGGAAACTACAAAGGAACTAGAATTCTAATGTTTACCATTTTTTGTAACAATGTGTTACATATTTGTGTGAAATGACCCTGTGCCTGTTAGGTCTACGCTCTCAGTAGTTGAGTTCCCAAAAACTCTGCACCATCGAAGCAGAAAAACGCTCATAAAGCTACATACTATCCAACTCTTCCAGGGCGCCAGAGGTTGATGTGGTACGGTGGAGATGAGTTGACTGTTCACGCTCCCTTCATAATCACGACAACATGCCTGTGGTTTTAGTTTGAAAATCATCTCTGGCGGTCATGCCACGCTGTCATCTGCTCCAAAATGACCTGCTTGGAATGAAAGAGCCAAACAAAACCTGACATCACACATCAGCTGACAACACACGGGCACCTTCCAGCCGCGCTCCTTCTCCTGCCTCCTCGCTTGACCCGGGAGCTGGCTGGAATTTACTGGCTCCTAATTGTTTTCTCTGAGGTTAGGGAGATATTGTTTTACTGCTGGACCAGGAACACAATGGTCTTGATCTCTGATTGAGTCTGAGGGAGGAAAAAAAAAAACCAAAGTAAGTATTAGCAGATGACGGCACTTTTATAGCTCTCCAGAAACTGGGGTTGAATCTGTTGGGGGATGGTTTTGGATGCCTCATCAATAGATAGTTTTCTGAACCCAATTAATGCAAACAAGAATGTGACACATTCTGGTCGTTTCCTACTGAGGCCATTCATTGCATCTGTCTTCTGTGGTGTTAAGCGCGAGCTCGCCGCTGGTTAGTTTCTGCTCTGATGTGATTTCAACACTTGAAAGAAAACATGGAAGCAGCTTATCGCAGGAGGGGGTTGTGCCTCAGCAAAACATGTGAATTAGCGCGGCTGTCAAAGCTTTGCCACGGGGGTCCCCGACGAACCGTATCTTGCAGCCAAGCGGAGATTGCGGTTTTGGGGTCCCATTTACAGTACGGCTTGGAGGCAGAGTCTGCCTGTCTGTAATAAGCCACAGAAATGTAATCTGTGTTTTCACAGCTCAGCGCGGCTTATCGCCGGCCTACATGCGAAACCCGCTGCTTTCAACATCAGTCGACTGCAGGCTGCCATTAGCAAAAGACGAGTGGGCGTGGGCGTTCATGGCGTTGTTCCTGTCTATCTGTGTGGGTGGAGAGGCGAGGTGTCGAGGATTTGTACGGTGACGGATGCAGCTGTTGGCTGTGATTAGCTGCTTCAATGACAGCCGCCTTCAGCAGCTGTGAGTGGAGGGAGCCCAGGGCCAGGTTAGAGGGCACCCAGCGGAGCAGCAGCAGGTGACCTCCACTTCACCAGCAGAGCAACACCATGGGAGTATGCCAAAACACGCTTTTCATTTCAATCCCTGGCTGATGGCTGACGCAGGTGTTCCATGCGCTATTCTGACTCCAGCTCAACTTCATTCACAAAAACAGATTGTGCTGCATCTGCATCCAGGCCCAGTGTATTTCTGCACTCAGGATGAGATGCAGGATGCATAAATCACCGGCATGAGGACGGGCAGACAGCCAGAGCAGCTGATATTTGCGGTCATGTCGATGGAAAGTGCCGAGACCAAATTGGAAGCAGCTGAAGAGAAGGTTTCAGATGAGCTCAGACTTGGGAACGTCAAGAAAGTGCTGCTCTCCAGGGAGCTGTCGTAGCAACTATTAATTAGCAAGCGATGCCGCCGGTGGAATTACGAGCGTTTCGTGGAAGGGAGGGGCTTTCCTGTCTGTATTCCCCTTGTTCCATCACTGGATAACGCCGGAGGGTGAGATTTCAGCGCAAAACACTGGAGGGGCCACATTTCAAACACAGGCCAAGTCCTGGGCGGAACAACATGCATCTTTATTGTCTGTCTGTCAACGACATGTTTGGAGTCCTTCGTACTTTCCATCACATTCCAGCCTGTCCAAGGGCAAAGATTGAAAAGTCACGTTTGTAGGTCATGAGGTGCACAGGCTTTGTTTTTGGTGCCCTGCATTTTCACACATTTATGCACCAGTGCCATCGGCTTGGCTGATGCTGACTGCTCTTTTTTTGGTGACTAAAACCAGCAAGTACTGGTTAGTTTAGATTTGGCCATGGGAATTAAAATATGTGTGTGAAGTGAAACAAATGAGTTAAATAGAGCTATTAAATGTCCATCGCTGCAGTGGGGGAGCTGTGATTTTCCTGGGGAATCATCATTTTTGGCATTTCAATTGGCCAATCTTGATGATGTCGTTGATGTTGTGTGATATTCGTGTGTAACCGTGCATCACAACAACATGGCAAGTACAGATGTCCTCTTGTCTTGTTCTGGAGACCTGATATGTGCATTTGAGTGATGTCCAGCGAGAAGTGCCTGCAATTTGCCATGCATGCCAGAGTGGCGGTGCTCACGAAATAAAGACGATGTCCTATTTAAATTGATATGAAAGTTGACCAAGCACGCATCACAAGAGGTTTGGATGTGGTGCTTTTAAAGCCAGTCTTGTTCAAAATAGATTTACGTGCAAATGAATCAGTGAAGTAAATTTCCATGTTTAGCCTTGAATCTGAGTTGAGTTTTATGTCTCTGGCTACTGGACTGGAAGTGCTTCCTCTGTTTCTGACTTATTTATAATTTCCCAAGATTACCCCTGAAAACCTTTTATTCCTGCAGCACAAAGTCCCAAATGAAACCCCACTCAGACGAAGACATGCCCATGCACACGCGCTCTGTCTCACACACGCACACACCGTGCAGAACTCTGTCCCCAATAAAGTCAGGCAGATTGTCCTCTGCGATGTGATCATCCTGCGCTAGTCTACTGATAGTAGCTGCACAATAATAACATATTTGGAGGCCATCATGCAGAGATGCAGGGAAACACAAGGTGGTGTTCTTCAAGAGAGGTCACGTCTGTTTGAGCCTGTGCCCAGAGCAGATGATGTTGATAAGAGAAGCTTGTCAGCTGTCAGGACTTTTATGTTAACACTCGTACGAGTTACTAGTTTGCTTGAACTAGTGCGAGAACATGGAGGACCATTATCCGTGTAAAAGGCAGCCCAATACATTTCAGTCTCGTACATGACCGCGGGACTCATTTGTTCTTGTGATGACTTCAGCATCAGGGAACTTCAAGCGCTCCGTGGGTGGGATTTTGTGAAGCAGATGGTCAAATGGCCTCCCTTCTCATGTACAACCACAACAGTCCACCACATCACACATCTCTTCACCACGCGGCGTCTTAAAGTGACATCATGCTGGCCACTCTTATCAGAGACCTCCCAAAATATTCCCACCCTCTGCTTCCTCTGGAGTTCCTCTGCTCCAGTGTTGGTGTGGATGTGAGCGCGTGGTCCCTGCTCAGCATGCTGTTGGGAAGTGGCCAGGACTGATGAGGAGACGGGGAGGGGGGTGAGGGGAACCACTGCAGGTCAGCCAGCGCAGATCCACCACCTGCTGCATGGAGGCCACGAGGCTTAAGAGCTGCCACACTGATGAGCTAGAAGTGTTTTGGTCGAGGAATTCACAATGACACGCAGGGGGAAATCCTCTATCATCCACACTGTGAACTGTGAATTAGTCACAGGTTGTTACTACCGTGTTACGGAATCATAAACGTAACACTTTCCGACCCTTTCCCGGCAGAGCTGACAGTCTTGTCTGACATTTCATCGTCTGTAATTCATTGATCTCAAGAGGCTTGCACTTCTTCAGTGTCCATTGTTGGCAGTAGGACTGGCTTGGAGCTGCGCAGGTGGGGAGGGTGAGGTGGTGCGGAGGGCTCCGAGCCAGAGAGGCCCAGCAGGGTGAGCTCATTAATAACAGGACGCACCCCTGAACCTCTAAACCCTGGCCTGCATTCCACCTACCGCTCCGCAGCCCCACGGGACTCATGGGGGGGGCTGGTGTTTTGGTTGGATCCCAGCCACATCAAGAATGTAAAGCTGAGCAGTGCATGACCATCTTACCCGCCGCTTCCCCCTGTGCTACAGACAGGCCGTCTTCCTGCTTCCTCAGGTGTTGATAGCCCTCTCACTCATTCATGCCGAGCTCACAGACCCAGTCTGGCAGCAAACCAACACTGCGGCTGCAACAAAAGCACCTGCTCGATCGTGACGCCCTCACACATCACATATGTACGTGTGGACACCTGCAGCGCACGAACCCAGGTCAACAGGGGCTTATTGCTGACACAGACCGAGACCTGTCTGGTGTGAGATGTGGGACCATACTGGACAAATCCATGGCTTTTTAGTCCTAGTTTCTGGACACTGCCTACGACAGATGGACTCATCATTGTTAAGCTGCGCAGTTTCCGTAGCGACACATTCTCAACATTGCTATAGTTGTCTCGCTAAGAAATGACTGTAAAATAAATCACATTCTCCCTTCAAATGGTGACTATTCTCAATGTCGATCCCGAAGTCAAGTGGAATGGAGTCAAATGTTTGTCACCCACATGTCTTTCCAATAGGAACCTCCGCTGTATTTGACTGCACAAAACAAAAGGAGCGCCACCTTTTAGCTGCTTCGTAGAAAAGCGACACATTCATAAGAAAATATTTGTCCAGCCAGAATGATTTTGAACTGACATTCTGCATACAACTTGGTCTGTTTCAATGGCTTCTCTCTCAGACATCCCCCCGTCATTACATGCTATTAGCAAAAGACCCAAAGGATTTGTCTTGACTAATGCTTTTTTTATGAACTCCTCATTTTGTCTCTGCGAACGTTTCCACTCAAATGCCTCAATAGCTCTTTGTGTTGGGTAGAGGTGCCTAAATCTTCAGCCTGTCTGGCCTGAGCTCAGCTCTTTCTTCCCTCTGGCCACACTTTCGGGACCATTATGTGTTTTTTTTTCTTTTCCACTGGGATGTGGAGCATATGATGGATGTGCCATGGGAGACGTCAAACCAATAGGTGGCAACGTTCCAGTGGGGCACTTGCTGAGAGATAGAGTGGCACCAATATCACAGGCTCCTTCCACTGATGGTTATCATCGATTCCAAAGTGTAGTCTTTCCTATTCTGCGTGTCAGCCGCCAGCCCACTGCTCTGAGTGGGAGCCGCTTGGACGCCAAAGAGGTCAGCGTATTGAGGTGGACTATTGTTCTATGAAGTGCAGGCCTCTGTTCAAAATCAAGTGGCAACTATTTGGTGCATTTATTTATTGTAAATGTTTTAATGGCCTCCGCCACCTGGGTAGTGATTTCAACAAGACTCTTTTCCACAGCAGCGCGGGTTATGATGCCTTTGTTTATACATCAACTAGCTATCAAATAGAAGAGGCCAAACAACTTAAAATTCGGTCATGAATTATCGTCTGAATCCCATGGATTCAGCTCACATGCCCACCCACACTCTCTTTCCTCTGGGGTTGTACAGGGAGTTCTGCAACGCTACTGCCATCTGCTGTCCTATTAAGCTCATGGGAACAATCTTTCAAATGCTAAAAAATGGCAATAATTCTGGGCTACAATCACAATGTGGGTGTCAAATGGGCACATCAATCATACGACAGACTTTTTGTGCATATAGATTGCATGCAAAAAAATACATATTTTTTAAAAATAGATAAGTATATTTCGCTGTTGTTTATGATAACGTTTTATTATCTTGGTCATCCACAGCCACGTACACCATGGAAATTCTCTCATCACCTCCTGGAAGTTTGTGGGTCCATTTTTGAGATGTTCCTTGTCACTTTTATGATTCTTGTATGGATGACTCTGTGAGTTCATCGGAGAAGCCTGCAGAGAGAGTGTAATTGTAATGAAAGCGCCTGGCACACCCCGGTCCACGGTCACAGCCGTGCGAGCTGGGGATGAATTACAAAGCAGTCACGACCATTCATCCATCAGAGCAGCTCGGAATTTGTTTCCTCCTGCCTCGAAACTGTATCCCCAGCTACCACAAATGTGCGATTTATCTCTGAAGTGAAAGCCCGAGCTTGTCAGCGGGATGCAGGGCGCTTCTGTCGGCAGCAGGCTGGGCTCCTTGGATGAATCAGCCTGAGAGGCTGTCAGCAGTTCGGCGAGGCCAAACTCGGCGCGTGCCATCCCTTTTTGGAAAATAATGTTTCCTTTTCCATTCATGCATGTAAGAGGCACCTCAAACGGTTTTCTGTGCTTGACATGTAATATGACTTCCAGGAATAAAATATGCATCAATTGTAATCTCACCTTCAGTGTTGCGCCACCGTTATAAAAGCTAAGAATCTGATGACCGTATTTTAGGCCCCGACAAACTTGGGACGAACTTGCCGTAGTAGTGTAGTTCATGTGCGAGTGCAGGTACATTACTTTGTCTCTGACTCCACTCTCCACTCATGGCAGCTTGTTTGCAGCAGTGCCACTCTCCTCCCCACAAACAAGTGGAGTGACTGATGATGCTCGGATCAGCTCCTCTGAAGCAGGGCTGTCCAAACTCTTCCAGAAAGGGCCGCAGGGGGCGCTGCTTTTTGTTCCAACTCATCAAGCACACGCAGTTAGACCTATCGGGTGTCAGGTGCAACAAGCAGCACCAGACTGAACGCCGGCTCTTTACAGTCTCATGACACCTGATTGGTGAATCTGCGCGCATGCGTGCGTGCTTGGACACCCTTGATCTCACGCTTGCACACGGGATCTGGCTGTACTTTTGCTGTTGAATATTCATGTGCTAAGTTGGTGAAGTATGATGTGTCTTCTGCGCTTGCGTCTCAGCTGTTCTCTGCAGTGATGTCACTGCTAAGAGACAGCTGCTCCATAGCTCCCTGCGTGCGGCTGTCTGGTGAGTTTTATCGGTAGGTTCTCCTCTAAATTGCATCTTGTAATTTTTTTACCACCTTCATAAGTCGTTTACCACTCAGCCTCTAAACTATGAAGCGCAACTGGAAAGTGGCCTTTAAGAATCAACTAAAGTAGGATAAGTAGAAGAGTGCAGGGTGGGACGCAAATGAGAGGCTCGTAACATTTTCAAATCAAGTTTTCTGCTTGAATGTCGGTAAAGTGTTCCTGCAGAATCTGTGTGGTTCGAGAGACGCTTCACTCTGTATTTGGAGTTTTATTGGGTCAGCTTAGTCTGAATGTTTGACTCTTCAGTGTGTCAGTGTCATTCATACACCTCCCATGAAGCGCTCACTCAAGTGAAGCCACAGTATAGACTGTTGTTTCTCCTTCAGCACTTCAGCGTGGGAGGGCATGTCGTGTCTCACCACATCAGCCCATGCTGGAGCCGTCTTGCTCGGCAGACCCCGAGTGAGCCTCAGCATGAGCATAGCATGGCTGATGGGACGCCAACGTTAGCCTGCTCCCTCTGTCTCTTCGCGCTATCTTCTAAGTTCTGATCAGCGTTTCCTTCACGTCTCTGATCCACCCCCCTCCTTGGCAGCTTCTGTCTGACTTTGTGTGTTCTTTCTTCTCTGCACGTGCTCGTCTGCTGGCTGTCAGCGTCTTCTGTGGGCATTTTGTGTTTTTAAAGATGGAACCCTCACTGTGGTTTGCAATCCAGAGGGTGTGGGATACAGGCCTCCTGCTCTATCTAGCTTCATCTTTCTTTCTTAGAAGTTTTGTTTTGTTGTTGTTGACCGTCAGAGTGTTTGTGTGGGCCCATCATAGATCCTGGATTGGAGTTCACTCTGTGTAGGATAAAGGGGAGATGCATCTTGATCTTGGCAACGGCAGATGAGTCAACAAGTCATTAGAGTCAAGTTGGAAATAAAACAGTGTTGGAGCAATGCTCCTCTCAAGAGGTACCTCCCGTCTGCATGTCTGCCAAAGAGATCACCTGCAGTGGTCTGCGACTCTGATCAACTCTTTCTACAGTGAATAAATCTGCCTGTGTTGGATCGCCTTTCCCAAATCTCTCATTTCCTTTGATGGAATGAGAATGGAAAACAAAACAAATGTCTTCATAGTCCAATTACGTAAGAGTGAGTGACGCAAAAACTATTTCTCTTCCATGTTTGAAAACTGATATGAAAACAAAAAGGTCGATGTCAGCTGTACGTCGTAAAATTCAATGTGTTCTGCCACCAAACCCTTAAAAATTCTTCCATAAAACATGGCTTCCTGCTGATTGAGTCACCTGGTTCAGAAGGGACAGTGGCAAACATTGACAGGAGATGTTGTGCGCTCATTGGTCGAGGGGATTTAGAATCAGTGCGTGCGTGTTTAGTGAAGCTCGACATGCCGTGGATGTGTTTATCTTCACTTTTCTGACCTCCTTGAAGGTCTTTTTGTTTATTAGCAGAGAGGGAGAACATGTTGTCACCCAGCCTGCATCTGCTGCAGGAGTCAAAGTGAGGCTGATAGACATTTGTATCGTTCAAATGTGCCGCTCAGACGTCCAAGCCTGGTCTTCGTGTGGAACAGCCAATGTCCTTCCAACATCGGTCAGGATGATGTCTGGGCTAGTTGCGTTCCCACTTCCATCTGTTTTGCTGTTGCCATCATCTGGCAGGGTGGCTGACAGGAAAAGGTCCAGCCAGAGAATCCATACATGTTTCATTCATGCCTTCGAGGCGGAAGCATTTTCATATTGTACAAACCGAAGCAAAGACGGAGGAAGTTGTGACTTTGTTTTTGTTTGTGTGACCTCTGGCAGTCGAGGTCCAGCATACCTGCATTATTGTGTCTCAGTCCTCTGCCTCCTGTGGCTGGTCACTCATGGCCTCCGTGCCACTGAACACGCAGGGGAATCAGTGAGGGCGGACCTTCACTGAGGAGAGCGGCACCCGTGTCACTCTCTCACATCTCCTCTGTGGTGTCGTGTTCCACCACGTGAGTCTACCTGAGCCCTGGCTCAATGTTCCCCTGGAAAAGGCCAATCAGCTTTGATCCCGCCCTGCGGCCCCTGGAGGTGAGTGGGGTCTAATCCCCAGAAAGCCTTAGAAAGACATGGTGGAATGCCTGGCGCACGGCTCAGCATTCACCCTGGGATTAGATGCAGTCCAGCTTCACACAGTCCTTTACTCCACTTACTCGCGGGTGTGTGCGTGCACTAGAGCATGTGGACAACCTGAAAGTCTTGCTTTATTTTTGGGTGTGACTCATGAGCTCCCCCTTGATGACTGACTGTCAATATTTATTTTAGTAGTGAGGTGAGACTCCCATGACTCGCTCCACCAGTGGAGGAGGTCGCCCGAGCCCCGTCACCAGACTTTACATGAGTCCGCTGGTGAAGACATTTCTGTAAAGCATGGCTGCGATCCATTTCCGAAATCAAGAAAGAAAGCCTGCGTGTTGAAATATTTATTAAAGTGGATGCAAGCTAAGCAGTTCATCCAAAGAATCCAGATGAATCCTTTCAATCATCTCCAAGTTGCAGTCTCCACAAGCTCGATGGCGGCTGATGCTTTTTACCGTTCAGAATGATATCATTTTCTTAGCTTAGTAGATTCAATTAATTTGGGAGTAATATCTGCAGGTCTGTTATTTTTTCCAGTGGCTGTTTTGAGATTGCATCATTGTTTCTGAAGTCTCGTTTTTTTTGTTAGGCTCAACTGTTCGGTGGAAGCGAACGCCATTGAATGATTCATTTTTTTCATGGTGATAAACTGTGTTGTTATACCTCAAGCTGACTGGTGTTCATCCAGGCTGGGCCAGGCCAGGCTCCAGTGTCACTCATGGTCCCACATAAGACTCAGTGACTGTGTTCATTTGTCAGTCTGTAAGGTCCCCATCACACCAGCTGCCTCCACCTGTCTTTTCACGCCTCCATCAAGAGCTGGAAATGTCATGGAGCTGACTTGAATTGCACCTCACCTGGCGCCTGATCATTTGTTTCTGCTTCCTGTGCGAGTTGTCAGCTGCAGAATCAGGTGAACACTTGGGGTCAGTTCCAGATGTTGTCAGGGCCCGGTCTGCATGTGTCAGCAGCGCTCCAGACTTGGTGATGTTGATCAGACGCCAGTGAGGAGGAGTGGAGTTGTTCTGCTCCTGGAACACCTCATCTTTGTGACGTTACCCATGTGTGTCTGCTCGCTACACTGCAAATCAGCCGCACTTTTGCAGCTGCTGATCTGTTGACGCTGGACTGCTCAGTGGGTAAACATGCAAACCCCCCTGGAATCTCGGCCCAACCTTTGATTCAGGAGTTCATCAATGAGGCTGACTTTCTCTGATCGTCTTCATATTTACACCTGATGAAGTCCAAACTTTGCTCACCACACATGTCTAAACGGTGTGAAGTGAGGAGCGTGTACACAGACCTCACCTGCAGATGATACCTGAGAGGAGTTGGAATGAGCTTTGTTGGAGCACACCTGTCCATCAAGGCTGCTCCCGGAGAGTAGCAGAAGACGGACCTTGGTGATGGTTCTGCTCTGCTGCAGCTGCGCTCAGCGCTGGATAACTCTCTGGGGGATAATTGAGGGAGTCAGAATCTCAAAGGTCTGCTGGCCAGGAATTCCAGCAGGATGTTTTGCAGAGAGCAGCAATGTGTGTCAACTGGTGCTCGTACGCTACCTTCGATGCAAAGGGTCTATATTGTTTGGTTTTTCCCATCTGTTCATCCAAAGCGCGCCTCTCTTCAACATTTTGGAGGCCTCCACTGTTTACATGTTTGAGCCAATGTACAACAAGTGTCGGTCATGTTTGTCTTTTGCTCATCTCAGCAATAGCCCCTCGTCAGCCCGTTCTGATTGTCCTCTGCTGCTCTTTCGTCTTTTCCCATGGAAACACATCTCAAATGGACTTTGAAAAAAACCCTTTGTCTTGTGACCAAAGTTAAAGAGGCGATTCTTCAGATGGTGGAGTAAAGCCTATCTGCATGTCCGCTCCAGGTCGGCTCTGTTCACGTCCCACAGCTGCATCACTGAAGCCTCGAGCGAGCGGGAGACCCTTCCTACATGCCAGTTTCATGCCAGTAAATGCTTTGTGTTGCTGTGCAAATGTCATTTTGGGTTTAAGATTTTTTTCAAATGTTGATGGAAGCAGTCTTTTAGCAGGGCCCCATGAATTCATCGATGAAGAGATGAGTTCTTTCCACTGCAGATGCCGTCACGGTCCACTCTGCCTTCGGATTGGAGCACCCCTCAGGACTGCTGTGACCACGACGGATGAAAGATTAATGTCAGCTGCAATTATCAGTCTCTGTACGAGCCAGGACTTTTTTTCTTTAACTTTTCAATGGGATTTCTGAGTTGGCAGATGCTTGTGTTGCACAAAATAAGTCATTTCCAGTTAGCGGGAAACAAGTCACCACACACGACTCTGGTGTCGGCAGGACTGAAGTAGTGTCAAGTAACGTCTCCTGAGTTGTCCATATTGGTGTGTGTGTGTGGGTCTCCACAGAAGCAGGATCAGGGGTCACTTAAACAAGTCGATGAGCTCACTATGGAAGAAGAAGAATCTAGACCTGTTTACGCTACAGGAATGAAAAGTACGGACTTTGTATTTCCAAAATGTCAGCAGCAATAATGTTATCCTCTGTTGTGTTTATCGGTCGTCTTCATCTGTTTGTGGGCGGCTCGTATTCCTGCGGTGGACTTTAATGTGAAGAGGTCACAGACACATCAGCCTCCTCGCTGCCACGCCAAAGCATCGCTGAAGTTCGTGTGACACAATGCAGTCTGTCCCGCTCTGTTGCTCAGGAGTTTGTTTTGCCTCCAGTTTCCTAGGCAACCGCTGCGTCGATGGAAGGGGGGGGTTTTACTCGCCATGAGGAAAGCGGCTCAAAAAGTGCCACAGAGGAAAAGTTTACAAAGCAGCTGTCGCTGAGGTCAAGCGGGGTCGTGAGGGTGGAGGCAGGCTTTATCAGCCCACCGCGTTTTTCTGTCTGTCTCAATAAAACTCAGGGTGTGCACCGAGTTGTCAGCCTCGGCGGTTTTACCACAGTCAAGTACACTTTCAAGTCAAGTCTGCTGCTTTGGATTCGACCGCGGATGTTATTTTCTCGCAGCCCTACAAACGTGCCCTTTGCTAATTTTAGCTCTTTTACACACACCGCAGCATTGTTTTCTTGTGCGACGCTGGAGAAAATGACTGCTGTGTTCCTGTTGTTCTTTGAGACTGGAGCAGAAGGCGAAACTCCTTCCTGTGTCAGGCTGAATGTTCTAAGCTGTTTTTCTTGTGTTGTGTGTGCTGAGCCCAATTCCTCGTTGTTGAGGTTGGAAGACAACCGGCTCCTGCTGTTAGCGCTGGCATGTGGGACAGCCAGCAGTCTCCTTTGTTTGTGATAAAAGAGCTCAACAGAGCCACACTCCCACACCCTCCAACAAGCGCTGAACTGAGAGTGGATGCTCAGTGAGTACAGTTGACGGCACTGAGTGATTGTGAGTCGTCCCGTGAACTAGTTGGGTCCTTGTGAGGAGAGATGCTCCCGATGAAATGGCAATCAGCCGCAGTCCGGGGCGGGTTTTCCACACAGCTGTCCTTGACCAGCAAGGCCAGACTCCCATCCCGGAATGGCAAAGTGAGCACATATCTTAAGGCCAGACAAACAGCCCTGTCAGCAGCCGTCCCCCACCAGCCTGAGCCCTCAGCCTCGCATGGCTCTGTAATTATACACCACCAGGTCCTGTCACTGCCATCAGCATCACTCCAGGTACGTGCTGAAAAAACAGGGTAAGGGTGAGTGAGAGGGAAGGTGAGCTAAAGCCAGTGCTGTCTGGGAGGGGAGGCACCAAACCCTCCCCCGCCTCCTCCTCCTTCCTGTGGCGGATTAGAGACTGCGCCTGCACATCTGGATGGGCGGGGAGCGGCTGAAAGGACTGATGTGAGAATCGGACAAAGCCAAGACAATTTGACAATCCGCAGAAAATACGTCTCCTGCTCATTGATTTCATCCTGGAGTCCTTGAAAGTGTGCAATAGCATGTGGAGGATCAAAGGATCAAGTCCCTGCTTGAGGAAGAGGAAGCTAATTTGACATGAAAACTGCTGAGCAGTGACCTTTGAAGGTCCAGTTCTGTGGCGGTGATCTGTGTTTGTGGCGTTCTGGCTGATGAGGTGAGAGGTGTGCAGGAAGGTGAGAAGCTCTCTGACCCCGCAGGCGACACCTCTTGTAAAGCCCGACAGACGCAGGCCCTTTCCAAACCTGACTTGCATTGGCCAATGCTTTGCTGGAGGACCAAGTGTTCCTGCGAGGCAACGCTGCGGCCCTCACCTGTCATTACAATTCCTTCGGAAGGAAACGATGAAGTGTGTCCCACCCTTTAAGCCAATCACCTTGTAAAAGAAACCTGTGACCTGTGTGGAAAATGCAATTAGCAGTGAGGTTCAGGACTGAAACCCAGTGGCCAAAACTGACGTCACACACTGCCCAGACCACCAGTGGAGATCCACAGTCATGTCTGTAAAGTGTCTTAGTGGGACTGCTACACGTGACCAACTTCACCCGTTTCCCAGTTTTCCCGTTTTAGAAATGACAAATACGGTGCTTGACAAAGATTTATTCTGCCTCTGGATCTCACTATGTCAACAAGAATGGAATCAATTATGTATTTATTGACAAAGCGACTGCATTAATGTTTGTGATCATTTGAAACCAGACCGGTGTCTTGGCCACAACGCAGCGCCCACTTTTCAAGTCCTTTTCATTCTTCCCATGAAATGCATATTTTGAGGGAGGCAGCCATCTTGTAAACATAGAAGAAATATAACAAACTTTCAAGTGTAATTTTGAGACAAAGTACCTAAGGTTGCTATGTGTGATTTGATTACTGAAGAAACAACGCACAGTAGGGCCCCTGAACGCAGGTTTTATTAGGCTTGAAGGCAGTTGCAGCGAAGGTGTTTCGGGGCCATCCTTCACGCTAAATCGAAATCTCAACCTTTGGTTTCCCCAGTGCATCATCCCATCAACCAGGTCAAGAGCTGCTCTGAAAATACAGTGACTTCAGACTTTACCACTTTATTGATGATACTTACTTTAGCATTTAGTGCTGGGCTCGTACTCTGACTGATCTCTGAAGATCAGAATGGACTTCTATGAGTCTAACCTTGACTTGAAACACTGTCATTAAAAGGGCCAGAAATGATTAGAGAATCGCTCTAAAATCGGAGGAAATGATGCTTGCAGCAAAAGCTCAAAATACGTGCCAAATGTCCTTCTTCAGTTAATATTTAATCCAATTGTTGAACAATGACAAATTGAATTTCTCTGCGTCATTTTGTCGTTCTGTGAGAGAGGAAGCAAAGTGCCTCCTCAGCATCCACCCTCTTGTGTACGTGTGCGACCTGCGGCGACAGAGACAAACACCTCTGCAGGTCGAGTGTCAGCAGCTGGTCACTAATGATGCTGCTGCGCTGAGCTCAGCTAATTGACCAGACAGAGATGGATCAGGACCGTACACTCTGCTGCGTCTGCGCTGTTCAAGTTTCTTTTTTTGTCGACATTCAATGATTGCACTCTCAGCTACTATGTGCTCTCTGGACTTTACGACCGAGGTGAAGTCTCGAAACAAGTGCGAGCAGTTTCCTGAAGACTCCTGCCGCGCACCAAAGAATAACAAAGTTAATTCTTGTGCTGATTCAGCGATTGAAAAGCTGCGGGATGAAGAAAGACAGTTTGTGATGCGTTCAGGAGCTGTTTAGCACGCACCACGAAGGCTGAGGCTCAGCTTTCTTTACTTGTGTCGACAAACCGAAATGCCTGGAGCCTGAAATCATACAGCTATTTTCTATCAGGGCTGGTGTGTGTGTGTGCTTGTCACACACCCCCAGACTTAAACACACACACACACACACACACACACTAGCCATAGTTTACAGAAGGGGAAGAGCAGCTGCGGCTGTGGTCATTTTGACCGAGCAGTTACCACATAGCTGCAACTGTCTGACTTTATATTTTACAGTGTTGAATAAATTCCAAAATATACACAACAAATTTCATTCTGTATATTTTACTTTTGGATTGATTGTGTTGTTCAATTTGCCTGGTCATCTGTTCACGCTCAGAACAGCACTTTGCTCACATCTAGGCTAGTTTAGGTTGATCTGGGCCACAGTGACGCTGTAAATAAAGTTGGACAACCACATTATTTTTACTTTGTTCATAGAGTTAAATTGTTAGTTTGGGTGCTGAATTGAATGTGATCAGATTTTCAATCCATGACATGTGTTTATTGGATGACTCTTGAGTCTGAGCGCTGAGGCTGCAGGCCTCATGACCTCCAATGTGATGAATTGGTCTGAAGCGTGCAGCGCGTTTCCAGCAAATGTAGTGTACCAAACGTCTGTTGTCGGAGCCTGAAAACAAACGTATCGGAGTGTAACCTCGTGTCTTGCTTCTCCGCCGTTGGAGACAATGGCGTGGTCGCGTTTGTATTGGAGAGGCAGACGAGGCGCAGAGCTGGTGTCAGCGCTGCCTCTGGCCTCTGCAACTCTCGGCGGGCTTCTTCCTCTGATCAAGTTCTGCCACTGATTAGGGCCCAGTGCAACGTCAGGGCAAAAGGTCGAACGCATTCACCTAATTTGCTGGACCCCACCCTCTGGAGCAATTAGCCCAGTGAGAACAAAGAGAAGGCCATACCATAAATGTCCTCCCACCATCTCCAGTGGCTGTCTGCGTGGACGGAGGGCAAGAATTCGTCATCAAATAGCTCATATGTTGGTGAGGGCAGTTCACTCTCGGGGGAGCTGGGGGGCTGTTTCAGCTCCATTTCCTATCCCAAGCCCCTTGGTAATCACATCCAGTCATCTTTGTGACCTGAGCTGCAGGGGAGACTTCCTCAGCACGTGCGTCCGCAAACGCTCCTCAGAAGTGAAGCTCCTCGAGAGAAGAGAGAGCAACGCTAGCTCCATAACAAAGAGCTTTTGGCCACCAACGAAACACACCGTGGCTCTTCAGGCTCAGTTTAAAATGCCTTCAATCCACCCGCAGCCGTAATCCTCTGAGAAATGCCCAGAACCCCAAACATTGAATTCTGGAGCTGAGTTTATAAGAGCAGTCTGGTTTGACATTGAGCCATGTGTTCGGTGGCTCCTGCAACTCACAGTGGAGCCTTTTTTTCGATGATCTCTCACTCATTTCCCCGGTGTTTCATTTGTGTGGCAATAGGATGCCCATCTGCTTTTGCTGGATTTGCTGTGGATTGACTTCATCTGCTCGGGACCAACGGCGCTGTCCTCTTACTTTGAGATGCTTCGCGTGACTTTAGCATCTAAAGAGGTCAATATCACTTTGAGAATGAATTTCTCCTCATCATGACTCCGTGTTCCAAGACTGCAGCAGGTCCACCCAAGCACTCCACACTAGATGATTCCTGCCGTGTTGTATCACGCATGGTTAGTGAAGACACTAATTCAATGCTCCAAAATGTACGGTGCAGTCCAACGTCAGAGGTCTTGGCTCCGAGAGACAGTTGAATCGAGCGATACTTTTGTAGCAGCAATATGTTCAGACGAGCCAATCCGAGCGCAGACTTGGCTCAGACTGCGGCCTTCTGGAAGGACAGACCTCCCTCCCTCTTTTAAGGAGCGAGAGCACCTGGTTGGGCCAGAGCTGGGCCAAACCAGACAAAAGGAAGTTAGTTTTGCTTTTATACCGAAGGCCTGACCATTCCAAAACATCCAGATCCCAGCCACACAAACGCCCACACACTTCAGAAAATGAAGGCAAGAGAGAATGAGAGGCGAGCACGCGCGGTCTGTCCACACAAGGGAACGATTGTTTTGTCTTGTCTTGCTCTTTCTCTCTGTACGGCCGAGGAAAGAAGGCAGACTTGGCAGCGAGGTGTGGCGCACACTGTTGTGTCTTTCTTACAGAGCTGATGCTTACTTGGATGAGAACGAGCACATGGTTATGTAGCTCTCAATCCAGAGGACTTGTCCTCCATCAAAGGGACTGGCTCCACTGCCGACCTCGAACAGCTGGGTGGTTTCACACAAATCCAGTCAAGGAACAGCCCCTGAGTCAGCTGTGGTGGCAGAGGAAGTAAAGGTGAACCGACTGGGAGGGGAAGTGGAAGCAGGTGAGCTGGGGAGGGGGGTGCTTCCGTCCAGGACACTCTTTACTTTTTACTACAATGAACAGAGTTAGAATTACCTTTTGGCTGATGTCACAAATCAGGGGTGGAATTGTCTCAAACCTGATCAGCATATGCAGCTGTGAAGAGATGAGTGAGAGGCAAGTGCTTTTGCTCTGCTGGAGCTGGACTGCAATTGTCTTTTGGTTTTCAGTAGTGAATCTGTGAGTTGAAGTTTTTAAAGGATACAGGACTGGAATATTCATTTGGTGGTTGCTCTTGATGTGAATGTTGCACAGCTCCATGCTCAGTTTGAATGTTTTCTTCATCAGAAGCAGCAAACCAGCTGGTTGCTCAGGAGGCCGTGAGGAAACCGTCCACGCTGCGTCGCCAGCCGGCACCAACTGGAGAGGCCATTTCCAGTGAGTTTCTTCCATGAGAACTGCAAGAAAAGAACAGGAAGCTCTTACGACGAGACGTTTTTATTTTCCCAGACTGCCTCAACTGCAGTCGGATCACAGCCCTGAGCGACAGACTCAACTCGCTGGAGGAGAAGGTTCGGCTCGCTCACTCAGAGCGCTGAAACTTGATCGATCTAAACGCAACAAACGTGTGGCTTTATTGCCGGTCCTTGATTTATGCCGCTAGGTCCAGTTACTGAGTACCCCGGCCGCTATTTCTCATCGCCACCTACAGGTCAAAGGGGGGACTGCACCAGAAGTGTCCAATCTGACAGGCCTCACACCTGCTCGAGGAGCTCTGGGTGAGCAGGGACCAGTGGGTAGGTGTCGACCACCAAATGCAAATTCACATTGTTGTTCTGGCCCCTCCTTGAGTTGGATCCTTCTTCAGTCCCTTTGTTCGGAAGTCTAGGCACTTTGGAGTTTGCTTTAAACCCAACCCCGAGTGAGGAAAGGGCCAGTCCTGCCCTGCCCTGCCCTGTCATGACACTCACTGCTTAGTCAGCTGGAGCCAACGCTCATAACTAATGGGGATGTTTGAACAATAACAATAGTAATCGCAAGTGATGATGCTGTTTTCTGGTTATTGAAGCATGGCAGCCTGAACTGTAAGTATGTAACAGTGGAGTTTGTTTCGCGAGCCAGACTGGAAAAGAAAAGCTGACAATAGTAAGTAACCTGTTTGCAACAGGGGAGCCAGCCTCTGGCTATGGTCAGGGCCGCCCTCCTTAGATGCTGCACGGCTGCATGAAGGAAGAACTCCAGTGCTTGCATCCCTGAAGAACTAGCTGACGAGGATTCATGAAGCGAGCTGGAATACAACCTGACATAGAGGCGCAATCCACCGCTCGTTGTACTCCGACAAGAAAATATCCCTTTTATCTCTAGAGCCATGCGTTTGAACGTCTGTTTCGTTTCAGGTCCGAGGGGTGAAAAAGGAAGTGACGGCCTTCCTGGCAGAGATGGTAAATGCTGGCTGTGGTTTCCTTTCTCTTCTGACGTAAGAGCATTTAAACCTCCAGGATTACTTTGGGCTGTTTCCTCCTTCCAGGTAAACCTGGGTCTCGAGGGCTGCCAGGTCCCAGCGGGCCCCCAGGTGAAGCCGGGGCCCCGGGAACCAAAGGTATTCCGGGACCGGCAGGTGAGACGGCACTTTCATTAGCAGACAATAGGGAGGTGTGAGAAGCCAGTGAAGACTGTTGACAGCTGAGTTTGTTGATAAGCACGTCGCAAAAATGTGAGTCCCTGTAAAAAAAGACAAGGCGCTCATTGTGGGGAGCGGCTATATGTGGCAAGTGTGTTGGTCTGACCACTTAACCAATTGTCTTTAGGTCAAGCCTTGTGTTTGCTGGAAAAAGCTCTCTGGTTCGTTGCTAGAATTAGGACGTTGGTCTGCTCAGAAAAAAGCTGTTTCTGAAAAGTGTAGCAACAATCTCTCATCAAGCCATCAACAAGTCTGCCGGGCGGGAACGCGACTCGCAGGTTCAGCTTTGGCTGCTTATGACCATGCGTGAAATGGATACATTTAAATGGCCTGGCTGCAAAAGGCGCTTTGGCTATAGGTTTGGATTTCTGCTCCCAGGCTCAGAAAAGGAGCGCCTCTCACGGTGGGGGAACATATGACCCGGTCCAGTACCTGCTGCTGGGTAACACTAACCCACTTCCTGGCAACGTGCTGTGTGACATCAGTCTCAAGTGAATTTGAGCTAGATCTACACAAATGCCTGGTCCTTTGATGCTTTCCATATGTCTGTGCTCTGATTGTTTTCCCATAGCCATTACTTCCAAAGTGGCCAAACCGATGCTTTGGCCTCAATCCAGACCTAAACCTTTTCTTATCGCAGGTTTCTATTTGTTCGTTTATAGCAAAGTTTGCACAGGCGTCCGTGCGCCTGGAGTCAGTGGAAGGAAGTGCCACTGCAGCGACAGACAGCGGTGTAAAAGTCAAGTCGTATTTTCATCGAATTCAATCAAGCATTGTCGTCTATTTTGTTTTCACAGAATATTAGTCCTGAGATTTCACTACAACCATAAACCACAGTGAGAAAAAAGAAACTCACCGCTGCGGTTGAATGAAAGACTGATGGAAGAAGCCCCGTGAGACTTGGCTGTAGAGTTAGAAAATGATTTCCCTGTAAAACCACCAAAACATAACCATAGCAATTGGATGAATTGCTGTCTTCTGTATTGTACTGCCAACTAGGTTTGTAGCTATACCTTCAGGTGATGAGTCTCGCCATGCTCCCGTTTTTAGTGGCAAACTAAATTGGAACACACTGCAGATGAGGTGGTCCTGCGCCCCTGCAGATGTACAGCGACGTTGTATGTCACATCTTGTCTGCGGCGTCAGGATCCTGATGGAAACTTCAGAAGACTGACCGTTATTAGACCGTGATTTTCCACCTGTAAACAATGGTATAAATACTTCACAGGCACAAAGAAAAAGAAAAGCCCGGCTTTAGAGATTTGCCAGAAGAATTGATACGTGTGCGTCGGTTTGGACAAATATTGCGTTGAGAAGATGTACTTTAACCAGAGGGAGTTTCCACTCCATCGTGGTTTCTGCCTGTGCATGACCCATCAGTCTGATGTGTGTCACTCATCATTCATGGAAGGAAAGACATGGCAGAGAGACGTTTATTGGGCTGCGCTGCGCTCTACAGTCTACATTCTCGTGTTCAGTCCATGAGACGAGGTAGAAATCAAGTCACCAACTATGAGTTATGACAGTTAAGGGAAATGAAACGCCATAAATAAAGGTTGAGCATCGTGAGAGGTGGTTCGGGGAGTCTAGTTCAGTGTTGTTCTTTCCCATTTCAAACAAGCGTCAAACAATCCAAATGTCTACAAACATCAGTGAGAGTAAGAGTCTGTCACTGGCTGGCAAACCAGAGTCTCCCAGCACAATCATCTAAGAGGGTGGCACCCTGGGTCGGGCTCTCCGGCACAGATGTGGAACAGCAGCATGTATGATACCATCGGATCTGTTGCTCAACTGCGTCACTGGCCTGAATATGTTCTCTCAGGACTCATGCGTCCTGGATTTGTTGTGACCTACACTCTTTAAGCACATGGCTACGACGGCGTGAATCATTGTGTCAACGGAACAGAAGTTTCCCAACACCTCACATCCTTCTCTTCCTGCTTTCACCCTCTCAGGCCCTCGTGGTCCTCCAGGAATTCCAGGGCAGAAAGGCCCACCCGGACCACCCGGACCACCCGGACCTGCAAGTGCTCGCATCCCTGAACCAGAGCGTAAGCACCTCATCATGGAGCACATTTACGTGCCAGCTGTCTCCTCCCACCCCGGCTGCCTCTTCCCCTCGTACAGAGCCAGCGTACATGGTTTAGGGTTCTTGGAGAGGAATTCCCTAACCCAATGTTTCTGGATGGGAGGAAGCCCAGGGGCAAACCCAAGCTCACCTCTCTCACCTCTGTAGCTTGTGTTGCATCTTTGGGTGTTACTCAGGTCAAAAAGAAGCCAAACAACTTTCCACAGACGATTTACTCTCCAGACACAAAATAGCTGTGGACGTTTGTCAACGCTTGATGAGTTACAGACTGATTTAAACGTAGTCTGTGAAGGGATGGGGTCACATGCTGGCTGTGGACTGAGCGCCAGGAAAGCTCCATGTCCTGTTAATGTTCTGCCAACTCTGGAAAAATGTATGGACTGCAGGCTGCTGCGGCTCATAAACTTCCTCACCTTGGCTTTATGGACTTCTCCCAGAAATGGATGCAAAGTCCGTGTGCATTAGTTTCACCGTCAGGTCATGGAGCCAAACACGTCTCACATTCTTCAGTTCAGCTGTGTCAGAACCAGTTGGTTTAAAGTACTTACGAAAGCATTTTTCATTCACTTAAAAATATAATCAAAATAGAGAGATGGAAGTGCAAGCACAAAGGGCTTCCTTGGCTGCTCTGTCCGGATCATGGGAGGCCCCAGTGGCCTTTTCATGCCAGGATGAGACCCTGTCCTCCGCCACTCAGGTCACAAAGCGCTTCCAGATGTCAACATCTCACACAGCTGAGAGGGAGTGTGGGAGAAGCTCTACGGTCGGTGCAAGGTGGATGCACCCAGTGCTTTAGATGTGGCTTCTGTGGTCCCACCAAGTATGCAGCCCACGGAGACTCGTGTTGGAGGGGAACGTTGCAGTCGCCACCACCGGACTGGAGATTGTTGTGAAGGATGGAGCACAGAGGAGGTCCTCACTTCTGCTGAAGTGGATCTGAAGTCAACCTTTTCATTTGGTGGGCCTGATCGTCTCGCAGTCTTTGGCGTCAGAGGTTCCGCAGCATGAGCAGGACAGTGTCAGTTTGGCTCATGTAAATGCCAACCACATGGTGGTCTTTGCTGTGGATAGTAATGACAAAATACATCCTCCTTTTAACACCAACTTAAGGCTTTTATGGTGTCCTCCTTTGAATTTCTGCTGCGCAAGCGCTTGGGCAGCCAGCTCACTTGATACGTGGCAAACACTGACCCCTAGTGGTCGCTACTGACAAATAACAAAAGGCAAACAACGTCAAGTAAACTTACAAACGCTTATTGCAGCGGTTCATGAGTCGCGAGTCTGTTTGTTGTTCACTCCGTTGAAGTCAGTCTTGTAAAGTGTAACAGCTGCACTTTATTTCCAGATCGAGGCAAGGACTCCTTCTACTCCAACAGGTTCCATGACTCACGAGCGTCGCCTATTCCTGGGCCCCAAGGTCCCCCAGGGCCTGTTGGTGAGTGCGTCTGTCCTGTAGTCACACACTTCTCCCCGCAGCAGACTTGTGATGTCTCTGAGCTTGTGTCGGCCACAGTGAATGCACATTTGTCTGAGCAAAACAACACATTTTGAGCGTCAGGTTAGACATTTCCATCGACGTCTCGCTGACGTTCGATGCACTTCCTTGGTGTGAGTCATTGCTGCTTGTGGACGTGTCACCAAGAGTTGTGGCGCCGCTCTGGAGGAGAGGACACCGTACTCACTCACCGGCTGATGAAGTATCTCCTTCCTCTGCAGGTCCCATGGGACCATCGGGGCCGCCTGGACCACCAGGACACAGTGTAAGTCCAGTCAGCAGGCCGGCTTGAGTCTTGTGATGATCTGTGATCTTGTGATGTAGGGGAGACCTGGAGACCCCGGAGCACTCGGACCTGTTGGACCAAAAGGGGAGCGAGGGGAGAGAGTGAGTGAACGGTGCCGAGAAAGAGCCTCCTCATGTTGCGTTCTTCATGCTTTGTTACTGCTCTGATGCTGTAGGGTCCGTTGGGTTACCCAGGAGAGAGGGGCATCAGAGGAGAGCCGGTGAGTATCCTCCAGCCAGACCAACTGTTTAGCTGAAGAATTCCAAGCTGCAGCACCCGTTGAAGCGATGAAACAGAGAAAACAAACTGAAACAATCGTATAACACTTTCAGACGTGGCACTTTCTCACTTGTTAAACTTGACAGACGCCTTCACAGCATGAATTAGCGGGAAGAGCCAATGTGCTCTCTCCGTCTATCAGAAGCCAACCGTACGAGAGCGCCGTCTGGAGGGAGTTTCATACCTGCTCTGAGCAAAGGTTGAAAAGAGTCGCGGAGCTAGCCCACATCTATTGGTCAAGTTTACAGCAGGAAATCTGATTGCACGCTCACATCAAATGTGATTTAAGAGAGCAAGTCCATGTAGAGCCAACATGGGAGTTGGGGAGGTTCTGCCTCTCTGATCTGCCATATGAACTTGGTCCGGCAGAATGACCTGCTTGTTATAATGGGAGGTGGGAGGAAGTGGCTGTGGCGGCTGGAGACCAACAGTCATTGGGGTGTGAGTGTTGCTGAGGCGCATTTGGTGTCTGAACGTCTTCATGCAGGGTAACAGTCGTGCTCCCTGAGGACGTGAACAAACAATCATGAAACTCCACGTCTCATCAATCGTGCACCAAACTTGCTGTTTGTCGCCTCTTGTCAAGTAACAGTTGAAAAAGTCTGATATGCATCTGTAACATATCAGAGGATTGAAATCGACATTCATTCATGAAGCAGCACTACAAACCGATGCGTTGCAACACTCAAGGTAATTGTGTTTTCCTGCAGGGAGCACCGGGACCCAAGGGAGAGCCAGGAGAGAAGGGCTTACCGGTGAGAGCGTCGTCTGCTGTTCAGCACAGTCGCATGATCGTGTAGCTTCAAGTCCCGGGGCCACAATGCAGAGAACCACCCCTGCTGTCGGTGTGGAGCTCTCGAATGATGCGAGAGGACATAACTCTTTCACCCCACTAGCCGGTGCCACATAATATCAGTTGTTTCGAACTGGACTGTTGGCCCAGTTCATTGTAGCGTGAACAGAAATGTGATTTCATTGTGTTCCAGCACGTAACAAAGTCACAAGCTTATAACTGTCACTTTAATACAGGCGGCACTCGGCAGCACCTGGAAAGGTGCTGGATTCTCTCGGCGCATCTTTCATCTGTGTCC
Source organism: Synchiropus splendidus (assembly GCF_027744825.2). NCBI lineage: Eukaryota > Metazoa > Chordata > Actinopteri > Syngnathiformes > Callionymidae > Synchiropus > Synchiropus splendidus. The sequence goes on along the minus strand of NC_071340.1, from coordinate 28,158,089 downwards.
GTCTAATGACAATCTTTCTTTTACCTTTTTCTCAAAAGAGCAATCTGAATGTAAGACATTTTTATTTATGTCCCTGTCCATCTCCTCTCCTGTCAATTCCAGGTGTGGTGTTTTTTCCCCATTTCAGTCTGTTTGACTTCCTGTTTTCAGCCGGTGATCTCTGTGTGCCCTTGTGTGTGTGTTTTCTTGATGTGGGTCCTCGGGGTGTGCTCCGGACTGCCGTCCCCTGTCACCACACTGTCCCTCTGCAAGCTTCTGTCCCCATGGCTCCCTCTCACAGTCGCCTCTCTGGCACCAGGCTTTGGCATATACATGAGTTGGAAACGTTCTCGGTGGTTTGTCTTAGCCCGGCCATTCATGAGTGACTCATGACCTGTATATGCCAAATCCCTCCATTGGTGGTTCTGTTTGGTTCAGTGTCCCTGTGCTCTGATGTGGGTGGAGTGGATACAGCTCTTCTCCTGCATGACACCAACTTTGAGTCTTTCCGTTCTGGTGGAAGCGTAACATCGCACGTTCTGTTGATGACTTGTCGACTGAAGGCAAGATGGAAGTGTGCCGCTGGTACCACATCATGAAGAGCCCCGACACTTCTTCTGTGTCGCGTCTATAACATCAAGCACGTTGACCACTGAAACCCAGTTTGGGCTCCACAGCAACCTAACATCATCTCTAAATCTCGCCCTTTTTCTGCGGACGTTGGTGTGTTACGAAGGCATGGCTTTGCATGCTGAGGATGCGTCACTGCGGCTTCTATTTTTGACACGCCGTCCTCTCATCCTTCAAACGGCTTCGTTGTGTCAGAGGATAGCTTTGTACCCGCTGGTTAAAAACAACGTTGCGGCTCTAAAAATGGATGGCAGGCCGAGCCGCCGAAGGAACGTGACGGCATGACTGGATTTGGATCCAAATGTTGCATCACAAGTGCATGCTGATGTCGCCAGCATGACTTCATGTAGCAGCATGGCCGCAGAATGAGCAGGGAGCCAACGGATGACTGGTTTAACCCTCTAACTGCTGAAATGTATTGACAGACGCATCTTGGCGAGCAGTCCTGCGGCTTGTGCTTGTTACCTTGACGGCTGTATCTATCTTCACAGGGGGACGGAATACATCAGATCAGAGAGGCGCTGAAGATTTTAGCCGAGAGGGTTTTAATCCTCGAGACTATGATCGGTATTCATGGTGAGTAGGAGGCCTGAGGCAGGGTCAGCTTTAGGTCAAAGGTTTTGGGGCTGAAACTCCCGTGGACAGGCAGTCACGAGCAGCCCCCCTGGACTGGTGTCTACCCCCACCCCTCACACAGCCCACCCTGTCACTGCTCTCTGATAGGAACTTAGCTTGCAGATGTTCCACGACTTGCAGGCAGATCTTGAGCTTCTGGCTCGTAGGGTGACACTGCTGGAGGCGATCATCTGGCCAGGTAACACCGAAACCTCCCCCACAGATACGCTGCCCCCTGCAGTTGAATTCTTTCAACATTTGAAACACTGAAACAAACAGTTTGAACACACATTGAAGCATAAAAAACGTGTTGAAAATCTTCAAAACTTGTTTCTGCTCCCAAGACTTAATGTTGTTTTACAACATTTTTATTGGTTTTATTTTGGTCTTTTTTAACAACAATATTCTTGTGATTTGAATGACTTCATTACTCATGTTTCTTGCATGTAGAATGTTGCTTCTCATTCTCAGAAAACTGATGTAAAAAATGTGTTTTATTATACGTGTTTCAGTTTGTTTATCACTGGTTCTAACACATAAGATCTGAAATGGAGGTCGACCGCTACGAGTTAGGTGTTTATTTGGTTCTGATATGAGTCACAACTTGGATATCATTGACATTACCGACCTTGTCAGTGAAGCAGGCAATGAAAAATCTTTTTTAACACATAAAAAATTGGTAGATGATGACAATGTCTTGCGGCTTTTCGGCTCCAATAAAGTCTTCACTCACTTGAATACGAGCGATTGCACAGAATCTGTTTTTACTACATTATGTTCCGTTCACAAAGAAACATTCGGAAGTGGTTGATGCCAAAGATAAAGAGGCCCGTACAGTCCACTACTGAGAGCAGACACAAGTGCTGACCCGCCCAGGACAGTGAGGCCCACTTCCAACTGCTGTCTTTCTTCAACAGAGCCTGATCTAGGGTCTGGGGACGGAGCCTTTGGAACATCTTCCCCTAGTTTCTACAGAGATAAGCGAGCAGGCGCCCTGCCCTTTCGGCTCCCTTCACTTCGCTCCTCCAACACCAAGGTTCGCTCACCCTGAGGACCACAGGCTGGGTCGACTCTCCCTCCCGCAGGTCTCATCAGCGCTCCACAGATCAAGACCTGATCTGAGAGCAGTCTCGGAGCTGGGAGGCGGCACCTCAGGGAAACTCCACTGATTCGTCCTCCTACACTGGGAGCAGGAGAGCTAGTTTGACTCCCGACCATTGAGCATGACCTCTTCTTTCAGCCCCCTGTGTCTGGCACAGAGCCTCAGTTCACCTGCTGATGTTTGAGAAAAGGAAAAAGGAGGGTCATCAATCGATAACTGGAGGAATCAGACGTGAGCAAAGAGACTGGATTTGAAGTTTTGTTTTTGTTTTCCTGATGTAACTGCAGTCGGATGAGAATCCATTATTTAAATCTGTTGAGCATGTACAATATGCGGGACACGCGTACAACTTCTTCTCCTAATATTCACATTTCTTTCGTCTCGTTGAACTATGTCGTGCACTAAAACATGAAGTCATCACTGCTACGCGTTGACACCTGTGATTTGTGGCGTGTTTCTCCAGTGTAGCAGAAAAAGCAGCCCAACAGTGGTTGCTTTGGATTTGGGTAGATAAATTGACTTTTGATGACACTAAAGTTAAAGCCACTTTTTAAAAGATAGGAAAAAAATGTCATTCATCTTATTTTGTAGAACTATTTAAAGTGTAGTTTTGTACGCTGTTGTGTAACCATTTTATATTTGGATAGCTGTTTCTTGCAGTTGTGTTACTGTTTTAAGGTTGCCATGTAAGTATGCAATGTAATAAAATGTTCACTGTTTTTTAAAAACCTGTCGTCGCCGTCTCTGCTTCAAACAACATCCTCCTAGGTTTCTTTCACTTCAGGACACAACCGTTCCAGAGACATTCTCCTGCTGACCGGCTCCAAGTTCAGCAGCTTGAAGCGTTTGCGCTTTGTCGTGTTGGTGGCCTCTTTCCTTCGCTGACCACCACGGCTTGCTCCCCAACGCTATCGTCGATTAGAAGTGAAATAGCGCCATCCAGCTGCTTCGACGCTGCCAACGCCACGACAGCCTTGTCAGTTGGGAAGCCCATCTTCTCAAGCTGCTGGAGTCTGAAAGGAGAATGAAAGTGATCACTGACCATGCCTGCTTTCACGGCAGCATCACTCTTGTGGCAAAGAAACTGACCGCAGAGAAGAAACGGAGGATTTTGGAACCTCAATTTTTGCATCCTCAGGAGCATCTTGCAAAGATTCAAGCATGGCGGCTCTCAGCATCTGCTCCTCTAGCTGCTCTGCCTCAGTCAGTGGAGCCAGTTCCTCCCTCAGGGAAGACACCTGATCCCACCACGGCTGGTGCTTAAAAATGGCTGGATCCCGCACAGGAAGTGGAGCGGCACACATCTGATGTGAGGAAGTTGATCTGCCAACAGTGGGCGACAAGAGTCATTCACGTGGAAAGAGCTTCTGAACAACAACGACAGCCCAGTCAAATAAGCAAAACCGAGTCACACCTCGCAGAGCTATGGTGCGTGGGTAACCTCATATGGGCTGAAGTGGAGATGTACGAAGACCGTGGAATGAGGTTCACCGAGGAGAGCTGCCTCAGCTCCTGCAGGGCCTTGATCAAGGACTGGCTATCTGAGTTTCCTGTTAAAGAAGGGGCGCTGGATACCGCTGCAAGAGTCCCATCACTGAAAGAACACACCTATATCTCTGCAGACACAACTCTACACACACGTATATACAGTGGTGGGACTTTAACCAACCTTAATTACCATTAATTAATTCTAACAAAAATTGAATTTTATTTCACAGTTTGCTCTCCAGAGAACACGAAACCTTTGTAAGTGCACGAGTGCAAAATAAACAATATGTTGTTGTTGTTGTTGTTGTTGTTGTTGTTGTTTAAATGTATGTATGGCTCCATCATTTGATTCAGTAACATACCAAATTCATTCCAATTGAAAAATGTGACCATATATATATATCCGGTCAGACCACAATCATTTGAGATTCATAAATGTGACCAATGTCAAGTAAGAGAAGGGTTGAGGACATTCACAGGCTGAATGTCCTGTAAGAAAAGAAAGGCTCCCACTGAATCCTGGGTCCAGACGGGACCCCAGGATGCCATCAAAATGAAATCATTTCTCAACATGATGAGGAAAATGGCAGGTCGGAACGTAGCAGGTCACAGGACGGGAAGCCATCCAGGATACAGTTGTGGCCAACAGAGATGGCACAGAAGTGGAGAAGGGCCGGCGTCCCGGGCAGAAGGAGCATCCCGAGCAGCAGCAGGCACCAGGGAAGGAACCAGACAGGCACCCACTTGAAAAGCCTCCTGGGCGTCACCTGGCGACACTGAGCCGTCAACAGGGCCATTTCTATGGCCGAGTAGCCACAAACCCTGCTGGGCTCGCCAACTAAGACGAAGAGCACCAGGGCGTAGACAAGAGGCAGACAGAGCGTGGTCAGGATGGAGAGGGCGAGGAAGACGGCGGTTCCCCAGCGACGCTCCTGACTGGGTCCAGCCAGCAGCAGCAGGCCGACGCTGACCAGTAGAGAGGGCAGATCATCGTGACTGAGCGCGTACAGGAAGACCTCTGGCACGAGGACAGAACAGTCATAAGGCCTGCGTAAAACTCTGCCAAATAAGTTGAGACGGGTACCTCTGAAGCTCGGGAGCTCTGCGCCAGGACCCAGGCTGAGACTCGCCTGAACACCCGCGGCGTGCACCACAAGGATTGTGCTGATCACGGCACAGGTGCCCAGACAGAAACCACGACCATCCGGCCCGACCCGGGACCACGGCGACAGCAAGGATCGATGGCGCATGACTGAACGTCAGCTTGCATCGTGCAGCTACAAATCCAAATCAGGCAAAGAGACGCGCGGCTGGGACCGGTGTTTCAAACGAGGTTTTAACTGACGCCGGGACTCCGAATCATTGGGAATGGTGAGCAGACACATCCGGCTCCGCGCGCTTCTTCTTCGCGTTCAAGTTCCACGGTCGACCGATCATAAATAATGGTCTTTGCTGCCACCCAGTGGACATTACTGAATATTAACACGTTTTCAGGGCACGCTGAGGGTCTCGCGTCTTTTTGAAGGTGTGAAGGGAGACGGTTCATAATTGTCCATGAACATATATGACGGTTTCCAGCCGTGCGTCCAGCGTGCGCTTCGTTTCATTCAGTCAGTCACGCGTATCACTTTTGCTTTATAAAGCATAACGTGTTTGTTTCAGGCAGACCATGTCATGTTTCCCATTCCCCCTCAGAGAGTCCGGGGTCGACTGCGAAAGTTGCTGAACTCAAAAGGATGACAGGGATTTTGACTGCGAAAGTTGCTGAACTCAAAAGGATGACAGGGATTTTGACTGTGAAAGTTGCTGAACTCAAAAGGATGACAGGGATTTTGACTGTGAAAGTTGCTGAACTCAAAAGGATGACAGGGATTCGTGAGTTTCGTCCATCTCGACCGTGGCGTAAATCTCGCGATGTTTGAAACCCCGCGCGACCCAACGACAGTGTCTCGCAGCAACACACATCGTTTTCTGTCGTCCTGCGAAGACACGGCATCATGGCGTCTGCACCGGGTGAGTTCTCTGATTCTATTCGACGATTTTGCCCGTACAAATCACAAAGGCCATGTGTTTGTTTTGCCAAAGCCGGCCGTACGTGAAAGGCAGGCGGTGGTTTCTCCACATCTGGGTCTCGCCTGTCCTCCATTATCCGTCCGCTTTTGTCCGCGGAAGGCCCGAAGCCTTTTGACGGCGATGCGGCCTGACTGCAAATTGTTTAGTTCTCAAATGTATATGTAGAAAGTGTTTCCCCCCATAAAACACATACCACTGGTTTGTCCAAATAAGATGTAGCTGTGAAACATGAGACCGACTGAGCGCCGCTCGGTGTTAGCTACGTTAGCACTAGCATGTCGCCTCCCGCTAAAACAATGTTGTTGAATGCTTACGGTTTTTTCCCCAACAGATTACAGTTCCTACTCCCAGTCGAATTCTCAACAAGGGTGAGTGTTCTTGTCCCAACTGATCTATCCCATTCTTCACAATTTCATCGCAAGTCGGTCGAGCGTGTGAGTCCAGCTCTGGCTCTGGGTCGAACCTGTGTGCCTTCACTGTTGTGTGTCTTGACCTGGTTTCCCCCATTGGCACTCCAGGTTCCCCCCACGCTCCTGAAGCATCCATTTAGAATTGGTCTTGAGTATCGGTCTAGTTGAGATTTTTCCTCCTCCCCAACCCTCAGTCGATACTGTGCCCACCCCAATTTCTGTGCTTTGGTTCGGTTTGTGAAAAGTTACCTTGTTTGCTTAAGACCATTAACACACGGCGTGTTTATCCAGCTATGGCTCTTATGCTGCTCAACCATCACAACAGTACGGGCAGTCTCAGACTCAGGTAAGTGGTCAAATCTTTGACTGTACAATCCGGATACCTTAAATACTTTCAATCGTAATTATGACTTTCTTTGCTTTTCATGACATCAACCAGCCAACATATGGTCAGCCAAATTATGGATCATATGCACAGCCCTCTGCAGCTGACAACAGCTACTCCCAAACTACACCTGCAGCTGGTGGCTACACACAGCCCCAGCAGCCACCACAGCAGTATGGCTCATCATATGGACAACCAACTCAAGGTATGCGACCAGTGCAAGAAATTGTTAAATGACATTAGGATGAAGTTGTTAAGCGTAATGTGTGGCGCTTCTCTAGCTGGATATTCTGCTGCCCAGACCACCACTCATGGCTACACACAGTCAGCCCAGGCTTATGGAGCTGGTGGATATGATGGTGCTCCAGCTGCTGCTGCAGCTGCACCAGCTGCAGCTCAGTCTTATGGCTCTCAGCCAGGTTACACAGCACAGTCTGCCTACCCTGGCTATGGCCAGCAGCCCGCTCCCACTACTCCTCAAAGGTAGGTTGTTCTTGACTTGTGTATAACATCATTTCATTGCATGGCTTTTGCATTATTGTATCTCTTCCCCCCCCACAGCTACAATTCCAATAATCAGCCAGCAAGTTACAACCAAAGTAGTTACTCACAGCCTGCAGCATATGGTCAGCAACAGCCTGGGTACCAAGCACAGCAGTCCAACTATGGCACCCAGCAAGGTGGTTATCAGCAGCAGAGCCAGCAACAGTCTCAGGCTCCTCCTGCTTATCCACCTCCAGCCGCTGGCTCTTATGGACAGCCTCCGGCGAACCAGTATGGTCAACAGAGTGGACCACCAAGCTATCAGTCCAATCATTACAGTATGTTTTCCGTCGGATTTGGGTGCCTTCTGTTTTCGTGAATGTTGGTATTTGTATGCATGCATGGTTGATGTTTTTTTACTTGTAATTTTATAGATAATTACCGACAGGATGGCCAAGGTGGTGGATCCGGTTACTCTGGCTCTGATTCTTCGAGGTACCCCGGTGGTGGTGGTGAGGGCCGTGGCCCAGGCAGGGATGGTTTTGAGCGAGGTGGCATGATGCACCGTGGACGTGGAGGCATGGGCCGCGGTGGTATGGGGTAAGTGTCTTTCCTCAACAATTGTTCTGTTTACTTTTGTCTCGACAGGTGCTGCGGCCCTTCAGTGCAGGGTTGGGGAAACCCTGGAGTTCCAGTTTCTTTAGATGCGCTCTTGGGGCTGATAAGTGCTTACTGATTGAATCAAGCTGTTTATATTTGCAAGGCTTTCCCCACCTCTGCCGCTGAATTGGCCTGAGGTAAGGAGGTAATGACTACTCTATAAATGGGAAATGTCTGGGTTGTACTGCCTTTAACTGGGTTACATTGAGCTAGCTCTTCACTAAAAATACTTTGAAAAATAAAAAAAAATGGGTGTAATAGGGTCAAGTACATGCATTCACATGGGTTTTTCGAGGTTTTTCCTTGCAATCTCACTTCATGTGGTACATGCAAAGATCTGTTGTGTGGCTATAAGATGACCATCGTACTTGTTGCAGTAGTTTAATAAATTGCTCAAGTGTGATGTCTCCAAAGTTTTTAGGTATTTAATCCTTGTGTATGCAAGGAGAGAACTGGTCCGTATAAATGTCACATAGGTCAAAATGTGTGAATCAACTTTATCTCATTCAATCAACATTTTAGAAAAGTGACATCACACAAGTGGGCCAGTCAGCGTTTGTCTCAATCAAACTTTGAATGACACCAAGAGTCATGAAATTATTTACAAATATGAAATTTCTGGGCCAGTCTGTTGGAAATGTGGATCGACAGACTTGAGAGTTGTTCCTTCATGAGGCATTTTTAACGTCTTGTTGATGGGTATCTCTTCTGACGTTTACCTTAAACAAATCTGTTTCCGGGAAAAGAATCTGGTTTAAAGGTTTTTGTTGAACATTTTGTACACATTGTGTCCAGGTTATTCGCCACCCAGGAGTTTTTTCACTTTATTTGGTCATTTTTTGACAATTCTGAAGCATTTTAAGGAAATGCTAATCAAATTTGGATTGAGGTCCAATTGTGTTCGCTAAATGCTAAACGTTCATTACTTCAACGCAATCCTTAATGTTCTTTAAATTTGTGTTTGTTACTACAGACCTTTGGTCACCGAAGGGAATACTTATTAGTTAATTGTGGTGCCCAGAAGGTTGGAACAACCACTGTCGTGTATTTTTTTTTTTTTTTCACCTCCTTTTGGGACATGCAGTTTTTTTTCCAGGCTAATTTAATGGTCGTTCCTTGAAAGAGTATTGGTGTGAAACTATAAAATACATTTTCCTTTAGTCCCTTTCCTTGATGATCTATTGGAAAATCGTCTTGACATTTCTTTTGCTGCTGCTGAAGGCAAATTGGTCCCTGACTAAGTGTTGGCCCCTGTCTGTACTCATTCAAACATTGAGGGATTCTCTTTTCAGGCTGTCGTATGCTTGCACACAGGTCTTTCAGTAGCGAATTAAGTAACAGTCATACTTACTATAGAACACAGGAAATAAATTGCACCTGATAAAAAGTTATTTTAGTTAATTACTATTCTTAAAAGGAGTTCAAACATTTTAACCTTGTCTAGGAATATTTTGTGTGGGGTGGGAGGGTTCCATTTAATTTTGAAATGTTTTTGTGGTTTGAAATACAACTGTGATAAAATTCTTTAACATTCTTTGTCACATTTATACCGTACAGGTTACAGTGAGAGCCATTTAAAACCATCTATTCTCTTAAAAGTGTGTACTCGGTATGGAATCGTCCACTTAAGCAGCAGGAAGAAGCTTAAACAAAGATTCGGGGCTCTTCTTTGTTTTTGTTTTTCAAGAACACAAGATGGCGGTGTACAAGAGTACAGTTCATGCTTTGTATCCAAAAGTTTTAAAGGTGCAGTGTGTAAAAGTCCAGTGATATGTAGTGGTATGCTGTCAGGTTGTTGGTGAACCTGCTTCGACCACAAATGAAGGAGATATGCATACCTAGTTTCTGATGACTTCAGACAGGTTCAGAAACCTTTGTTTTGTAGCTGTTCCTTTGTTGGGGGGTGTTGAAAGCTCCTCTGGTGATATGCATGGGCTGATGTCCTCAACACAAATACTGCTGGTTCAATGAAAGCAGCTCAGCTTTTCGAAATTAGGGTGGACACAAATTAACATTCACGAGATAAAAATGTGAAACGGATCACTGAAAAACCACTGGCTGCACCTTTAAAATGTTGACTTGCTATGAATTGTGTATGAACTGTTTTTCAACAATGTACATTTTCTTTCTATCATGTCTGGTTCACTGAACTTAAAACATTTCATGCATGTTTTTTTGTTTTTCTTTATTTTTAAATTATATGATTTGAGCTCAAGCTAAACTGTAAACTCTGGTTGGGAACAAACGTTACCATCAAAATAATTGAAGCTGTTGGATTTTGGGTGTTTCTCTTTTTCCTGACGGCGGTGTGTTTACTTTAGTTCTTTCATCATTTAAATTTTATTTCTGATATTGCAAACTCACTGGAGTCATGAGATGCTAAAGAAAGTACTGGTAATTTGAGCTCTCCCCCCTAAATGTAACAATGTAACGAGTTTATAGTTGCTGTCAGGATGGTTTGGATGTGTTTATTAATCCCTCGATCAAGCCACTATGCTCGAGCCATGGAAGTGGCTGTTAAAAGGAAGTCGACTTCATATCTCCGTTTATTCCCCCATAGCAGCGCCGGAGACAGAGGTGGCTTCAATAAGCCTGGTGGTAAGTTAACGTGTATTACCCTGGTTAGTCCTTAAACTCTCAATTTCACAGTCATTCTTGTTTGAAATGTTATTTTGCACTGTGCCTTAAATATTTTTGCCAAAACATCAAATATTGGGGGTTTTTGTTTAATGTCAAGATGAGAAATAAGTGTGGTATTTGATACCTTCTGGTCCTCTATGGTTCTGCACCGAGTTCTGGGTGGTTTAATGAAACATCTCAATTTACCTCTCAAATGTGTCTGTTTTACATGAACAGTTCGTAAGGTGAATTTCTGGGTTTCTGTTGAAGATAAGTGAGGCTTTTCGAGTGTTGGAAAATCGTTAACATGCGGTATAAGGCATCTTAGTTGCCTTCAAACATCCCTGGGTAATTGTGGTTCTTAACAGCAGAAGGAACATAGAAGCTGAGAGTGTGCTAGGCTTCATCTATCCTCACCTAGTTTACCTCACGTGTGCACCCTAGTCCAGTGGCCCTCTGTACTCATTTCTCTCTTTCTGGTTCCCTCCCGTTTCCCAATGGGCTGTAGGACCTATGAACGACAACGGGGAGCGTGAAATGGGTGAGTACTCATTGCACCTTGAAAACTACCCAGAGACAGGCAGGCGTTTTATTGGACTGTTGTCCTGAGATGTTTAGTTTCTCGCCTGTGACGCGGATCAATCTTAGTGTCAGCTTGGGACGGCAGAGCCTACTCCTTACTCTTCCGACCTGGAAATGTGCCGTAAACCATCGAGATTTCTGCCGACTTTGATCATGCCTGGTCTCTCCTTTTGATCACATGGCCCGAACGTCGTCCCAGCCACTGACCAAATCGGCTCTTTCAATGTCTGAAAGTGACTGGAGAACCAGTCCGTTATATGCTGATATCTGCGCAGCCTCTGCCGTTTTGCCTCGGAAAAATGCAATGCAGTCAAAACTGTCCTGAGCACCTTTCACGGCGTCACCTCACCGAGTCAGTTGTTCACATGACCCCCCCCCCCCAGGTCGCCCTGAGGAGCAGGATGATTCAGAGAACAGCACCATCTACATCACAGGGCTGACTGAGAAGGCAAACATTGAGGAGATGGCTGAATTCTTCAAACACGTCGGACCAATCAGGGTAAGACGTGACTGTGTGGAAGTGCTTCTGTCCAACCTGCTTTGCTGACTTTGTTGGCCTTCTGTCTTTGCAGATGAACCGCAGGCTTGGCCAGCCAGCCATCAACATTTACACAGACAAGGACACCGCAAAACCTAAAGGAGATGCCACCCTGTCCTACGAGGAGCCCATCTGTGCCAAAGCTGCTGTGGAGCACTTTAATGGTATTTGTGAAGCGTTCAGCAAAGATCCATCCCTGTGGTTTTCAACCCAAACCTTTGGCCGACAGGGAAGGAGTTCCAGGGCAGCAGGCTGAAGGTGTCCATGGCTCGCCGTAAGCCCATGATGGGCGGGATGAGAGGCGGCATGCCCATGCGAGATGGCATGATGGGCCGTGGAGGTGACCGTCTGAGACCTTGCTCACTCCCCATTTTGGCTTTCTTCATTCGTGAATCGTGTGTGAGGCTAATGTGGCCTCATGTTTGTAGTCAGCAAACGCTTGAATGCAGAGCCATGTTTTGCTTGAAAGATTCATCTTCCAGGTATGATGGGCCGTGGAGGGGAGCGTGGCGGCTTCATGCCCCGTGGCGGCCCCCGTGGAATGGGCCGAGGCGGACCCACTGGAGGCAACATGCAGCAGAGAGCCGGGGACTGGGAGTGTCCAAACCCGTACGTTTGCTTCCGCTTCAGAGGCTGTTGTTCCTCAAGAAGAGGCTGAATGTTCTCGTCCATTGTTTCCCCAGGGGCTGTGGCAACCAGAACTTTGCTTGGAGAATGGAGTGCAACCAGTGCAAAGCCCCGAAACCTGAAGGTATGGGCGGCGGACCTCCGTTCCCTCCTGGCGGTGACCGTGGCAGGGGTGGCATGGGAATGCGTGGCGGCAGAGGAATGGACCGCGGTGGACCGGGAGGTGCTGGAGGCCCGGGCGGGTTCCGTGGCGGCTGGGGGGGTGATCGCGGAGGATTCCGGGGCCGTGGAGCGATGGATAGAGGAGGCTTCCGCGGAGCTGGTCGTGGAGGGCCCCCTATGGACCGTATGGGCGGCAGAGGAAGAGGAGGAATGGGCCCACCCGGGGGCAAGATGGACATGAGGTGAGTCGAACTTCACCGCAACGTCCTTTTCTTTCTGGCTTGAGCGATGGTGTATTTTACTGTGCTCGTTTCCTGATCTCACCTACAGAGACCATCGTCAGGAGCGCAGAGAAAGACCATACTGAACTTCCTGTGGAAATTTTAAGATGAGGAATTTTAATATATGATTCCGTACCTCTGCTCGATGCTGTCCTGGGTGGTTACATACACGTTTCCCATGGTTTTTTAGTTGACCTGTGTTTATGCTTCAGCTTCTGATGTGCATGTTATGTTTTTTTTTTTTTTTTTAATGTGCTCTAGTTTTGTAATTGTATCAGGTAACACCCTTATTTTTCATTTGTCAACACATTTGCATCCACGTTCCCGTGAACCTTGTATAACTTGGGGAAATAAAATTTTACCAATGTTTTCATTGTTGCCCGTGTTCTTGGTCCAATAGGAGTCGGTGAGAATTATTTTGTGATGAAACAAATGATGTGGGGTGCGGTTGTTTATTCACCCATGATATGGATTTGCGGGTGCGTGTGTCTCAACCGCAGGGTGGTCTGTCGCCGCCGCTACTGGCAGACAAGCCGCTGGCTGCTCCAAAATGTGAGGCCCTTTTCTGGACTTGGTGCAAGTGTGAAAACAATATTTCTTCTTTATCCCGTCACAGGTTTGGAGGAAGGGTTGGATGCGGATGTTGCATGCGGTCAAGTTCGTCTTGGCCATTACCTAACAAAGGTGCTTGGTGCTGTCACAATATCGGCCCGTTCTTTTTCCACAGTGTTTGCAGAGCAATAAAACAATTTCTCGAGCGCATGCAGCTGCGTGTGCCACGTTGAGCCTCAGCTTGTTCCGATGAAGTCACGTGACTGTCACTGAAGTCCAGCAGTCTTCCTCTCGTTTTGATTTTTGATTTGTTTCAGGTCGTTTTCACGTCGACTACTTCACCAACTTCCCGGTGTTTGGCTGACGGGCTCACGTTTGCTTGGCTGTCAGAGAAGCGGATTCATCTGAGCCCAGAAAATGATCTCATCGCCCGCCCCCCTTTTTTTTTTCCTCTCCTCACCCTCCCTCCTGTCTTCTTTTGCCTGGTGTTGAAGTGACACATCCCGCTTGTTAAATGAAAACAAGCCCTCCTCCTGACTCAAACACTTCAGAGAGGGCCGTTCAAATGGAATCGAATGGTTTGGTTCGGACGAGCGTGTGCACCTGTCTTCTGCCTGATCTCCACAGAGCACGTTCAAACAAACGTCAGGTCTTCACAACGTCCTGCAGCCGAGTTGGACCAAATCAGGAGCGGGGTCATGTTCCTGTCACATTTTTGACTCTCCAAAGAGAATTTCCCGTCCAAGCCTTCTTGCGGTCATGTGCCCGCTCCATCATGTGCCTGTATTGACTCCATGACTCTCTGGGAAGAGCCTGCAGTCGATATGGCCTTGAGTGGCCCAGCAGTAGTTCATGGTTGGCTGGGGAGAAGCGCCGACCTTCTGTCTCCCTCACATGACCTTTTGAGGGCGTGATCGCCGCCACACAAAGACTGCATTATATGGAAGGAGGCGAGGCAGAAGTGACTCGTGCCTGAATGAATCCTGCTCCAGTTGAAAGTAAGCTATTCCCAGCCAATGTTCAATAAGTTCCACTATCCCTGGCTGGAGCCCAGTCCACTGAGCCAGGTGAGTCAGCAGGATCCAGCCTAAACCCTGGCAGCCATCTTGGGAGAGGAACTGCCTGTCTGCCGATGAGATCTGCCCTGCGGCCTGTGTGAAGCGCTTGGACCGTCCTGGCGGGCCCCTGGTCTGCGTGGTTGACAGGGGGTGAAGTTGGCCTCCTGCGCCCGCAGATGATCCCTTGTAATGGGATGTGGCGGCGCTTTAAGCTCCAGCAGGTCAAACATATGCAGCAGCAGGAGGCGGAGGAGGAGGGGGAGGAGCAACGGGGGCCGAGCCTATTGGCCGTCAGCTCCACCGCTCGGCTCCTCACTGCTCCGCCGCTCGTCCCGCAGGAGCGAGTCCCGCACCATGACACGTGGATGACACCCCGTCCCGCAGCCGGACTCGCGGCTCGTCGGATGCCGGCGTTTTGATTCGCTACTATGCTCTCGGTGAAGGAGACGCTCCGGAATCCACTCGTGCCCGTGAGCACGCGCAGCCCGGCGGCGTGGCTGCGCCGACGCGCTCCTCCTGCCGCCGCGTTCCGCCGATCACCGCCGCGCCATGAGCCCACCTGGACTCATCCAGTAGACGTGTAGTGACGCGAGAGCCGACAGCATGGCTGATCAGAGCAACATCCAGTCCGCCGCCTCCAAGAGCATCCGGCCCTTCAGGAGCAGCGAGGAGTACTTGTACGCCATGAAGGAGGACCTGGCCGAGTGGCTCAACACCCTCTACGAGCTGGACGTGACCACGGAGACCTTCATGGACGGGCTGGAGACAGGGACCGCTCTGTGCCGACACGCCAACAACGTCAACAGAGCTGCGCAGGACTTCCTGCTGGAGTACCCGGAGGCTGCCAGGGCCATGAAGCTGCCCTCCAAGGATGTGCTCTTCCAGTCACGGAACGTGAGCCCAGGTTCCTTTGTGGCCCGCGATAATGTGTCCAACTTCATCAGCTGGTGCAGACAGGAGCTCTGGATCAAGGACGTCCTCATGTTCGAGACCAACGACCTGGTGGAGAGGTGCAACGAGAAGAACTTCGTCCTCTGCCTCCTGGAGGTGGCCAGGCGAGGCTCCAAGTTCGGTATGTTGGCCCCCATGCTGATCCAGCTGGAGGAGGAGATCGAGGAGGAGATCAGGGACCAGGGCAGTCTGCAGATGGATGCGGAGCAGGCCGAGGAGCCGCAGAAGAGGAGTCCACCCAGCAGGTGTTTCGGCCGCCAGGAGAGCAGAGCCAGTGTGGAGGAGGAGCCGCCTGAGCCTTTCGTGTGGCCCCAGAAGAGGGTTCTGTGTGACATGAGGAACCTGGATGAGTTGGTGAGTAGCTGAAGACCAGATCACGGCGTGCAGGAGTATCATAAGGGCTCGCCACAGGATCCGTGTCATGAAAGTCTTGGGGTGGATCGGCGACGTCATGATGAAAAATGCTTGGCAGATTAGAACAGTGGGAAATATGTCAAAATACAGGGACCAGTCATTGCATGCATTTATCTGACGTTGAAAGGATGAGACATCATTTCCTTCAAAGATCGTACTGGAGCCTTTCGGTAACTTGCCTGGCTGGTTTGGCACTTTCACGAATGGAAATAGAACAAAACTCAAGACATTCAATCTGAAATACATCCAGGAGCAGTGAAAAGTGGTTGAGAAAATTATTATTAGCCTTTGTATTCAAAAAAAGATTCAAATGACTACTTTTGAAAAAAGTGAATATGAGGGAAATGGACTCAGAAGAGTAAAGGAATGCTCAGTGCTATGTGATATTTTACCTGCATGTACTGGTATGTTTTCAAGCCAAAACAATCCTGGAAGACCTGACACTGTGTATGATGAATGAGGAATGTGTTGGATCACGGTGGATCACAGTGGATCACAGGGTGAATCACGGTGGATCACAGTGGATCACACGGTGGATCACAGTGGATCACAGGGTGGATCACGGTGGATCACCGTGGATCACAGGGTGGATCACAGTGGATCACACGGTGGATCACAGTGGATCACAGGGTGAATCACAGTGGATCACACGGTGGATCACACGGTGGATCACAGGGTGAATCACGGTGGATCACAGTGGATCACACGGTGGATCACAGTGGATCACAGTAGATCACACGTTGGATCACAGTGGATCACACGGTGGATCACAGTGGATCACAGGGTGAATCACAGTGGATCACACGGTGAATCACAGTGGATCACAGGGTGGATCACAGTGGATCACACGGTGGATCACAGTGGATCACAGGGTGAATCACAGTGGATCACACGGTGAATCACAGTGGATCACACGGTGAATCAAAGGGTGAATCACGGTGGATCACGGTGGATCACAGGGTGAATCGCAGTGGATCACACGGTGGATCACGGTGGATCACAGGGTGAATCGCAGTGGATCACACGGTGGATCACGGTGGATCACGGTGGATCACACGGTGGATCACACGGTGGATCACACGGTGGATCACAGTAGATCACACAGTGGATCACAGTGGATCACACGGTGGATCACGGTGGATCACAGTGGATCACACCAGGTGCATCAAGCAGTGACACAGCATGGGACACAATCCAAGTGTGGAAGTGAAGCCAGTCGGTCCAATGGTGCGCTGAAACACATGACGTGCGCTTGGTCGCGTAGGATTGACTGGACGTTGAAGCGATTTGCCGAGATGTTTGCTCTGAAGTCACTGATGCAATCACTGGACTGATTCATTCAATTCTAATCAGTCAGTGGCCTCCAGATGTTCCAGCGTCTCAAACGTAGCTGTAGCTTTGGTCTTTTGACTCCGTGAGTCCCTCCCTCCGCTGCAACTCTCAGTGTCCTGTCAGTGCAGGTTCTGACACTCCTGCTGCATTCCTCCGTAGCTGCAGGTCAGAGCGAGGAGGAGGCAGACGGGCTCTGCTTAGCCCACATGGGAGACGGCTGAGGGGTCAAAGGTGAAGCCAGCCTCCATGTCCTTCGGCCCGAAAGTCCTTTGTGAGCCGTCGGTTTCCACCTGACGTTAGAGTCTGACCCGTCTCACTGTGTGCCTCTTGTGATAAGAACCTCCTGTAGTCAGGAGCGTCATGTGACCTTAGTCCGAGATAAGAGTCTCATGAGTGTCAGTGCACACACAGGAATAAAGAGTCGTAAACACGGTCTGTGATCAGGTCTGACGTCTTTATGGTGAGAGTAACTCACGGTTGCAGTGATTGACTCACGACATCAGGAAGTTGTCTCTCCTGTCAAGCCGCTTGTGGGTAGTTGTTTTTCTCTTCCTCCACCTCATTTGGAGCGTCCTGGTGCCAAGCCGCTTCATCTGTCACGTGGAAGGGAAACCTGTCCCCAAGGACGCTGGGAGGAAAGTCTGGACAGTTTCCGAATCGGTGGCGATGAGAACCTCATGAGAAGCAGTTGTGGGGCGGTGAATTGTGTTGGTGTGGCCGAACCCGGGCATGTTCTCCCATGATGTTGCAGTCCTCAGTGTGGCAGGGACATGAGCGCGCTGCAGCAGCAGCAGCAGCACGTGACCACGCAGAGACGACACATACGAGTGACATAAAATGTGGACTGACACAGAGCGGAACAGGAGAATTCTGTCCAGTTGTACAAGTGGTTTGATCATTTACAAATATGCTCGAGAAATGCCCGCGTGACGACTGGAATGCCTCTTTGATTGAATGGTTTCCTCATGATTTTGACATCAAGCTGCTACTTGCTATGAATGAGCGGTAGCTCAGTGCTTGTGCACTGGTCATGGATGTCCTGTCAGGTCCCTTCAGCTGTTGCACCTGAGAAAGTGGTGACAAAACTCTGGAGATGTGTCTGATCCTCCTGAGAAACCAGTGGCAGACGGACCAGTGAGCAGCTGCTCGGAGTTGTGCTGCTGACCGTGGTGTGAATGCACCGGGCTGGAGGCTCCCCTCCCACCTCAAGTCCTGTCGCGGACCTCATTAGAGCTGGGCTCGTCAGCTGACGAGTCAGAGCGGCAGAAGCATGTGCTGAAGGCTGCAGTCGATTTTTTCACACTGATGAAGAGAACAATGGCCTCACAGATGAGGGAGGCAGAACTGCACTGCGCTCTCTCTGACGGTCCCCACAGACTGTCCGTGGAGGAGGACGCGTCTGTGTGCACGAGACGTGCCACGGTGACGCGGCCCACTGGGACTCGAGCCGGCCACATCCCACGGTCCCTGTGAGCTCCTCCACTCCTGTCACTCGCGCCACTCAGTGTGTCCTGCTCCAATCTCATCCTCAAGTGCTTTTCACAGACACTCGATTGAGTTGGTCATTGAAGGAATATGGCCGGTTTTTCTACACTTCCTCTGCTGACCCGCCCCAGTAG
This sequence comes from Synchiropus splendidus, assembly GCF_027744825.2. Taxonomy (NCBI): domain Eukaryota; kingdom Metazoa; phylum Chordata; class Actinopteri; order Syngnathiformes; family Callionymidae; genus Synchiropus; species Synchiropus splendidus. The sequence goes on along the minus strand of NC_071340.1, from coordinate 28,139,529 downwards.
CCACCGCCTCTCTTGACTTGGACGTCAGCAGAGTAGCGTGAGCCAAATGACTCCACATTCTGGTGGCATGGTTTCAAAGCTTGACTTGGTTCCTTTGTTGATGTCATGTGTCTCCTGAGGCTGCGGACGGAGCTGAAGGCTGCAGCAGAGGAGACGCGCGTCACCGCAGCGTTGGAGCTGGTGACTGCACACACACACACACACGCGCAAACAAGCGCATGCTGTGGAGACAGTGTTGCATTTCTCTCATTCATTTCTCTTGACAGTAATGACTCCCTGAGAAAGTGACGACAGTAATTAACGATATTTAACCGGAAGGAAGTGATTTTTACACATATTTCCTCGGGATTCAGTAAAAAAAAAATCTAGTTAATTTGTGATGAATTCATCTCAATGAATTACAGTTTAATGGTGTAAGAATATTTGCTTTAGTTTGCTCTGCTCCAGTTCCTCCATGTTTTGTGGTGCCTGCTGCATCTGTCTGGAGAGTTCCGTTCAATGCTGTTGGAATGAATGAATCGTAATTCACTGGATGAAAGTCCCACCACTCGTGGCAGTACAATGCCACTCTTGGTATTTGATGGTGAATAATAGAACTTCCTGAGGGAGCCACTGCTCGTGCCTGGAGCGATATAGGACCTGCATAATTGATCTTCGTGACGGTCCTCAAGCTGGAATCCAGTTCCAAAACCTTCGACCCGTCGGCACTTGGACTGCCTCTGCCAGCTGCTGCTGTAGCTGTCAAGTCAGCCCAGCGGAGCTCAAGCGTGTGCTGGCCTGGTTATAGCTGTGTAATGACTCTTGCTGTTGAGTCGTGGATGCCTCTGGTGCCAGAGCCGTGTCTCCGTGTCTGTCCGACTCTGCTCCCCACCCCTGTGACCCAGACCTCAGCCAGCTCGCCCAGCAGCATGGAGGTGAGTCCAGCTCCATGTCAACAGCAAGGCGCTGCGTTGTAGCTCTGCAGGCAGGTGATGGACGCCATGTCTTCATCGCTCAGTCTGGTGCGTGATAGAATAATGATGATCATGACTGGATGAACGGACTGATGAAGTGCTGTATGACAAGGAGGATCCGGTGATAGACGGATGATGACTACAGTAGAGCCAGATGAGTGAAGTGACGGAAGGATGGGCAAAGAGCAGCAAGTGCACAAGCAAACACAACTACATTTAGCTATCAAGTGGCTCAGAAAAAGAGAACTGGTGCTGAGGGTCAGGGTCAGTGAGGGGTTCGAGGTCAGGGTTGCCGATAATGGACATGAGACCAAGGGGTGACCGAATCCAAGACCAAGACTTTGAGGTGGGTGACCAAGACTGAGACAGACCAAACTGAATAGAAAACACCCGTCTGTTCCCATTCGTTCATTTGAGTTCTGGATTGATTTTAGAACCAAATGTGTGCGTCTACACGAATAACAGGCTTCTGTAGTCAGTGGTTAGGTGCTGGAGCTGACGCATCATTGTGGCAATATTTCCGGATGGATCCATCGGACAGCCAAGTCACTTGCCTTCGAAGCCTTGGTACGAAGCATCCGAAGCGGAGGTATGCTCCTGTGGTAACACGTTCTTGTATGTTCACGTCAGCCGCCTGAGTCTGTCTGGGCGTGCGAGCATGGCGGTCAGGATGGGCTCCCCACCTCGTATCCCTGATATGAAGGCCGCCTGGGTTCTCCTCGGTTGCTGTCTGAGCTGGAGCCGACACGTGTCATAACCAAGATGCCACCGTCTCCCGGGTCATCGGTGGCCCACTTGTGCAGATGTCTGCTGCATGCCTGGACATCAGTACCACAAAGGACTGGTCCTGGCCAGACCTTGGAACTGGTTCATGTATCGTCCCACTCCACTTCATCTCAGTGGAGGCTCCCATCCCCCCGCCTCCGTCTGCAGGAGCTGAAGGAGCAGGGAGTGCAGCGTATGTGTGTGTGGATGAGAGGAACTGAATAGACTGTGGACAGGAAGCTAATCAAAGGCTGTGCTCTCAATCAAAGTCAGCTCCGCTCCACTAACCTGCTGGTGACACCGCAGCAGACAGCAGAGGAGAGTGGGCCTGCAGTGTCTTTACTGTACACTCTGGTGAACCTGACTGGGAAGACAGGAGCGGCTACAGTGGCCAGCGAGAAAAGTAGGTCACCCTGCTTCAGACTGGGTCACGCGCTTTGCTGAGGGACTCGTGTTTTGCTTGGAGTCTTTCAAATGGTGGCTCCTGTGAGCACCAGTGGAGAGAGAGTTGCTTCTTCAGCGTCTTCAGCTTGGAACCTGTGCTGACCTGACGCTGGACTGACTGATCTTTATCATGACAGTGTGAGCTGCCTCTTTGCCCTGGTGAGGCTCCACAGAAATCCGCGTGAAAGCATGGGTTTCTCCGTTTGCTGCGCTGAATCAAGTCAAACAACAACTGTGGTGAGGAAGTCATTCATTGCTCTGCTGCGTCTTCAGTCACATGATTTCATCTGTGGAAGGAAGTAAGAGGCGATTTAAGAGTGTCGTTAAAAGAGTAGGCAAAACATGAAATAAATACTGTTGTTGGACGAAAGGTACATGATTTAACTGAAGATTGATTGTAAATATTGGCGACACAAAGTGGCCCCCGGGCCACGCCTTGCACCAGTCTGGTGTAGAGGTTAGTTCGTAGTGAGAGTGTTCGTGAGTGGCTGTCTGTGCCCCGTGATGGAGCAGCAACCTCTCTCCCTGTGTTGCTGGGCTTGACCTCAGACCTAACAAAGAGAAGAAGGTTTGGAGGAAAGTGCTCCAGGTGATGTTGACAGTCCCCACTTTGTTTTACAGCAGCAATACAAAAGCGTGTGTCCACGTGAGGTACGATCAGTCTAGCAAGTGACCCGTCCCTTCGTCACTCTTACTGAAACTAAAGAGCATGTTGGAGAAAGGGCTCCCTCAACCAAAAAGAAGGCGTCTCTGAATCATGCTAACACGGAGCTACTGGAAGGTGTTGGGTACTGGAGTGCGTGTTGGGCTGTATCCAGTGAACGACCATTGACATTCATGTTACACATTCATGTGATTCACTGATGGATGAACATTGATATCTGACCTCTCTGTGTGCGACAAGACTCCAGGACGGGACGTCCTGTGGTGGAGAATTCTTCTCCAGCCAGGAAACACTTTCAGTCCTAAAAAGTGACGTCGATCTCTTTCTAGAAGTCTGGCGAGTGCGTCTGGTGTTCAGCACCAGTTAGTTGATAAGGGTTGGTTTTTACCGCTCTGTGGAGGCTGGTCCTGCCAGTGAGATGAGAATGAAAACCATATCTCATCTCACGCGGACCCCACCCAACATAATGACATAACAACCACAAGTGGTGCTGTCGAGTCTGCTGTCGACTTCCACACTAGTAGAGTTGTCGGAACCAAAAGATGGTACCCTGTTCTAAAGCTATTTCACCAATGTGAGGGTCCAGAGGAGGAAGAACCAATAAGTGTGTGAGACTAGACTGATGCCAAGTCTTTCTCCCCCCCCCGTGGCCTCATTTCTCCTTCTCTCCTCTGCTTATCTGATGGAAGTTTCCAGTCACGGCAGAAGATCCTCAGGGCACAGGAATCATCCAGAGTCCTGCTCTGTAATGTATGTGTCATGAAACTGGACTTGAAGGTCCTCTGGAAAAGCTTGATCACTGTAGTTGAGGATGGTTTTGGTCTGTGGAGCAAGGGGGGGCACACCTTTGTTAGCAGAACACAGGAGGGAGTGCCTCGTCCCGTGACTCATGAAGAGAAATGAGCTGTCTGAGGATATGAGCCGTGAGGTAAACAACAAAGCCATGACTCCCACATGTCCACGGTGGCTGACATTTGTGTCCCATGCAGCTCAGTGCTCACCTGATGATGAGTCACTCTCTCAGACGCTTTTAAATCCTGCTTTAGATTGATCAGCCGCTTCATCTAATCGCCTCTTGATGGGACTCCAGGCCCCATTGTTGCAGAGGACAACAAGGACTCTGTGTGCACTTTGTCTTCACTTCATAGTGCTGACTGAAACTGAAGGCTGATGAAGACAATGGTTGTTCATGTCAACTCTTGCCCCCAATCAGTATTTACAGTCACACATGTGGGGACACTCCTCCCACTTCCTCTCTGTTTCCGCTGGGGTTGGTCCAGCCCTCGGCATGGCGCTATCTCTGCCCCTGCTGTCTCCTGCAGCTCGGGAAGTGAAGGAATGAGAAGATTGTGGAGTCCCACTGGGCCGATACCAGAACCGATCCGCAGCTCACTCTGGAGCCATTTTCTGCTCACTCTCTTTGTACATCTGCTGCTGTTCCTCCAAGTGTCTCTCATGTGACCGGCACACATCCATAATTCATCCTTCACTTTTCCTCCGTGTTGCACTGCATATTTCCTGCGTGACCTTGTCTCTCTGCTTTCCCTATACGTCCGCTCCTGTGCTGGTGTGTGTGGGGGGCAGAAACACCATCAGTGACCTCAGCTTAACCAACATATTGGACGTAACAGCAAACAAACCTACGAGAAGAACTTGTGTCATTCCTCCAGAGAGAAGAGGCTAATGTCAGGCAGGGGAACCTCATTCGCCTTGTTAGGGGCGTGTGCCACAGAGTGCCACGTCAATGTTTGTTTGACAAGTGTAACTGTCGAACCTTGCGTAAATACAGTGTGTAAATATTGTGCAAGTTGACGTAATATGTAGGTTTCCTGGAACCTCGGTGAGAAGAGTCCACAGTTCATCCACAAATGAAACGACTGACCTCAGCGATCGCTCTTGTAAGAATAAAATGCTGCACTGTCAAAAAGGGCAGGGCAACGCTGTTGTGTGTGTGTGTGTGTGTGTGTGTGTGTGTGTCTGTTGCCATGGTGATCTTTCCATGAAGTCAGCGGCTGGGTTATTTCCAAGCAGACCTTATGCTGCGACTGAATGAAGGGAGCGAGAGAGAGCAGATGGGTTTGCCAAAACACAGGTTTCAAGGACAAATATAGTTCTGGTCTCAGACTAAAAGAAATGATAGACAACAAAGACAGTGAGAGGAGGCAGGTGAGCCACTTGCTCTATAATTAGCAGAGGAGGATGCATTTCCAAAATAGCGCTGAGCTCCAGAAAAGGCTTCCTAGTGAAGGCCCAGAGTTGGCTGCGCGGGTGTTTGGAGCCTCCACGCCTGCTGAACACATGACACAGCCAGGGCAGCAACAGGATGATAATGAGGACGGAGGCTGGTGGAGGAGGGTGATGGGGAAACCACGACAACGGGACGATGCATGGAGCTTCAAATGTCCGTCAGCCGCGGTCGTCAGGGGAGCGGGTGAAAAGGTTAGGGGGAAATCAACGGACGACTGATGAAACATCAGGGTGCGGACGGCATGGGTAGGTTAGTGAGTCCTGCTGTGAAGTCGTTCCCCACCATCAACACCTCAGGTTTCAATAAAAGAAGACAAGTTGTGCTGCCAAAATGACTCCAAATCAGGCGGTGTATTTCATCAGTCTATTTCAGGTGCCAGTTGTTGTCGGTCTGGAGACTGGTGACCCGGCCGCCCTTCAATGCTTGAAGAGGTTTGAAATGAAATGTGTCAATCATCAAATGACACTGCTATTTAAGTGTGGCAAGAGGAATATCCTGAAGAGCCATAGGACATTCTCACCCGGCAGCAGATCTTTTCTGGGTCCACAGTGCTCAGGTTGTGTCCCATGCCAAGGCCAAATTGGACCAATTCCTGGAGGCTTGTGTAGCACCGCCCAGCACTGCCGTCTGACTCCAGCTGCCTAATAATAAGCAACCACCACCACCACAGCAAGGGCCCTGACTTTCAAATGTAAAGCCCAGCTGGCTGTAAAAACCCGCTGACATCATCACCACCGGCCTTGTTTCCCCTCCGTCTATCATGTCCATGCCTGAGGCGCTGTGTCGTCGTCATGGGGCTTAAAGTGCCCTAATGTGTGTGTGTGCGTGCGTGAACGTATTCACTTAACCTTGAGTGTGGGCAGGAGGGGCGGAGCTCTTATCTGTCATCCGGAAGGTGTTGGAGGAAGATGACGCAGAAACGTCATATGGTCTGCGATGACCGCCGCTGATCTGGAGAACAGGAAGTGGTGACTGAGTCCGGTCTGACATGCGCATGTGTCTCCTCAGGTCCGTGAGATCCTGGGCCGCTGTTCCTGTCCAGCTCAGTTTCCTATGATCAAGGTGTCTGAAGGGAAGTACAAAGTGGGAGATTCCAGTGCGCTGATCTTCATTAGGGTAAGTCAATGAAAAACCCAGTGAAACATCACATACAAAATCATGACTTTTTTGGAGCTCACAACTTCAGTTCAGTTGAGTTTTTAGATGAATAAAAGATTACAAATGTTGTCCTGACTTGACTTGGTCTTTACTGCTTCAGGCTTGGTTGAATATACATTTAGTTTGGGAGTACAAACCCCCTAACGTAAGGCAAGGATGTAGTTGTCGTCCAAATGTGAAGCCCGCCCATTGTATATGGTATATCATACTTTTCTCATGCCTGAGTAGGTGTTTCAGTGTTGGTCCTCTGCAGGCAGCTCACGGGACCCAGCAGGTGTTAGGTATCACCCAGTTCCACCTTGTCTCATCTACTGAAGTGAGGAAAATGCTGACTTGAGTGTAGGCTTACAAGAGCCTGCATCAGTCCAGGAAAGGTTTTTCCTCAGAGACACAAATAGGAGTTGAGGTCATTTCCTCTCATCTGGGCTGCAGTTACTTTCACCTCTGGGTGCACAGGCTGCAGCCCCGTCCAGTCTCCAGCCAGGCACCAGACAGACAGATGTCCGATCATTCCTTCATTGTCGACCCCCCTTTTCTAGCTAGCCAGGGTCTCAGGCTTGCAGAGCGACTGCAGCGTCACTGGGGACCAATGTAAACAGAGCACTGTGTGGTTGTTGCACATGGCTCCACCCCGTTGGTGTGGTTCGTAACTCCTTTTCAAACAGACCACTTCTATTGAAACCTCTGCTTCCAGTTGAAACTTTCATGGGAAGTGGAGAAATGACGTGGAGGACCAGCACAACACAAGCGTCTTCTAGTCTTCATCGTGGGTGTAAATGAAAACCTCTCACTCCGGAAAACATCTTTAAAATATTAGCGATGACTCTGTCGTCTCGCTGGTGAAAAGGTGCATCGACGCAGCAGCGTCTTCACAGGGCAGACATGTGTCTGGCTAATTGTGTGCTTGTGTGTTTCCGTGTGCATCGGGGAGTTGACCTGTCAGATCAGCTCTCTTCACGAAGCCCCGCCCTCCTCCGCTGGCTCACCAAGGAGGACAGGGATTCTGCGTTTGCCCGAGCAGCTTCTGATGCAGCCAACCCTCTTCTCCCTGTTGTCGTGAGCCGTGGCGGCAGTAGCCTTGAACGCCCATTCAGAGCCCTGATCTCCGAGCTTGAGTGGAACGAGGGGATGAAGAGGGAGAGAACAACATTCGGCAGGGTAAATGAAGCGGATGAACAGAGAGGAGATGATGAGGTGGCTTTGTCCTCTGGCGTGTTCTTCCTTCTGCTGCCTTCAGTCATGGAATGGTCGGCCGGCGTTATTTGAAACGGACCGGCACCATTCAGGGCTAGATCAGTTCTGCACACCCACACAATAAAGAGAAGCTGGCTGGCTGTGCACTGTTGCCATGGAAACAAGGATCGGCTCGTTCCACGCTATCTTCAGCGTGTAATAAAGCAGCTGAGCCGAGAACTGAACCAACTCTCGTGTTTGGAACCATTTCCCCGCCAGGTTCATGTTTATTGTCGGATTTGTGTGCAGACGAAGAGGTGCAATCTATTGTGTTAGACATGGTGATTCTCTGCTGCTGCTGCTGCTGCTGCTGGTAAAGAGGAGGGGAAATCAAGGTTGGGATCACTGGTTTCTACACCACCACCATACCATAAAACATCTAATTCATTCCTTTTAATGGAGTCCCTTCTTCATTTTTCTTAAATGATGAAACTGTGTCGTTTCTTTTCTATATTACAATTGTGTTGTCATTTTTTTAAGTAGGTAAAAACACAATTAATAAAATCAATATGATTAAAGTGTGTAAATAAATAATTAAAAAATGAAATTATAAGAGAAACAAGTATCAACAGTATCCAGTCTTGCCAGGTCAACAACTTAAAAAAGGGTCTTCATATTGCATGAGTAAGTACATGGGCATGATACTAGGATAAATAGGATAAAAATAATACGTCAAACACACTTTCAACGTTGGATGGTTTCACTAAGTCACTGCAACAACGTCCACATCAGGCATTTCCACATGCTCAGGTTGACACAGAGCTCATGAAGGCCGTTCACAGAGCCACACGCTTGTGTTGAGGAGACATCACTTTGTTGTGGCCTCTCTGACAAGATGGCTGTTGGCAGAAGGAGTTGAGAGAGAGCGCTGTTAATGCACCAGGTTTGATCGAGAGATAAGCAGCTTTGATGTATCGCATGCAGACTGGCATCGCTGCACGGCAGCTGACAGGACTAATGGATTGTCAGCGACTCTGTTATGGAGAAGGTGGGGTCAGACTTTGGTGCATGTGGTGTCTGCGGCCTCTGCTGGACCTCAGTCTGTGACCTGCTGATTCCACGTAGTGCCACGTGATTCTTCTCTCCTCTGCCCTCCACGCGAGCCGCACAACCTTGGAAACATGTGGCTGGCACAGCAGATTACACAACGCAAGGCGTCGGAGGAGGAGGGGCCGGGTGTGGGTGCGTCTGTGCTGGGATCTCTGCGGATGTGTACGTCTCAGTGAGCAGAGCAGAGCAGAGAAGGAAGTGACATGTCCGTCCGGCCTTTTCCTCCGCCGCTAGACAGCAGGGATGACTCGGTACCCTGCTGCTCTCCGAGAGGAGGGCGAGCCCGCTGGGACGCTCGTGGCCTCTTCAGTCTGCCCCTCGTCCTGTCAGCTCCAATTCTCTGATAGTGCGAGCAGCTGGAGGTGATGGAGGAGAGAGAGGGGCTCATGAAGGGGTGCAACTGGTCCCACTCCTCCAGTTAGCATATCCATAGACTTGCCGTGTTCCAGTGCAGTACGTGGTAGCTTCTCTCTTTGATCCCAGGTTTTGATCCTCTTCTTCTTCCTTCAGGTCCTGCGCACTCATGTGATGGTGCGTGTCGGAGGGGGCTGGGACACATTGGAGCACTACTTGGACAAGCATGACCCGTGTCGATGCGCTGCTTTTGGTGAGACCTTTTCCCTCGTCGTTAGCAACATGTGATTCCTCACTGCTCAGTCTGGGCTGAGCGCCATCGCGGAGGACCTTCTCTGCGTCACAAGTTCTTGACTGCCTTCTCTACGGGGCTCTCCTTTGCTCCTGTTCTCTGCATGGTAGCATTACAACAAGGATTGTGTCAAGACAGCCACTTCCTGTCTCAGGCCCATAAGGCCTCTGGTCCATTGATGCACTCAGCTCCTCCCATTTTCACAGCAGATCGCTGTGGTCTGACCACATTGCCTGTCCTGTTCGCCTTCAGCCCACCGGTACCATCAGGCCAAGGCCAGCGGGCAGGGAGGCCATAGCAAGTCGTCCAGTGCTCACTCCTCCCGCTCCACCAGCCCCGGGCCGCACTGGAGCCGAAACGATGGCATGGCACCTTACAAACCTCCCGACAGGCGCTCGGTGGAGCCCTCCTCCGGCCCGTCTAACCCCTCCTCGACATCACGGCTGGCTCGCTCGCAGTACCCTTCAGTACCCACAGATTTGGACTCAAGCGCAGCGCGCGCCCTGCTACCACGGCCGCCGAGAGACCGCTCAGAGCCCCGGCACTTCAATCCTCTCAGGTGAGAAGCACGCTGCCCTCAGGTGTGTGTGGCCCTGCCCTGTGTTTCGTGCTGAGCACCAAGCTCAATTTAAAAACCCAAACCCTTGAATGACTGACCTATTCTGTTGAAGCGCTGAAGCTGGATTCCTAGGCTTCAAAGGGAGAGGTCCACAGACAGGAAGTGATCTTTTCTTGTCTCATGATGATCAACAGAACTGACAGAACAGCAAGTCATTCTGATCTGTGATAGAATCTGTGAGAAAATGTTGAAAGGGCCTTTGAAAAAGCCCACAACATCCAAGCAGAATGGATGAAGTTAACAAAATCAACAGAGCTTGAAACAGTAAGTGCCATCGTCTGTGGTACTGACTGTTCTCGCAAGTGACACCAAAGCAGCTGTCACAACACAATGCTTGTGTCATGACGGTATGAAATCATGATGGAAGCCTCGTCATAGAAATGTTCGGTGACACTGGCTCTCTGCAACATAGACGCACAAATCCCCCAAAATAGCACGAGAGGACATTCAGTGCTCACATTTTTAGTTTGGTGCCATCAAACTGGCAAACAGACAAGATGTGACACTCCCAACTGAGCATGTCCACAAGGCGCATGACAGGAAGCCAGAGATTAAACGAGATTTATCTAATCTCAGGTGACATTCCTCTGATAAATCGGCGTGCCACACAGCCGTACGGAGGCAGATCCCGCCTTGCTACACTCGTCTCTGATGCAGTTTACTGAGTAGGTGACCGACTGCATGGGGTGCGAGTGAGGCAGCACCAGCGTGTCTCAGCGCCGGCTTCCAAGTGCTGAAACACTACGGTCAGATGACCTCGGCAAGATATTTATGTCCTGCTCTTTACGTGGAATTAGCAGAGAATGAGCTCCACTGAAAGCAGGGTGGGAGAAGATGGCTGAAGGGTTTGGCAGCTGAACGGTGCTTTAGTTGGCATGTGTCCAACGTTCCCCTCGGAGCGGACGCCCAAGAGCCGGCTCATTTGAGTGAACCCCTGCTAGCTGGGATGTCCTCCTTCCAGTGTGGCGGAGCAGGCCTCCCGTAATCTGACAAATATCCCTGGACAACTGTTCCCGGCTGACTGGGGAAGTAGGTCAACAGGTGGACGCAGAGAGCCGGCTTCTTTCATCAGCTTTGATTTCACCGCATGGTCCCTGGCCTTCAGTGGTGTCTGACATCTGTCAAGGAAGCGCGTCCCTGAGTGAAAAATCTCATCACATCATATCATCAAATGGCGTGTTGTGGTGTGATGTTTTTTGTTTGTTCGACAGTAAATATGCAAATATATATCGTCACAAAATGGCTGCTCGGGCGATGCTGTTTACTTCTGTGTATTGAAAGTGTAGAGACTTGAAAACCTGCAGGGTCTTTAATCCGGCCCCACTTGCATCATCTTCTCTGGTCACAGCCCCCACAGACTTCAGACCGTGTTCAATAGGAAGCTCACTCACACGTGCACGGCCCTGGAGTTGTTCTGAACTCAGTCTCTCTGTCAGGGCTCCTGGTGGTAGAACGGCCACCAGGAAGCCAGAACCTATGAACGAATGGATGAGAGCCTGAAAAGTCCTTGATGTTTGTGTTGCAGGAACCGTGAGACAATGCTGCCTGTGACAAGACGCCTCTCCGGAGACAGTGACTCCTCTACGGCGTCCTCCAAAGGAGGCGGAGGCGGGGCAGGGCGGCGATCTCTGGGTGCCGCCTCCCATCGTTCCAGTGATGAGATCGTCCTCCTGGTCAACCGTAAGGAAGGCAGGCACATGATCGAGAGGCCTGCAGCTGGGCAGGGTCCTTCATTATCCAGGGCTCGCAGCCAGTCACGAGAGCGCACCTCTCACAGCACCGGGCTGAAGCCAACCCCCCCCCAGGCATCCTCCAACGGCTCCCAGGCCCCTCGCACGGAGAGAGGACGTTCTCTGGTCAGTGATGGTGCGAGAAAGTTCCATGTTCCTCGCTCACACAGCCAGGGTAAATTACGATCCCGGACGTGGTCCAGAGACTCCAGCCCAGCATCGACTTCCAGTTCCAGAGACGCTCGGCCTCCGCCGGCAGAGAGAAAGGAGGACCGAGGCAGTCCCAAGCAGGGACTGTCCTCGTCCACGAAAACTGGCCAAGGAGTGTTGGCCAAGAGGCAGTCATCGTCGTGCTCCAACTCACCGATCAAAGGACTACGAAACAACAGCCCAAATAAGAAGGTCATTAATACCCCGAGACCGCCGGCCCCTCGCTCTCCCTCTGTAGCAAAGGGAAGGTTGCTTCCTCCAGTCACTTCAGGAGGTCGCCGCTCTCCACATTCATCTCCCCGCAACCCTCAGCATCACGCTGTCCGTGGGACTCGATCACTCGCCGCTTCCCGCTCCAACGGCCATACTCACCATCGGAGCACGCCGGGGCCGGAGCCTCAGGAGCCTGGAGGAGAGGGATCGGGCGTCTACCACATGCTTCCAGCTATAGACCCTCAGAGGGAACAAGATCTCTACCGCAGCTTTGAGGCCGAGTTTTTAGCCAATACTCAGCAAGCCAGACAAACATCCAGTCGAGAGTGTGTTGGAAAAACTCCGGCAGGGGCCGGGACGCATGTGGCGCCTGCAGCCTCTGATGCTAATGTCACCGACTCCGCCTACTCCTCTTCCAACTCCTCCACCTCCTCGAAGAAAGGTGCGCTGCCTGACCTCCGAGAGTCAAGAAGAAATCATTTCTTACCCCTAGAGGACCCTCTGAATTTACTGTACAATTTTGCTGAACCACAACATTTTAGTCAAGTGGAGGGGGAACACTGGCGGAAGCTCCCAGCCATCCACAGTTCCAGGGAAGAGAGGGATTGTCATGGAAACAGCGAAGCAAGTGCGACGAGCGATGGTTGCTGTCGGAACATGAATGGAGACCATCCCTCTGGTGGCGGCTGGGGTTCGGAGCCGTTACAGCTGCGCCAGCCAAACCTTCCGTACAACTGGGAACACAGCGATGCTAGTGACGACCTCCCACCCCCGGAGGCCTGCCCTTCACCAATTCCCCTCCCCCCTTCGGAGGACTGCTCTTTTCAAGATTCCTCAAGTGAAAATTCTTCAATGTGTTTGAGCCTTAGTGAGTCACACTCGGAGTCCCCCCCGCTGACGTCACCGCTCGCCAATGGCGTGGCGCAGGCCAAAGGGCAGACGAGGCCAGACAGGGTCACTCCCACCTCCAAGCACAGAGTAACGCCTGGGATCAGGCCTCGGACCGACAAGCGGCCAGAAATCCGCCCGTCACGCATCCCCACGCCGGTCAGCTACAGGGAGCTGCAGACCCCAGGGAGACTCTCACCCTGTCACACCCCCCCCCTCTCCCCTCAGAGCTCACGGGCTGCTGCGCGCTCAGCGATGGGCAGGAACATGCACCAGGCTTTTGCAGACATGGTCCATCCTCAATCACCGTCCGCTGCCATGGACAACTAAGGCGTTTACGGACCTGAACTCTGGCACAGGACTAAACGACATCAATGACTACTGTGTACAAAAGCTAAGGACTGGGCTAGTGACTGTTTTTATTGCATGTCAAAGTCTTTCTTTCTCTCTTTTATCCCTACCCATGAGTCACTGCTTTGCTTGTTTTGCACTGGAGCCAAATGATCTATTACCAAAGGAATGGTATTTCCCGCGGTGTGTGTTTTTGGGAAACAGTGGCACGAAGAGAGCGCGCATGTGCTGCCATGTGCCACAGCAGCTCACCAGCCAGAGATTCGACACGACCACAGCTTCCATGTTCAGTTCCCAGACTGAGTTGAGAAGATGCACGGACATGCCAGATGTCAATAAGCCAAACACCTGACCACCAAACTCTGATGAACAATGGAGGACTGCCATCACTGACTGGCATCCTAGTCTGGGACCATGAAAGATGAACCGTATGTCTTGTGCATCAGCTCCCTCTAATGGTGTACCACTGCCTTTATGATCCCCATCCTGGTTTCACGTCTACTCAAGTGGGCTTGACGCGGTGTGAACCAAAGTATCACCATTCTTTTGCCAGTCCATATCAGGCATGGAGGCGTTGCACACCTTGGTTTCTGCGCAGTCCTGGATCCTGGATGGTCGTGGCTTCGTGTCGTCCTCACTGAACCGTTTCCACCCAACTGTAGTAGACGCCTGTCAGATGAGATGAGCGTATGAGCAGAGTGTACATACTGTCTGGTGTTTTGTGGCTATGAAGACGTGTGTGTGTAAATACATCCGGTGTTGAGTTCTGTGCAGCCTTAGCTATGCAATATTGGTGTTGAAAATGCCTTGACCACTCCCTTTGCCTTAAAGTCTTTTTTTTCCAGGTTTGTTTTGAATGTTTCTGCTGGACACTGTTTGGTACCACTGCATTGCCACCAGGAGGAAAAGAAGAACCAATGTGAATGTCATTGCCAATTGCTTAAAGAAATAGCGCTTGTCGGAAATGGATGACAGAAGCGAGAAATGTATCATTTATTGCTTTTAGAACCTCCGAGAGGTTATTTTCGTCAAGTTGACCTACTTATCACAGGGACGGCGACAGTAGCTGCGGCGACCTCTAGTGGACAAGCAAGAGAAGGCTCTATTCCGTGCAACGGTGGCGCTGAATGAACACTGAAGTGTTAGGCGATCCTGGGTGGTCAGAAGTCATGACAGGGCGTTTGTGTTTGTGTCCATGATGCTGAGGGGCTGCCACTGACAAGGCTTGTGATTGTCATGTACATAGTGTGTGAAACATGCATCTGAGGGGTGATGTTGGTTCTATTTATTTATTTATGAATTCATTGGCTGTCGAGTGGCATCTGCAAAAGTTCATTTTCTTGTGTAAAGAAAAAGCTGGTCGAGCCTGTCATGATGTAAAAAGACAAAGAAAAAACACACTCCATGAGAATTCCATCGTATCTATTGTAACCCACAATTCACTCGCAATTAAACGACCGCTGCCATCATTTGTTCCTCAAAGTAGTGAACAGCGGCTTTGAAAGGTTACGCTTCATGTATGATGTTGATCTGCTCTTTGGTCTCTGTAAATGTTCAATGAAATTCTCTCCTTCTCCCAACCAGCAACATCTGAATGTTCAGGACCAGTCAGTTTGCTACATTTATTTTCTTTGTATGTACAGGTTGCTCGTGGGATTTGTATGTACGAACTAGCAATACTACATTTTTTTTTTTTTTTTAATTAAAGGAAAATGGATTGTTTCACTGTTACTTTCTTTCCTGTGATGTTTTTTGGGCAAAGGGACTGACTAACTTTGTATATAACTTATGTGTTCCTCATTCATTGTTCTCATGGAATATTACAATTTATTGAAATTTAGTTATTGTAGCACAGATTATTCCCATGGATTTGGTCCACGGACATCAATCTTTTGTCCCATTTTATGCAGCGTTTCTGACCAGGTGAGTGTAGTCAGTCGCCCTGAAGCGGTGACTCTTGAATATCACGTGAGCTGGTCTGTCTCATTGATTTATTTTGCTTGAACTCTGCCACCTCTGTGCTTTGTTTTTGATAGTGTTTTCTGGTGATCACAACTTTTGGTAGATCACCTGCGGCTCTATCCGTGTGTGACCTCCTGCACTTGCTCAGAATCCAATGAGATTGGGAGAAACGCATGAGAATCTATCATTTTCCAGCTGTGCTTCAGGATGTAAACACACCCTGGAAGAGTCTGGTTCAGTGCGTTGAGTGCCATTATTACTGGCGTCTGCAGATGTGAGGATAACCAAGAGTAACTTTTGAGAAGGATTGGCCAGGATGAGGATCAGCACCTTGACATTTGGTGGTTACCAGCAGAACAACTTCCATCTCTCCCCACTGAGCCCCAAAGTCAGCTATTCACGTGAGCTCAATGAGGTGGCTGCAAGGTGCGGGAGGGAGCCTTTTGACTGGTGGACCTATTAGAATTCAAAGGCATGGCCTGGATTTGTGTGGTGTCTTGTGCCTGCTGACCGCTGCAGCTGAAGCCTCCAGCTCTAGTGCAGTGAGACCACCACATTCCCTTGGTCCCTCACTCGTGAACAAGACGCCAAGTTACTTGTAATGATCACTAAGTTAACGCATGGTGATCCTAATCACCTATTCTCTGGAACGTATAGAAGAGAAATCCATGGCGCAAATGTGGCTCTCCGTCGTTCTTCTTGACGTCATGTGACGCCTGCACAAATGAACCGCCGACGAGTGTGTGCAAACACGGAAGTGGAGCAGGTGGGAGGGGCTGAAGGCCAGTCCAGCCAGCGCTACGACGACTGTCACGGTAAGATGCTCGCGGGGTGTCTCGCGCTCTTCCTTGTCTAATGTGGACTCCAGAGTGTGCTCCCGTCTGTTGGTGGCGTGTGAGAGCAGGCGGACAGATTAAGGGATTAAGGCTCCGTTAAGCTGCTGCTGAGAAGGTCGTGAGCTCGGTGCCCAGGAGACAGCCGCTAGCTTGTAGCCACGTCCGCTCACCTCGACGCAAACATGCAAGAATGGGCCAACCACTTATGCGTAAGTTGGTAGTCAGACGTGCAGTGGAGATGGGAGGCTAGACGCGTCTCAACGCATGGAACAGATCAACATCGCTGGCGAGACGCACACAGTTGGCTAGCCATGCTAGTTAGCATTAGCTGCATAAGTCGTCGCTCACACTCTCTGACTACGAAGGCTTTCTGACTTTCCAACGAAGTCAAAGCCATTCCAGCTTTGAGGAAGTTCCCGATAAAGCAGTGACTGGTGGTTTGGTGTCGTCCTTGTGTTAGCGCGGTCACTCTGACCCATTCAGTTGACGGAGACGAGTCGAGTGTTGAATGACACGCAGCTAGCGCCCGACGCTTTTCAGTGATGGTGACGCGTGGTGTCGGGCTGCGAGCTGTCAGGACTGCAGTCGGCTGGTCATGTCGCTGCCCTGCAACCGGGAGCTCCGGGACAAATGTCGCGGTCCTTGACGCCAGAACGACCCCACAGTCAGACGGAGTGTGTTGGCCAGCTGACCAGTCCACCGTCAACATGGTGGCACCTGGCCGGTGTCGGGTAGATGCATTTTCTTCGGACGACTGAGAACACGATTGTCACACACGTATGCACCAACGAGTTCACTCGAAACGCGATGGCGACGTTATGGCAGAGGCCACAGTCAGAATTGAAGTGGGTCTCTCACTCGTCTTTTGCTTCTCTGTGAATGAAGAATCGGGTTCCTCTTTTCATGATTTGTTTTTACATTCAATTAATTTGTCGACATTTCCAATTGGTTTTGAAGAGAAGCAGTTGTTCACATTGATTTCTAGTTTATATTCGTCTTTAAGTCTGTCCATTTTAAATGAGTATGTTATTGGTTGCCTCACATGAAGTGTTTTTTATGGGTTTATTTGAATTGCTTTGGTGGAGTTTGTTTCCTGTTCCTGCCCAGGTTTTCTCGGGGTACTCTGTTTTCAAAGCCTGAGGCATGCGTGCGTGAATGCTGTGTGTGCCCTGAGCGATGATGTCGCTGCTTGTTAACGGATGACCCCGTTGACGTATTGAGTAGTTGACTATAACGACTACTTGTTGCAGTCCTGGTCATGAGCGAGTTCCTGAAAAACATAAAAACAAAGACACTACATATAAGTGAACAATTTGTCAATGACAACTACTCTATCACTTCTTAATAACAGCGGTATGATTATTGCTCAAGTGAGCCCTGAAGTGTGACGACTAAAGACGAATGATCATTGGACTTTGTTGAACCTTATTTTACTCAAGTTGACTGCACTTGATGCTGACAAAGAGGATCAGCGTTCAGACAGGAGATGGGACTGGAACGTATTTGCCTGGTTGGACACTCGTTTCCATGCGCTTGCACTTCCAGTATATCCTGTTTTTCTTGAAAATCTCCAGGAGTTTCCTCTCAGGAAAATAGTTCACTGTGTGTCTGTTGCGGTTTTCAGGAGAATCGGCAATTTGGAGCCAAGATGACGGATTCCAAGTACTTCACCACTACCAAGAAAGGTAACAAATTCCTGAAGTAGTCTTAAGAATGATTTAGTATTGTAATGATGAGCGATAATAACTAAATCATCATTGTAGCAGACGTCTTTGCAGTTAGGCTTTTCTGTCTTCACCTGGGGCTACGTGTTAGTTTCATTAAATGTGAAGGCTATTCTATGTTGGTCGCCTATTTATCTATTGAAGACAAGTCTGAGGGATTTCACAGCTGCCCTCTCACTTGAGTGGCATCGTTTGCGAAATTATTCATTGTCATTACCTATCTGGTCCTATTTGATTCAATCAGGGACTTTTATTTTTTTCACTGAGGACATCCTGACCTGGTCTTGTAGGTGAGATATTTGAGCTCAAGGCCGAGCTCAACAGTGACAAGAAGGAGAAGAAGAAGGAAGCAGTTAAGAAAGTCATTGCCTCCATGACCGTTGGCAAGGATGTCAGGTAAGTCAGAGGGCTGATGTTTTAAACTGCCGCTGCTCACATCTGTTGCACTCCATTGCACACGTGTGTCTTCCTTCCTGCAGTGCCCTGTTCCCAGATGTTGTGAACTGCATGCAGACCGACAACTTGGAGCTGAAGAAGCTGGTTTACCTCTATCTGATGAATTATGCCAAGAGCCAGCCCGACATGGCCATCATGGCTGTCAACACTTTTGTTAAGGTACTGTAGGCAAGTCAAATGAAATGGATGCTCTGAGTCTGAACTTCTGGTAGATTTCTGGCTTAAGATGTTGCTTCACTTTGATGTTTCCCTCCTGCCCAGTTCTATTTATTTCACCACTGTGGATAATTCAATGTTCTCTTTTGTGCTTCATTATGAAGGCAGTATACTGAGCACCTCTAACAAGGTCAGAAACATTGTTGTGATTGATAATAGTATCAACATTTTTCTTAGGATTGTGAAGACCCGAACCCTCTCATCCGGGCCTTAGCAGTACGAACGATGGGCTGTATTCGTGTGGACAAGATCACAGAGTACCTCTGTGAGCCACTGCGGAAATGCTTGAAGGATGAAGACCCTTATGTGAGGAAGACCGCTGCTGTTTGTGTGGCAAAGCTTCATGATATCAATGCGCAATTGGTGGAGGATCAGGGTTTCCTTGATACTCTCAAAGACCTCATCTCTGACTCCAACCCCATGGTGGGTCTGACAGAAGAGCCTCACATTGCCAGTGTCTTGCCAGCATTTTCTTATCGGTGCCTCTCATCCGCAGGTTGTTGCAAATGCAGTGGCAGCACTGTCGGAGATCGCCGAGTCCCACCCGAACAGCAATCTGCTGGATCTGAACCCACAGACCATCAACAAGCTGCTGACAGCCCTGAACGAGTGCACAGAGTGGGGGCAGATTTTTATTCTTGACTGCCTGGCCAATTACACACCCCGTGATGACCGCGAATCTCAAAGGTTTAGAGCGCATCAACTAACCCCTGGAAACATTCTTTCTTTACTCACCCAAGTATCCATCTCTCAGCATCTGTGAGCGCGTCACTCCTCGACTCTCTCACGCCAACTCTGCGGTGGTGTTGTCTGCGGTTAAAGTCCTCATGAAGTTCATGGAGATGCTCCCCAAAGACTTGGACTACTACAGCACTCTGTTGAAGAAGCTGGCGCCTCCACTGGTCACACTTCTGTCTGCAGAGCCTGAACTGCAGTATGTGGCTCTGAGAAACATCAACCTCATTGTTCAGAGACGGTAATGAGACTTCTTTGTCCTGTGGAATAATTCTTGACCTGCAATAACGAACGCGCTTGTGTGAAACAGCCCCGAAATCCTGAAACACGAGATGAAGGTTTTCTTTGTCAAGTACAACGATCCAATCTATGTCAAACTGGAGAAGCTGGACATCATGATTCGTCTTGCATCTCAAGCCAACATCGCCCAGGTAATGCCATTCGCTGTTAAAACACCTATTGTGCTCTAATTTAAGCACTCATCAAGTCTTCATGTAGACCTGCCATGACTTCACCCCCATTTACATCATGACTGGAGAGGGTCTCTCCCACTGCAGGTTCTGGCTGAGCTGAAAGAGTATGCCACTGAGGTGGACGTGGACTTCGTCCGGAAGGCGGTCAGGGCGATTGGCCGCTGTGCCATCAAAGTAGAGGTGTGTGATGATTGTGGCTCTCTTTACTCAGTCTCTGTGTTTGTATGTAGAATGCAGCTACACCTTTTGAAACTCAAAGTATAAAACTTTTTCTACTGCTGTATTTTGGGAGAGTCATGCTCTCTCCTATTCACTTGTGATTATTGCAAGTCTTTTCGTATGTGTGACCGTTGTAATGGATCACGTCTACATGGTGAGCACACTGTTAATGAAGCGCTTTGAAGCATTGAGATGTGAGTTTCCTGTAGTCAGATTAGTTGTCTGTGTTTAATTCATCTTCTTCATCAGCAATCTGCAGAGCGCTGTGTCAGCACGCTGCTGGACCTTATCCAGACCAAAGTTAACTATGTGGTTCAGGAAGCTATTGTGGTGATCAAGGATATCTTCCGCAAGTATCCCAACAAGTAGGTTCCTTCTTCATCTTCAGCATACGGCTCTTAATCTTCTCTTCCTGTTCTGCCATTCCTTCCACAATAAACAGAGGGGATTTGAGGTGGAGTTTTGCGCCCTTCTTTCCAGGTATGAGAGTGTGATTGCCACTTTGTGCGAGAACCTGGATTCCCTGGATGAGCCAGAGGCTCGTGCTGCTATGATTTGGATTGTGGGAGAGTATGCTGAACGCATTGACAATGCGGATGAACTGCTGGAGAGCTTTTTGGAAGGCTTCCATGATGAAAGCACTCAGGTTTGTTGGTGACTGACTAAATATGTAAGCAATGATTGTGTTTGCTTTTGCCAAACATAACCAAGTGCTAATGCAGAGGAATAAAGAGAAGTGTTTACTCCTCTTATTATGATATGTTTCATGACTTATTTTCTCAAAAGAAAATAAATTGTGGAAGTCAATGCTGAGTCATTGCTGAGCGTCAACAAAAATGTGATTTATTTTTGGGAAGCAGAATATCATAGTAACTCGGCGTTAATCCAGGTTTTTAATACTCATTGCTTTTGTGTTCTTCAGGTGCAGTTGCAACTTCTCACTGCGATTGTGAAGCTGTTCCTGAAAAAGCCCACTGAGACCCAGGAGCTGGTGCAGCAGGTGCTAAGCCTGGCCACACAGGTGAGAGTCATTTACATGAATCAGAAGGGCGACACTGTGCATGTGGTTAAGTTAATAAGTCATGTCACGACGCAGAGGCCTCACCTGTCACGCAAAATGGGATTCACCACCAGCTCACAGGCGCAACATCTGTTCTCAGGAGTTTGCTTCCATCCATCATACAGTAGGAGTATGATGTCTGGTTGCATTGCAGCAGGGAACAACTTGCTTCACCTTTTGAAAGTCACTGTCAGCCAAGATGGGTTCTAATTATCTTTTTCAGGAGGACCTGTGTTGGCCAGCCTGTACTCTAGATGACTACATTAGGTTATGGAGATGGTGGGAAGCTGCTAACTGTGCAGCAGATGTTAGAGAGAGGGCGGGGGAAGATGAGAGTGCGGCAATCATGTCTGCCGTTGACATAGAAAATGATGCCACCAGGGGGTGGCCACGGCTACCCCATAAATCTCATGGCCACCCCACCCGCCAGCTTATAGCTTTTCATTTTGCTGTGCCACCCCAAGATTTTAAGTGGCCCCATTTGGACACCCCTATGAAGAATTTCTGTAGGCGCCACTGAAAGGAAGCAATTTCATTTGTAGTATGCACATTCCACTGCATGGGTCATGCTTTCATTCCAATGTTCTTGTATTTGTTTTTCCTCTTAAACTGTACTCATTTTGTGTTCCGTGGCTTGGTCGAATGACATTTGATGTCAGATCATGAATTTGATAACTTTCTTTTGTCCACAGGACTCTGACAATCCCGATCTGAGAGACCGCGGCTACATCTACTGGCGTCTGCTGTCCACTGATCCAGTGGCTGCAAAAGAGGTGGTTTTGGCCGAGAAACCTTTAATCTCTGAGGAGACAGATCTGATCGAGCCAACACTGCTGGAGGAACTCATCTGCCACATTGGTACTCTGGCCTCTGTCTACCACAAGCCCCCCAGTGCCTTTGTTGAGGGCAGCCGAGGCGTTCAGCACAAGAGACTTCCTGGCAGTGCTGGATCGTGAGTCACCCACCACTGTCTTGCTGATGACTGTTTTTCCTCAGTCATTTGTTATCCTCTTGCAGGTTGAGCTCACCACTAGACAGTGAGACTTTTTTGAGATTTTGCTGCAAACGTGTTTGATTACATTCTAAATATCCTCACCATTGTATGTACTTGCATTTTTAATACTAGTTCAAACTCGTCCATGGCCTATTTCAACATAATTCTTCCCTGGGTATTCAGCTCTCCATCTCATGTCAGTGTTTTTTTTTTCTTCTGTTTCATTCTTCCAGTGGGGAAAGTGTTGAGAGCCCGGACACTGGTTCTGCACCTGGTGTGACTGAGGCACCTCCTGCTGTCATCCCGTCTCAGGGAGACCTGCTGGGAGATTTGCTCAATTTGGACTTGACCCCTCCCGCCACAACTGGACCACCACCCCCAGTTTCTTCTGGCATGCAGTTGGGTGGCATGGACCTTCTCGGAGGAGGCCTGGACAGTTTGGTGAGATCCAGCGTTACATCAGTCTTTCTTCAAGGGTTTCATGAACTGTGTGTTTGTATTGCTCTTTCTTATTTCATTGCTCAGCACTTTGCCGCTACTTAACGTGCTCTCTCCTTTTAAATTTGACTTTCAAATGTCCTCCTTTTGTCTCTGCTGCTCCATCAGATGGGGGATGAATCTGAACCGGTAACTACATTAAGGCAGCGGGAACATTTATCATCTCCCAGAGCCTTTTGATGATTCATTTTTTGTTTCATTAGCTTAACACAACTTCATTCATCTTTATATTTTCATCATGTCAACAGCAAGGATGTCAAACAGATCCTGTCTCCCATCTAAACTCAGGCCTCTGTCTTTCATCTTTCAATCAGCCGCCCATTCCACTGCGGACGGACACTCAGTCTCCACAGTCCCCCTCGCCCCCTGTTGACAGCCCCACTGAGGTTGGTCCAGGGGGCTGATGAAACTTCCATTCCTGTTGTTTGCACCGTCCCCACATTGAAGTTGTTTGTTCATCCCTCCTGGCACAGTCTTTCAAATAGTCCCTGCTGAAAAGTTTCAGGCACAAAATGAACACCGAGTTTATCATCAAAATTTCAAAGACTAATCACCAAATCTATGTTGTTGAACCTGTGTGGATATTAAGAATACGTTCACTGCTTCCCTTTCTGCTTGCTGCTGTTAGTCTACCCCTCCTCACTTCAGTCCCACTTGTTGAGCCCCTTTTGCCCCGTCCACCTTTCTTCTCCATGTCGTCAAACAAATGACCATTGTTGCTTTCTTTACTTAGATTGGTGGAGACCTTGGTGGAGCTCCTGCTGTAAGTAGTTTTCTTGGCTGGGTGACCCATCACCTTGGGTCCATATTTACTCCTTCATGTTTTGACACACACAGATGCAGAGTGGCTTTGGGGCCCTTCCAGCTGTGGTGCCAGCTGCATTTGCGCCACCAGTAAGCGGCGGTTTGGATGATCTGTTTGATCTTGGCGGTGGAGTTGGCATGCCCATCGGAGCCTTTGTTCCCCCAAAAACGGTGCGGAAAAGTAACTGATCCGTTGAGGAGTCCGTCTCATATGGTCTTACATGTGTTGTTACCATATTTTCAGTAGCTCAGTGTGTCGAGTTAAGAGTTAAATTTAGACGAGGCTGTGTGAGCTCTGTCCAGCAAGTAGTACATGTGTTTTTGCAACGGATTGGGAGATGATGCATTTAATGACTACTCAGTTCATTGCAAAAGAGCATTGAGCATCATTGTTGGGGTTTGACATGTGGATCTCCTTCTCAAAAAAGTCTTCTAACTGAGCTCCCATTTTATTTATTTATTTTTTTTATTCCAGGTTTGGCTTCCGGCTATGAAAGCCAAGGGCCTTGAAATCTCCGGGACCTTTGCCCGCCGTGCTGGTGTCATCCAGATGGAGATGACTCTCACAAACAAGGCAATGAGCGTCATGACTGACTTTGCAATCCAGTTTAACAGAAACAGGTAACCAAGCAGAGTTTTTTTAGTAACTGGATTCATTCGGTTTCTTATTCTCTGTGTTGTTCCTCTGCAGCTTTGGTTTAGCTCCTGCTGGCCCACTACAGGTTCTCACTCCTGTCAGCCCGAACCAGAGCATCGAAGTGGCTCTTCCCCTTAACACTGTTGGACCAGTCATGAAGATGGAGCCCCTCAATAACTTGCAGGTATTTTGTCTTTTCAATGGAATATTCAATAGTGATGTCCCTATTTCCAAAGGTTGTATCTTGAAACTGGTTTCAGACAGTAGGAGTATAGTATAGTAAATTCACTCATCTAATTTGCATCTCATGATGTCACCGTGCAGTGGCCATAGTGAGTTACTTTTATAGATGTTCATCTAATCCACTGGTTCCCCCTCGCTCAAGCAACTGTCATGATGACTGCGCATTATTGTTGACGCTTACTGCAGGATTGTGAACTCACTAATGGGTCCACCAAGCACCAGTATCTTCACCCGTGGGTTCTACTGCGTCTGCCACCATTTCTGTGTTTTTTGCAGACCCGTTACTGCTGTTACAATAGGCAGCGTTTTGACCATGTATTGGCTCCAGTTTGTCGACTGTTGAACGGATTTGCTGCCATTATGCACAGAAACTGTCTCAATGAACGTCTGAACATCTTCATCCGAGTATGAAAACTCATCTTTAGAATCTGGGTCAGTCAAATTTGCTCTCATGTTACACTACTACTGCGTAGTTCCAATCTACCTTGACCAGATACACACTCCAAAATCTTTGGGAGAAAAACGCAATAAATGTTGCCCAGATTGAAGTTGGAGGTTTCTTTATCTCTGTCTGAAGCACTAACTGTATCAGGCTCCGTATCTGCAGACTGACTTGTTTAAATGGTGTGACGTTGCTTGTGGCAATATTTGGACTTTGGCACTAGATGGTTAAGGAGTTTGTGTCCAAGTGTAGCGGCACTTAAATTGACTTTAAATTGCAGCTTTCTATTTTTCTATTTCTAGATTTTCTAAAAGGGTTTTAAAAGAGTCACATGCTAAACATGAAAAGGAGCAGTATAGAATTGCTCATGTTTGATGAGAGCCCTTTTAACCAGGCCCAACGGTGACTAAAGGCAGCTGAAGGAAGGAGATAAGGGCCTCCAGAGGGATGGAAGAAGTAGTAGGAACATGCCACATGTGTCTTTGTTTTCCCTCCTCCCCGGCCTCTGCCGCTCTTGTGCTCCCACTGAGCCTGAGCCTGCTGTCTCAGTCGGTCCACCTCTATGTTCTGTGGAAATGTAAGCGCTTTTTTTTTTAGCCTTTTCACTGATAGTTTCTCTCAACACAGGCCTATTTCAATCAGTGTTTTGTTAAATGGCATACCAAATTGGAATTGCAAGGTTAAAAAGAAGATTCAATTCTGCCCTGATGTTTCAGTTCTCCACTCTCTGGCTACTTTGTGCTGACTCTCCTGCTTCACACTGAACTCAAGAACAAGTGATGTGAATTTACACATTTTGTGTATCAGAAGCAGGAACACATGGAAAGGCTTCATAAACATGCTCAAGTGTTGAATAAGTAGATTTGGTATACAGTAAAACAAAAGTAAAAACAAAACAATTCTGTTCAGATTCTCCCTACAGCTTGCTCCCATCGTGAGGACTGCAGATTTGCAGATTCCATTGTTTATTCTGGGTATAATCTGGCGGTGTTGCTGCCAGCCCCCATCACATCTAAAAATAAAGGCTGCGCTGTTTAATTATTCAGGAAGCGTCTCCTGTTGCCAAAATTCATTGTCCCTCTTTCAGCATGTTGTTGTTGCTCCGAGTCGATAAGGTCTGATCAGCCGTGTGTCAGTGTTCACTTTCCTTGCCAGGTCTTGCCTTTAGATCAAACCTTTCGATTGCAATTGACTTCCAAGTCATTTTCACTCCAAGTTCTAATGTAAAGCTGTGGCAATGTGGTTGAATTCCCTTGTATGAGGCGTGTACCGCGCGTCAGGGAAGAGTCATGGATGTAAATCCCCAGCTCAGTAGCCACAGCACGAGTGTTTCCCTTTCTGCAGAAAACACTTGAGCAGTAATTACTGGTGTATTTGCCCTCCTGTCATTTTCCCTGACTCGTCGTCTTCTGCTCCACTTGATGAAATGACTTGTGCAGGTGGCTGTTAAGAACAACATTGACGTCTTCTACTTCAGCTGCCAGTATCCCATCAGCATGTTGTTCGTGGAGGACGGGAAAATGGGTGAGGAGAGATCACTGCATTTCCTCGCTCTGTGAAGTCGTGTGACATGCATTTCTTCAGAATCATCCTTTCATCCACAGAGCGACAAGTGTTCCTGGCAACATGGAAAGACATTCCTAATGACAACGAGTCCCAGTTTCACATCAAAGACTGCCACCTGAACTCAGGTAGGAGGGTGTGCAGTCCCTGAGCGAGCGCACATCCGCCTCACTCCCTGTTTGCACCTGAGCCCTGAGTGCAGGCCTCATGGAGTCAGTTGCAGCGCTGGCCATGGTTGCTGTTTTATCTGTTTTATACGTTTTATCAACCTGCCATCGTGCTGTGGGCCACAGTGGGCACCATTGTTTCAGACGTTCATTGCTACCACAGCAGTGATGTTAAGCATCTTCTTATCGACTGACGTCACTTATGTTCTGTGTGGGTTTGAAACACTCCAGAGTGCGTGTCATGTGGCCAGCAGGCTCTTGGGCATCATGTAGTCCAGTCTTCCTCTGCTGATCAGACTGGCTTCTCTCAAGGTTGACGGGGTTCCTCACCCAGTCTTACAGGGAGAGTCGAGCCACTGCCGAGTCAACGTGTTCTGCCAGTCACTCGCCCACCCACATTCACATGATCTAAAGGTTTGCCTTCTCTGGTCACTCCACAGATGCAGCCTCTAACAAACTGCAGGGCAGCAATATCTTCACCATCGCCAAGAGAACAGTGGAGGGTCAGGACATGCTTTATCAGTCCATGAAACTCACCAACGGCATCTGGGTTCTGGCGGAACTGAGGGTGCAGGCCGGAAGCCCCAACTATACGGTGAGTCCACGATCAAGCAGAAAGGAAAGCGCTTGCCCGTGTTCTCTCAGCAGCTGAGCAATGGCATGCACTTTGTTATCTGTGGTAGCTTTGTTTTCATCAGCAAATATCTGATGCAGGTGGAGTGGGGCAGCTGATGCTTTGCTCTGCCTTCATGGTGCTCTGCCCTCCCAAATGATCTCCTCTCCACCAACTGCTGTGGGTTATTGTCCGGAGTCTGTCAGTACAAAGGCCTTTGTACGGTACATTGAACACTTGGCCCCGCGGCTGTGTTTCGTTTGTCTGAGCAACAGGACGATATGAAATGCTCCAGCTGCTCTCTGAGCCAGATTATTGTCATGGCCCATTGCCCCTCCCTGTGCAGAGTAACATTGGGCTTTACTAGGAATGAAGCTCTGCATGTTTCCTGCTTAGCAACTTCAAATACTTTCTGCAAAAGACATCAAACTCTAGCTTTTCTTGGATGATCTACAGGTTCAATGGAAGAGTAGACAAATGAGTCTGATGGAAATCGGAGCCCAGAAGAGAGCACAACAGTGGTGTTGATCAGGGAGGGAAGCTTGATCCGTCAGCAGGGCGGGTTTGGCCTTGCATCCAGGGACTGAGCCGTGATGACCCAGGAGGTTTGGGTGGAGAGGTGTGATATCTTGTTCTCTGCTTGTCTTTCATAGCTGAAGCAGTTTGTGTCTGCTTCTTTTCACCATCTCAGGTTGGCCTGTTGTGGCATTGTAATTCCACAACACCTGCACTGTTGTCAGTCAAGGTCACATGACCTGCTTCATTTTCCAAACGCCTGCCTTGAAATCTCAACCAGGAACTACTCTTAGGTGCTGACATCCGTGAGCCAGTCCTCCTGCTCCTTCCTGGACTCTCAGCATCAACCTCCAGCACCGTTGAGTCAGAGCCTGTTTAGTTCCTGGAGCGCCAGCTGAGAAAGTCACCCAGCTCAGCCGCATCCACCTGCCGCTTGTGTCCATCATGTGAAGCTTAAGTTCTGTTCCCTGTCAAGATATTTGCACTGTGTTGAGTCCAGAAGTTTTATTTCAGCAAACCGTCCATGAGTCATTGACTTGAGAAATCCCAGCTCAGTGATGGTCGTGGGTGAGGCCCCTTGCCAGCCTCTCCAGCAGTGGGTTGTGATGCATCACCGGCCCCTCCCTCCACTGCTCGCTCGCCGCGTTACAGCTGGCACAGCACTTTGGGGAGGACACTATTTTTAGATCCAGCGTATCAGAGGCCTGCTGCGTGTGTTCCACTCTTCCACGCGTCTTTGGCTGTTTGGGTGTCTCTGCCCTCTGCTGAGTCAGATGCCATGTTTGGAACTGAACTTCTCAGAAGTCACATGACGCCTGGCCTTGTTGGCAGTAATCTGGTTTGGTGTGGGATGGAGGTCGGGTGATAGAGCGTCTAGTTCAAGTCACGAAGGCCGAGGTTGGTTTGTGATTGGTTGTCCCCTCAGAGCTTGTTCCCTCGGTGTCCCCTCGGTGCTTGTTCCCTCAGTGTCCCCTCGGTGCTTGTCCCCTCGGTGCTTGTTCCCTCGGTGTCTCCTCGGTGCTTGTCCCCTCGGTGTCTCCTCGGTGCTTGTCCCCTCAGTGCTTGTTCCCTCAGTGTCCCCTCGGTGCTTGTTCCCTCAGTGTCCCCTCGGTGCTTGTCCCTCAGTGCTTGTTCCCTCGGTGTCCCCTCAGTGCTTGTCCCCTCAGTGCTTGTTCCCTCAGTGTCCCCTCGGTGGAAGCACTCCACAGACCTCCACTGCAGCGCTTGTCTTCCACACAGGGACTGAAACTGGACGGGTCTCGTTTCCTTCTTCAGACCATATCTGGGCGGAGTCATTTCTGAAGCGTGAAAGCTCCTTGTCTGGCACTTGGTCGCCTTGTTCCTCAGGACGGGGGTGACTGGGCTTACAGCCCACATCATTTATCTTCTGGGGAAATATTTTTCTCGCACTTCCTTGTTCCCCACTTCAATTCTCCATCCCCTGTGGTGCACCTCTCATTTCCTTTATTCACTACCAACCCCTCTTTCTTTTCTTCCCTTCCTCATTCACCTTCTCCTCTTGTCTATCACTTGCGGAGTCCATGTTCAATTCAGGGCACAATGTACCAATCAAACGGAAGTGTGTGTCGATGCGGTCTGAGCCCCTGTTTGACCTTGTCACGTGACCTTGTCTGCCGTGCAGGTCTCCCTGAAGTGCAGAGCTCCAGAGGTGTCCCAGTGTGTGTACCAGAGCTACGAGGCAGCGCTGAAGAACTGAGCGTCTGCAGACCCACCACCACATCCTCAACGCGCGCCACAAGGACGTGCCCAACAGCCGCCCATCGATTTTTAGAATCAGCAGCTGGCTCCTCTCTGTCGTCATATTTATTTTTGTCAGTTACAGTGCTGCGTACATCAGGAAGTGTTAAGAGGACGTCCGCAGCTGAGAGTGGCGTGTGCTTGACCTTTGTCTTCTCCCTCTCCGTCCTCTCCGGGTGGCTTCACAGGCAGGAGCAGCTTCATCCCTGTCATTCCAGCCAGTGCCGTGTGCTGTGTGTCCAGCGCAGAGAAATCGGTTTGAAAATGATAGAGTTATTAAAAAGTGGATATTAGCTGCTTTGCTGTGTTCCGTTTCCCAACGATGTCTCCGATTCGGGATGAAGAGACGGTCAGAAGGTGACCGTAGTGATGCATGGCTCCTGTAGAGGGCGCCGCTGCTCTGCTCTGATCGCGCGCGCGAACCTTGAGGGGTTTCCAGGAGGCGCTGTTGTGAAGAGCCACTCTGGATCGATGGCTGTGCTCGCCTGCAGCGCGGGGTCGTCTCCCGCGATCTGCACTCCGTGTGGAATCATGGATGCGCTGCTCGCACGCACGCACGCGGACTGCATGTGTGGCCCGTGTGATTAACGTGCAGCGTATGTGAGCGCTGCGCTTCGGCGCGATCCTATTGGCCGAGCAGAGAAGGAGGGCTCGTGATGACAGAGGCGGCGCACAGTCGCTCTTCAGCAGGCGGAGACCCGCATCCTCGCGCGCGCCGCTTGTCAGCAGTCTCCCGCAAATGGCTCCACGTTAGACGCCGCTCTGCATGGGTCCACCCCTCTCCCCTCCTGCTCCCCGGGATCTGATCTGCCACCGGTTTGCGCCACTTTGGTTCCCCGCACGTGGAGCGCGTCTGGACCGGGCGGCCGGGCTTGATGATGGAGGAGCTGGTGCGGAGACGCGGGGCTCCTCCGCAAGGACACTGAGCATGGCCGAGTGCAGGACTCCGTGGATCCGCCCGCTGGGCCGCAGATGCGCGGTGCAAGTTGAAGCCTCCTGTCCGTCGGCGTGAGAGTCCGAGCGTCGCCTGCGAGGACGCTGTCCATGGTGCTGAGGCGGAGCTCCAGGGATGGTGGAGACGCTGAGCATCGCGGTGATCGGAGCTCCCGCAGTGGGCAAAACTTCTGTCATCCGCCAGTTCATCTACAACGACTTCTCGGAGGTCTACTCGCCCACCAGGAGCAGGTATGTCTACAGACCCGCGGTCATCCTCAACGGCAGCATGTACGAGCTGAAGGTCCTGGACGTCCCGCCGATCTCCGCCTTCCCCTCCAGCTCCAGCCAGGTGAGAGCCGCACTCGCCTCACCGGAGGTCACGTGTGTTTCGGTGTCAAATCGCCAGTCCACTTGTTACCATGGAGACTCGACACGCGTGAAAGGGATGCCCACACTAGACACGCGGCGTGCTGTCGGGACACGGATGGACGACCCTCGCGCGGATGAGACACAACACAACACATCAGCAACACTTACAGCTGGTGTTCGGCGGCCGCGTCTGTGTATGTCACGCACCCGTCCGCACACGTCACCGCGTCTCCACTGCAACACACAAGACCCGCGAGGGGCCGTCGAAATACGCGCACACAGCACGCACCAACTTTTGTCCAACTGAACAAATGACTGGCGCACATCCAACACTCCAGAAGTCAACAACAACACACTCCGTTTCACCTGCCCAGAGGGCGCTCGACACGCGCCTCCGAAGCAGACGCGTTGCGTTCGCTCGCAGAAGTCGCGCGGTGAGACGTCACGTGCTCATGAGAGTCCTCAGGTCACGTGTCGCTACTTGCTCGCTTAAGGTTCCAGAGCTGCGCAGACCGGCTGGTCGACGCGACGCGGTCACGTGATCAGAGCTGCGCGTGGGCACCGCCGGGGTACACGCGGCTCTGCCTCAGGCCTCCACTGGCTGCTGGCCCATGGACTGGGTTTGGGAGACGTCACCTCGTCATGGCATCGCAGCCCCGGTGGAGCCCTCCAGTCAACAGGAACCGCCGGTCACGGACCACTGTCTTGGACGCATGGAAAAGACTGTGAATGAAGAAGAGGCGCAGCTGGTGACGCTGGACCTGAAGAATGCGCGTGTCTTGGCTTGGACGGATGAAGAGCTTTGCTCGAGGTGCGTGTCTCCTGAGTTACTGTTACTGAGTCTGGATCCCAGCGGAGGCTCGTGCGCAGCGTGAGCGCACACTCGCTTTCTGTCTTCTGCGGGGCGCCGTAGCGAGGCGGCCTGGGTCTTCCTCAGGAGACGCTGTCTCGCAGTTCCCCGTCTGACCAGCAGGAGGCTCCTCAGCCACATGCCCCGCCCCCTTCTTCTCAGTGGAGACGATCACGTGCGACGTTTGCAGGAAAAAGCGCTGGTGAAGACCGAGAGCGGCTCACGAGGAGCCACTTTGGGCTTCTTTTTTGGGAGACGTCCCACATGGAGCTCGCAGGTCTTTCAGCGTAGGTTTTCAAGCAGACGTCGTCGTTTGCCCTGTGTAGCGGCCACGCGTGTCCCACCTGCCGCGGAGTGATGACGTCACATCCGGCATATGCCATCTCTCGTCGAGGCGCTTCCTCCCACATGCGTAGCATTTATTTCCACAAGAACCCGTACGTGTCGGCCAATCACGACGCGTCTTTCGGCTTACGCGGAAGTGGTCGGAGCGATTTGGTCAGGGCTGAAAACTCCGTCAGAGATGCATGGTTTCCCTGGCAAATGAATGAAGTGTATCCGGAGGTGTACGAGTGCTGACTGTGACTGGCGGCGACTGTGATTTCTTGCTCGATATTAAGGGTGTTGCCGCGCTGCTGGAGCCTCAGGAAGAGAAGACGTCAGCTTTACAGGAAATACTTCAGCAGATCACTCTCCATGAGGTTTCATGAGGTGCCTTTGTTATGAGGGTGTAATGTCGTCCGTAATGGGACAGAGAACCAGTCAGTCTGCAGGCTGGGTCAGGTGCAGTGACCTTGTCTGTGTACATGAACTCAAGTATTAAATCACACTTGACATGCCACTGGAATGATTAGGAGTTCAAATATAACAAGATATTTGTCATGACAACAACATGGATTGAGAAAGGAAAAATGACCAGCTTTCAATATGATAGTGACTTTTCTTTTAGAGGGAAAAGAAATAAATAAATGAGCAGAATATAAAGTAAAAGTAGTGTCATGGCTAAACGTGCACGCACGCACGCACGCGCGCGCGCGCGTTTCTTTCCGTGGCTGGTGCCAGGGCAGTAGCCAGGAAGTGCAGTGCTTCAGTTCCAAGTGTTGGCCTTGAAGCAGACCTGTTGTTGTGTGATGTCAGCCATGTTTTTGCTGACGCAGCTGCGCCTGCCTGCTGCTGAGTGTTCCTCCAATCGTGTCGCAGCAGAGCTGGACCTTTGTGGTCGGTGATGCCGGGGTTTTCACCGCAGGAGGCCCAATGACTTTGTTGTGCTTTGAGCGTCCACGACACCGTGCGGCCGGACCACGTGGTCAACACCATATTTCTCACGCAGGACATCGGAAGGAGGCGCGGCTGGCATCGCTGCTGTGGGAGCTCAGAGGTTTGACGGCCGGCGGCATCACATGCTGCCTGTCCTGGTGGACTCCTCTTCTTTGCTTTTCCTCACCTAATATTGCTCCACACAAGTGAGCGACGCTTCATCTGAGCACGCCACTCTCCCTCTGCGGACAGGAGGCTCATCTTCTCTGAAGGTTGGGATGGTTGCCAGAGGACGCTGCTTGGCTGCAGCCAGCGCAGCAGAGAGAGAGGGAAGAGGTGGGCAGTGCATGGTGTGGCTCTTATGAGGACCCACTCAAGCAAAGTTGGCCGACACGGGAAGTGCACGTCCGAGCCTCGTGGGGTCAGAGGGTTGAAGGTGTTCAGGTTCAAATCAGGCCAAGGTGAAATGGGTATGAGGAGGAAGTGGCTCGGCACTGCAGATGATGGGGTCAAGAGGTCGAGCTGAGGATTGACAGGGCTCTGGCAGCTGTAGCTTTGACTCTTGAAGCAAGATCCAGCCCAGGACCTGCAAGTCCCGGCCGGACGCTCAGGTGCCGGCATGGTTCAGCGCCCTGTTGATGGCGTGTGTGAATGCGTGCTAGCATTTTCAGGTGAGGGGAGCAGGTGCGAGGAGGCCCAGGTGGCGTAGAGTCTCGGCCGTAGAACAGGAGTGAGGAGAGACGGGTCAGAGGAAGAGTCTCCCACCCTCTGAGTCGAGCTGGCCATGCCATCAAGAGACGCCCTGAGAAGCCTGGTCCTCAGAGCGCAGAGGAGATGCTTGCTGTGTCCGAGACGCGGGTGCATCCCGGCTGACCTTCACAGTCTTCTCTGTGCAGTGGTGGGCACGTCCCAGGGACAGGTTGGAGTCCGGCCTGAGTGATGGCCTGGCCGCGGGGGGATGTGACGGCTCGCGTGGCCAGCGACGACGACGACGACTTCTTCTTCTTCTTCTTCCTCTTCCTCTTCCTCTTCTTCTTCCTCCTCCTCCTCCTCCTCCTCCTCCTCGGCCTATTGATGGCCACAGCTTGCTCCGAACTGCGGTTGTCATGGCAACATGCCGTGTTTGGCCGCAGATGAGTGGACGCTGACACTTGACAAATGGACGTCGCTCCTGCTGCTCCTCTTGTCTGGTCTGGGAGAGATGGAGTTTTGCAGCCCCTCCTCCGCCGGGCTGACAGAGAGACCAGAAGACAAGGTGCTATTTTTAGCTCCGCAGGGATGAGCGGTGCGGGTCGGCGATGACAGGAGGCTGAGCTGATGTGCTGTGTCATCAAATGCAACCTGACCGACGAGAGAGCGATGGGGTCCTCCACTCCTCCGTCACTGCGACTGGAGCAGCGGTGCCGCTCGGCCACAGCGGAGGACGTGAATCATCTGGATGGTTCGATCCGTTCGGAGCCTCAGAATACGAAACAGCCGGCTGATGTTCCGGGAGTGGTCAACTGCTGATCGACACACGCCGTCCTTTCACCGACTGAGTGTTTTGAAAACTGTGAACTGAAGTGTCACATGACACGTGCCTCCACGTCCCTGTGTCATTAGCATCGTTCTTCAAGTCAGAGCAGAATTTCGGAGTGGTGCAGGACATGTGTGCCAGGTGCGAGACGGTGGTGAGGTGAGCTGCAGGTGGAGGTGGGGCTGCACCAAGGCTCAGCTCTGAGTCCCTTCTTGTTGCCGTGGTGATGGACAGGTTGACAGTTGAGACCAGACAAGAAGCCCCTTGGACCATGATGTTTGCAGATGACACTGTGATCTGTGGTGAGAGCAGGGAGCCAGTGGAAGATCAGCTAGAGAGGTGGAGGTCTGCCTTAGAAAGGAGAGGAGTGAAGGTCAGGAGTGGACAGGTGAAGCTACAGGATGCAGAGATAAAGAAGGTGGGAGGTATGAAGTGCTGAGGCTCAACTGCCCAGGGCCATGGAGAGTGTGAAGAAGCAGGTGCAGGCAGGATGGAATCACTGGAGAAAAGTCTCAGGTGTGATGTGGGACAAAAGGATGAAAGGGACGGTGTCCAAAAGGCTGGTGAGGCCAGCAACGTTGTATGGTTTGGAAACAGTGGAAAACAAGTTGGAACGACATGTCATTTCTACGAACATCTCTGTCAGCTGTCCATCTTCAGAAAATGTTCTTCGTCACGGGCGACTCAAGAGGGGCCTGCTCATGAAGAAGAAGCCACCTGCGAGCTCGCTGCTCCAAACGGCTGCTGACTTGTGAGAGACGTGTGTTTTTGAAACCATGGTAGAGCAGTGATGGAGAGAAGAGGCGAGTCCCTCACTCTGCTGACTCACCCTGCTCCATGCAGTCTCCCGTTGAGTCAGTATGAAAGGAGGCCTGAGCTCTCATCCATGCTGTGCTCCGGGTTCCTCTCAATGTTCAGTTGGTGCCGACAGGATGTTGCTTCCTTCTCTCCCGATGTTGCTTCTCTTCCTGACTTCCTGACCGAGACTCAACACGGTCTCAGGTGTGACTGTGGAGTGGCTGAGGGCGAAGAGCTTAGAAACCTGAAGGCCACAGAGGAAGCGTCCCGCAGCCTTCCCGAGGTGTGGTGCGGTCAAGCAGCGAGCCCAGGTGGCGGCTGCTGGCTTCTGTCATTCCCCAGTGCCGTCCCTGAAGCTCAGGTGCTGCCGGCGGACCTGACACATGTGATGAGGCTGACTCAACCGCCTGAATCAGGCTATCATTACGGATGAGAGAAGAGCGTTTGTATTCCCTTCCTGGCTGCCTGCAGGTGTCCGCTCGTCGCCGCCACTGTGTCCTTGCTCCTGCAGCACTCGGGCCCAGCTAACTGCCGGCCGCTCGCGCTGGTTTACGAGAGCCCTGGAAAATGAAGGGCACACAGAGCCTTCATTGACTTCGACCTTTGCTGGATCCTGCTGCAGAAGAGCTGTGTGTGGACCCGTGGCGCGTCCCGCCTATTATGAAACCACTTCATGTTGTGTTAAGTTCACTCGTTCAGGGAAGGAGGGGGCTCATTGAGAGCACCAGGAGCAGTCGCCCCACTGACCAGCAGGGGGCCGCAACCACACCAGGCAAACTAAGGAAATGGAACAGCAAGTCACTGATGGTTAACACTGATGATGGTGACTTCATGTGGTTTTTTTATTGACCCCATCAGCAGTTGCATTGCATTATGGGGGACGAGTGGTCGCGACTTGTCCAACACTGAACGTCCGGCCGTCTCCAGCACTGAACTGCCACATTTGAAGTCGCATCAACATCATTCGTAGATGTGAGGAGGTGGGAGAGTTCATCCAGCAACGGCAGATGCAAAGACTCAGAAGGAGCGTGAGTGAGTAGAAGCGAGGGGACTCTCACTGAGGCGTGTCTGACCAGCACGATCGCTTGTTTTGTTGCTTTAGTGGGAAAAAAGTGGGGGGAAAACTTTCCGTCTAAATGAGGAGAAAATACTACTTATAAGAAACGAATCTAAAGGATATAAAAAAATGTGTGTTTTTTTTAACTACATAAAACTCTCAGGCTCCTTTCTCCCCCACATCCAGTCTCAACCTGAACCCTCGTCAGCTCCGTCTCATCACAGTCTCCGCTCCGGTTGGTTCCCATCATAACTGGTCTGTGACAGAGCACCTGTTCCTCACTGACACTGGAGCATCACCATGAACGCTCTCTTGAGCTCCTGGACCTTTGCGCGTCCCCAACCACGTGACTGTTTGTGTTTGGCCCGACTTCCATCCTGTATAACCACAGTCGTGTGCACGTGCCTGTCAGTCCTGACAACACGATGGTACGAAGAAAAGGAGACACACCTCAGTCCCGGTGCATTGAGAAGGCCTGGGGGGTGGTGCTCATGGGGGCCTGTTTTCACTGGGCTGCGATGAAACCGAGCCTTTTCACTCTGCTTCAGAACCATTCAGGCACAGGTAACTCCATGCCCTGACATGAGAGCTGAACGTGCCGAGTCATCCGGCACCAGGCATCTTTGAAAGAAAAAGGTCTGTCGTGGTGTCACATCAGCGGGAGGTGGCAGGCTACTTGGTGCTCTCCACGCTTCAGTCACCAGGATGGCAGTCATGCTGACGGCTCTGCTGTTCCTCAGGAGTGGCTGGACCTGCGCTGCAGAGGGGTCCGCAACGCCAACGCCTACATCCTGGTCTACGACATCTGCTGCGTGGAGAGCTTTGAGTACGTCAAGATGATCCGACAGCAGATCGTGGAACAAAGGTAGGAGCCGTGACCTGCCCACCGGCATGACGCCTGTGCTTGAACCACATCAGAGATGATCTACCTCCGAGTGCCGTCATCTGTGTCGTCAGCACGGACACCGTCACACGCTCGCGACAGCTGAGATAAGACGCGTTTGAATCCCACACACACCTGGCAAGAGTGGATTCTGTCCAAAGAGCCATCCATCCATTTCCTTCTGCTCATCCGTAGCCGGGTGGCAGAGGCAGCGTCCCTGCCCCGCTTCAGAGGGGCACCTTGAAAACCACCTCAGCCGCCGGTGATAGTTTGGCCTGTTAAGTCCAGTCATGTTCAGCAGAGTATTTTGGTCTGCTTTCTTGTCCCTGAAGTTTCTACCACAGTGTCTTCCACTGTTTTGATTCATTCATTCAGATAGATTTTTTGTAAAATGCCATTTTTTTCCACACTAAGAATCACCTTTTCATTTACTCTCTATACCCCTCTCCCACCTATTTCCTTATTCTTGTTATTATTGTGTAATAATAACAAGAATAATTATTGACAAATAGACTGCTTAATGATACTTTACTTTTATTCATCCATGGACCATGATGGTGTGTGCACCCCATGAAGCCACACCCTCTGAAACACACACAAACATTCTGCTAGTTCCAACATTTCTCCGGACAATATTTGATGTCGTAGCGGACGCACCCAGTCTCCCGCCACTCTATAATGTGGCCCAGGCCTGGCCAACCCGCGGCTCCCGAGCCACATGCGGCTCTTCACCAAACTTTGTCAGGCCCTCAACTAGACGTATGTTTCAGCTGTTATTCACTGTTGTGTATTTCAGTGGAGTGAAGATGAGAGGCTCCAGTCTGCAGCGTCGCTCACACCCACAGACCGGGGCCTCATGTTATCGCTGGCAGGAGCCACGTAAAACAATATACACAAGTCAAATAAATGGTGCACACATTTCTATCTGCGTCGCTTGATGTTTCCAGGTGGATCAGGGTCAAAAGTATGAATTTGAAAAAGACATGCACCAGAGACCTGCGCTGGACGCCAACCGTCAACCTTGTGACACACAGGGAGGAGCTTTAGCCGCTATGCTGACGCTCAGTCACGTGACCCGCTGTTCAGGTTGAGCCTTACGACCTGACATATCTGTAGGACGTGGCTCTTTTCAGCAACAAAGTAAAACAATGTGGCTCTTAGCCTCTGACTGCTTGGCCACCGCTGATGTAGCCCACCAGGGAATGTGACTGGCCAGTCCCATCCTGGTCCTGGTCCTGGTCCTGGTCCAGATGTGTGGCTGGGGACTTCACTTCATCCAAGTGTCAGAACACGCTCACAGCGTACATCTGCAACGACGTAGATTCGGTGCACAGTGGGCATGCAAGAGGGAAGTCAGCTGGAGAGGGCCGTCACAGGCCCCTGATCCAAGCTATGGCTGGCTGAGATTTGCCACTTGCCATGAGGCAGGCCTTCCCAAACCCATGTCTGTCACATGGGTCAGCTCATTTGTCAGTAGTCTGCTGGAGGCGTGATCACACAACAGGGCCAGCCAGAGTGGGTGCAGAGTGGAGGGAGGCCCCGGGAGCCTGGCAGATCTCATCCTCCACTCCACCCACTCAGGAGACGCCGCACGTGCCCAGTCCAACGTCTTTGTGTTTGCTCTGGCAGGGAAGGCGGCGGCGGCAGCAGCAGCAGCAGCGAGGTGCCCATCCTGGTGGTGGGCAACAAGCGGGACCTGCAGCGCCAGCGCTTCATGCCACGCAGGGCCGTGTCCGTCCTGGTGAAGAAGACGTGGAAGTGTGGATATGTGGAGTGCTCGGCCAAGTTCAACTGGCACGTGGTCCTGCTCTTCAAAGAGCTGCTGGGCATCGCCGTGGCCAGGGGGATGCGGCAGAACCACACGTCCATTCGTCTGCAGGGGGCACTACAGAGAAATCGCTGCTCCCTCATGTGACCCGCACAGAGCCCTCCGCGCCCAAGAGTGGAGCACTTTTTTTTTTTTTTTTTATCACAATGGCTGGAACAAAACAACCCAGTGGCCTCCTGCTTTACTGAGCTAATTCTTCTCAAAATGAGGTTTATCACATGCTGCGCTGTATCAGACATTAAACTTGGACATCCAACAACCTGTGGATGACTGGCGACACAAGGCACAACGTAGGGCAGGAAAACCAGGGAGACCAAGGAAGGGTTTCCCTCCCGTCCCCTCTGTTACCTGACCATGGGTTTGTCATGCAGCTTTAGTTGAGTCTGTCCAGTGTGAGACTTGATGCGGAGAGGCAGCAATACCAACTGGTCTTCCTTCCCATTTCCACTTCCACCACATGTTTAGTCCTAAAAAAAAAAAGAAAGATAGAGGTCTTAGACGGATACGTGTGGGCTTCTTAACCTCGGTCGGTGGCCCCGCCCACACGTGCTCCTGTGTCTGTTGGTGAGCAGAACCTTCCACCCAGGAGCTGTGGCCCGGCACCAGGCTGCAGAGACACAGCGGGGTCAGGAGAGAGTGCTGGTCAAGCTTGGAAGAAAGATGCAGCAATAAAAGCCGCCGAAAATAAGAAGCCTCATCGACCACATTTCTCGACTCAAGCTAGGGCTGACACTTGCGCAGGGAACATTTGCAAGGCTTTTTCCACAGCTGGTTCCAGTGGCGAGAGCCAACACCTGCGCTAGTGTTACATGCTTGATGACGCGGTGCTCGGCGAGAGGAGCAGACGTCATGTACATAGGACGGACTCGCAGTAAGTGGCGTGCATGTGTCTGTAGGTTTAGAGCCAGAGGGTCAAGGTCCAATTGCACTGACCATGTGACGTGCTTGACTTTGGTGTGTGTGTCGTAGCGCTGTTTTCCTGCTCTGAGGAGCGGCTGAGCGAATGTGTGAGAAGATGATGTGATGTTGCCGAGGTACAAAAGAACAAAAGACATATGTAGCAGGACGAGCAACACGTGTGTAGCATGGACTCTCCTCCATTTGCCTCCGTGTGTTTTCCATTTAAAAGGGCTACAGTTGTTATTTTTCCAAACCAGAAGCGTCAGTGTTCTTATTTTCCTGTGTTAGTGCTGTGGTTGGTTTGTTTTGTTTCTGAAGACTAATTAAATGCATTTGAGAACAGAGCTGTGGCTTTCCAAAACCCGTTCAGCACCGGTGAGCAACTCGGCGCCAAGAATCGGGGGACTGGAACTCGGTCGGTCGGTCGGTCGGTCGGTCAGGAAGTCCAGGTCCAGGGAAGGTTGCTGTTTAGTGACAGAGCCGTTTCCAACCTCAACTCGTGCCCAGCAGATCAGCAGGTTACAACAGCAGGTGCCAACGATGCGCTCGACAGACACTATATCTGACCTGCTTCTATCTTGGTTGGACCAGTTCCTTCTTAAGCCTTAATCTGCTACTTTCATCACGACTTCATTCACTCGTGTTGAAGAAGACCTCCATGTCAACACGGCAGCCTTCTGGATCTCATCTTCAGGTTCTTCGCTGATATAGTTAGGTATCACTGTACTGCGAGGAGCACCAGGCAAACGTCTCAGACCGAGGTCACCGGGGTCCAACAACAGAGAGAGAGAGAGAGAGCTGATGCCACCGGCCCTCACATGTGACGCTGCAATCTGACGTCGCAGGGAGGAACTTCAGCGGAAACCATGTGAGCAGCGCTGTAACCCCCGGAGGACCTGAAACCTGAGGTGAAGCTGATGAAAACGACAGTCCACCACCACCCGGGTTCTCATCGACCGACACACTGGAGCACACAGCACGTCACGCGCCGTGTCTGCAGTCGTCGGCGGTCCGTCGTCATGACAGTGACACTTGAAGTGCGCGCGGACTTCCTGTCTGGCCAGTCCGCGTCCTGGTGCTCGCTCCGGCGTCATGTGAGGCAGGCTGCTCACGCCGTCACCCCGCGCTCCCGTCAGCACTGCGTCTTCTCGGTCTCGGGATGAGCGAGCTCGGGAAGGGCTCGGCTTCCTGCTCCTCCTCCGCGGCCCCGGGATCCGACAGCCACAGGGGTTGGCTCTTCAAATGGACCAACTACCTGAAGGGCTACCAGCGGCGCTGGTTCGTGCTCAGCAACGGGCTGCTGTCGTACTACAGGTCAGTGTCGAGTGGAGCGGTGTTCATGTCCCCGGCGAGCGCGCTGCCGGCGGCGATGATGATGATGATGGCGATGGCGAGCAGCGCTGCAGCTGCTCTGTGGCGTAGCGGCGTGCTAACTGTTTGCCCTGAGCTGACGGCGACGGATGTTCCTTTCAGTTACTGCGCACGTGTGACCTCTGTCATCACGCGCTGAAACTCGCGCGCGCGCGCACACACACTCGGTGTCTCGTTCGTCGTGAGCGAACACGGAGGTGAGTGGCGCACGCTAACGTGCTAGGTGAGCTAGCATCTGGCGCGTCCTCTGTCATATGTGTGTGACGGGCACGTCTGCGTCCAATCCACATGTCAACACACCTTTGTTCCCTCCACACATACCCGGTTCATCTCCTGGGCGGGATCCAGTCCGTGTCCCTCGGTCTGCTGCTGTCGGATCATGTTCCCGCCGACACCTGTGGCTCAGGTGCCTCAGGCCAGCGCGCGTGAGAAATAGCGACACGCTCCTCATTATAGACGATTGCACACCTGTGCCTCAACAGGAGGTGGGTCCATGTCTTCTTCCTCACAGGACGCTGTTTCCCGGGCTAATCATTTCCCTGCACTGTGGCGATGCTGCTGTGTCTGTTGAGCTGAGCCTGGAGAAACAGGCACACTGTCCTCCTGAGGCAGACGCACTGGCCGTGACGCCACCTGTGCTACTGCTGAGCCCTGGTACAGACCGGTGGATGTATCATCAATGTCGCGCGTTGTTGAGCCGGATCAACTTTGGTGTGTGTCCTAGCGCTGTTTTCCTGCTCTGAGGAGCGGCTGAGCCAATGTGTGAGGAGATGATGTGGTGTTGCTGAGGTACTAAAGAAATGTGTAGCAGGACGAGCAACACGTGTGTATTTAATCTCATCATCATCGTCATTATCAACATTGTGTATTAATGAGCCAGATCGGCTATTTTACCCCCTTCCACACAGTTCAGCTGGGGGCCACATGGCATTTATATACCATATTACGATTGAATCGTTTCTCTCTTGGCCGCGGGTATGAGGAACCGGATGAGCCAGTATCACTCAGTTGTGAAAGGTGAGGTCTGTCAGGGGCCAAACAAGTGTGTCTTCCTTTTTCCTTTGAATTCATGTCAGCTATTTCAACCTTGAAAGAGCCACAGGAACCATTTCAAAATACATTGTATACATTCAGTCCATCATTTTTGTTACTACTTCTCTCCCCCCTTATTTTTGTGTTACACTGCTTGCCTTCATTATAACCTAGAGTCTAAGTGGTGTGTTTTGTAAAATTAATAAGTAAATATCACAAATGAAATAACATTGGACCCCCTCCACAGTATATATTTTTGAACTTGAAAAATGTCGAAAGACGTTTTCTATTTTAGATGACTCAAAGTAGCCCCCATTGACAGCGCTGTTGCAGTCACCTGTGGCAGGTTTCTTCCTCACGAAGCTCGTGGTGAGAATGCGGGTGTGTGCTCAGGGAACGGCTGTTTCTGAATTCAGTACCCTGCTGTTGGCTGCATAGTTCTCAGCATCTGCAGATCGAGTCTGTTTAACCAAGAGCCCAGCCAAATATGATGACTTTCCTCTGCTGTCATTCGACCTGACACGAATAGACTCTTCTGCCCTGTGCTAGGTGCTGAGCTAACTGACCTCCTGACATTCGTCTGACATGGTGTCCCCGTGCTAATGGGAGTGTCGCACCAGTCATGCAGCCATGTGTTGCAGCTGGGCCGTGTCTTCGCAGCAAAGTTACTTGATGGTAATGAGTGCTCAGAGGGTCTGGTCACTTCGACTCAGCCAAGCACATCTCAGCCCTGCGGCTGCAGATGCTCACCTTGGCAACGGCCGGCTTTGTGTGAGGCTCTCTTGGTGCTGCTGGTCTTCTTGGTAAATGTGAGCGCACGGCAAGAGAGCAGTCACCCTTTCAGCAGCATCATGGCCTCCCGTTATGTCTCGTGTCTTCCCAACTCTCCCCCTCGCTGTCTTGTGACACCAGAGCCCCGAGCCACCTCGTCCTCATGCCTGGTTTTGGCTCCACTCCGCCGTTCTTATCCCTCTGTCTCTTTGTGTTCTGTCCTTACATGCTGCAGATCAGTGGATTTGTGCTTTTTCAGGATGTGCACGCTGGGGACAGATAGGTAACGTACGCTGACTCTTGGATGGCTGAGAAGGATGCTTTGTCATGCGCTTTCCTGGCTGTTTTTCATACCTCCGCATGGCCTCCCGTAGAAAGTGTAGGATTTCACCACACACAGTGAATGTTGCCTTGAGGGAAGGAAAGGTGCTGTAGCTCCTGGTGGCAACTGACTGCGCCTCATATGGGGAGGACTAGCACACTGGGGCTCTTGTTCTGACTTGGCATGACCTGGAGACTTGAGTCTGGCAAGCAGAGGCTAAACAAGCGACGGCAGCCACCTGGAAGTAGCCGAGAGGCAGCTGAACCCGGGTGCATCCACGTGATGGCACGTCTTCCAAGGGCCTGTGGTGAAAGCGTACTGGGGTCATCATGTGACAGTGGCATAAGGAAGTGTTTGATTCAGGGAGAAAAGAAGCTGCCATGTGACTGCGCCGGCTTGTTGCGCCAGGCTGCTGATCAGCTGAACCAATCCTTTCCAGAGAGAGATGTCAGTGTTTGTCTTTTGCCTGAGGCTCGCGTCAGGAAGAGTCATCCCTCTGCTCTGCAGGAATAGCTCAGCGCAAGTTCACGTTATTCCTGAATAGCACTTTTGATGCACTGTGTTGCCAGGTCATGGACCCATTTTGCCATCTGCTCATTCATGTGCTTGTCACCGTCGAAGCAGCTCGGCTGTTGCTGTGACCTGCTCTGGGGCCCCACAGTTCACAGCTAAGGACTCTCCTAAAAGGAAAGCTGCTTTTGCCAAAACAAGGATGTCCTTGTTAGTGGAAAATTGTAATGAACGGTGCTCTTATTAATAATGATGCTACTCCGATATGCCACATTC
This sequence comes from Synchiropus splendidus, assembly GCF_027744825.2. Taxonomy (NCBI): domain Eukaryota; kingdom Metazoa; phylum Chordata; class Actinopteri; order Syngnathiformes; family Callionymidae; genus Synchiropus; species Synchiropus splendidus. The sequence goes on along the minus strand of NC_071340.1, from coordinate 28,095,765 downwards.
ACATGAAGCCGGAAACATTAGTACACATCCTACTGTATATGTACAATGGATTCATTCGGTCTGCCTGCGTGTGCACTACTAGTGTCCGGAACTGTGGCTAATAGAACAACACAGTACTCTGGTGCTGAAAGGGAGAAATCGAAAAGCACTCTCCGTGTATGTGGGTGAAGGGGACCTTGATTTATTTCTGATATATATTTCCTGACACCAGGGGACTGGGACTGATGGATGTAGGCCGCATATCTTTTTTTTTTTTTTTTACATACAAAAATAAAGCAAAAATGAGTAACTAAATAAAATAATAAATGAGGACAATCACAAGACAAAAAGGCAATAAAAACTAAATCCAAATTTTCCACAAATACAGTTTCCACATCACATTCAAACAATCCATGTACAGTGGTCAGAGAGTGCCACTTCTCTCAGAGGACGAAATTGGACCATCAGTCAGTCCTCCGCATGTATTGCATTTCCTCAAGAGAAACCGTGTCATTCGGCCATTTCTTGAAACAGGTTCCATCCTCTGGACATAACCAAGCACGAAGCGCACAGAGCTCGTTGCTGAGCCCACCAGCCCAGTGCTTCTCAATAGTACCTTTCCTCAAATGTATCAAATGTAATTTTGTCGGCTGAATTGTTCTTTGTTTCAGGACGCAGGCGGAGATGGCTCACACGTGCCGTGGAACAATCAACCTGGCCACTGCGCACATCGACACAGAGGACGCCTGCAACATTGTCCTGAGCAGCGGCGGCCGCACGTACCACCTGAAGGCCAGCACCGAAGTGGAGCGGCAGAGATGGGTCACGGCGCTGGAGCTGGCCAAAGCCAAAGCCATTCGCATGATGAACGAGCAGTCTGGTGAGAGAGTGCTGCTGCCATGTGAAGAACTTGAACAGTAACACTTTCTTGACTCATGGGTAGTAAAAGTGCGTCGTTCTCCACCATGCTGCGCCCCATCATGAGGCTTGGTCAGTGTGGAAGTGACGAGACGGACGAAGAGTCGCAAGCTTAAATACATTTCGACTGTAGAAGGAGTTCAGCCTGGATGGTTGTGCGTCCCAGGAGATGCTGTGGTTCCTGGAACAGCCACTGTGCTAGTTGTACAGTGGGCGACAACAGAGGGCGCACAGGAGCTTGGCATGTCGGCGCCCAGGGTCAAAGGCTGTGGGAAAGTCAGAGGACTGTGTTCTTCACGTCTCCTTGCTGGCTTGTTTTGCCCTCTCTAATTCAGCAGACAGTGTCCCCAGAGACCAGGCAGGCCTGGACATTCCTTTGGCCTCCATTTGAAAGGCAGATGTCTAAATATAGACTCTGCGAGAACATGAGCCTATTGAAGTGGCCCTGCTCCAGGCGGCTTGAGTAGAATGTCGACTTTATTTGCTTCTCTTCTGGGAGTTTGTCTGTGTAACAGCACATCTTTGTGTTTTACGCTGAGATATACTGGAAGAGACAACCACACAAATGAACACGCAGGACTTGTCGTGGTCACAGCAGCTGGACGTTTTGTTTTGATCACAGTTTGTGAAGAAAACAATGCAACACATACGATGCGACATGATTAACCTGGCTGAATGCATGGCTTAAAAATGCTTTCAATGTGTTGTTGTTGGTCCTCTGTTTGTCCTGTGTAAATGTATCAAATACGCTATGTTGCTTTATTGCTCCACTCACTCAGACGCACTGATAATTAGCTTGACCCCAGTCCATCAGAAGAACGTGCAGTGAAATTGATGTCAGTCTTTGTGGGGCCTGTTATTCTGTGTCTCTCATGTTTATGGCACCAAAGTCTGGCAAACACCTCCGCTGTCTGTCTAGCAGCCAAGATGTAGTTGCAGCTTTGGCCCCGTGCTCTCCACACTCAGAAGATGGCAGTGTTTCTCCATCCAGACTCGCGTCGTTGAGTGGAGTCACATGACTTTCTTCTGGGACAACTGGAACTAGTCATGTGATGTCGGTGATATGTCAATCTAGTCTGATCGAATGAGAAGAAAGTGCTCATCTCAGCATCGTCGTGTGTCATTGACAAAGTTGGGTGGTCTTCGGCAGCTTTTCACTAGCACCTTCTACCTTGATATTTTTTTATGCCAATCAATTTGAATGACTTGAAATTCTCTGTCCGTGGTCCTGAAACCGTGGCAAACTATGAGGAGATGAATAGAGAGCGGCCTAGAAATGTTTCCTTGTTCACACATGATTACAAGCCTTTTCACTGCTCTTCTTCCACTCCCTCTCTGAACACAGTTCACGCTCCCTCTTCCAGTCCCTCTCCCTCTCTCTGGCGGGTTCTCCTGGCCCCGCCCACTTGCACTCTTGCTTTCTCTCGGGGAGCTGTGTACTCTGCTTTTCATCGAGCTGGCCATTCACCTCTGAATGCACCAACACTCTGCCTTTGCTGGTTTGCACCTTCTTCAGCAGCAGACAAAAAAGCCCAGCGTCTCTCTTGTGAGTATCTAGATTGTTTTTCGTCTTTGTGTATGGCTGCACAATGTGCTGCCTAGTGACACACACCAGCGTCTTCATCTCAGCCGAGGCTCAGTAATGTCCCTTTCAGTCTACACTTTCAAGGTTATCCAGGAGAGACCATACGTGTGGCTCTTGCTTGCATGCTTGAAAATTCATTTTGAAATGACTACTCCCTCAAATGTTGTTTTCTGTCGTGTGGAAAGGGCCGATAACCGTGTCTTTCAGTGCTGTGTGTTTCCACTCAAGAGGTGCATGTTCTTAATTTTTGATGTGGACATTTGAAAAAGCTGGACGAGCAGGTCTCAACCTGTTTGCTGTGTATGGGCCCTGCTACGTACATGGCTCAACTTCACAGGGAAGAATGTGATGTGTGCAGGTGTTGCAGCTTTGCTCACAATGAACCTGCACAAACACCATGAGCTCTTGGGTTCTGGCCGTTTACACAGATTTGTCGAGGAGGAGGGAGGTAACACAGAGGCGATAACAGCTGAGCCCAAGTTTGGATGGGGTCAACGTCCGCCTTATAATCTGAACCCACTATATCACATGATTCAAGAAATGCATTGTGAATTGAATCTCTGTTAGAAGGCTTGATGATCTCATTATTGAGAGCACACACACTTAAAGACCCACTGATGCCCCCGTGACTTGGTGCAGATAGTGCACCTAACTGAAGCGCTGTGGCTTCCCATGACCACGTTTGGCATCCAGGCCCAGCAGTAGGGCGAGTCAGTGCTGTGAGTGGAGGAAAGCAAGATCGCCCCGATTGAGAATAATGAAATGGAAACCTTTTTGTTGTTGTTGTTTCTGTTGTATTTTTGCACGTCACCGCCCACACCACCGTTTCCTTAATTCACATGGATACCATTTAGGTCAGCCTCAGTATATATATATATATATATCTGAATAGAAGTGAGGAACTTATTGCGGTTTGCTCTTTTTGGTTTTACAGTGTCTGCACTCTTGCATCGAACTTGAAAGAAAGCATGGGGCTGTTTTCTTGAGTGCTTCAAGGGAAGTCCTTTTCAGATGGTCTGTGTTGCTCAGTGTGTTGCGTGAAACCTAACTCAACGGAAGGTGAGCGGCACGTCGGCTGTATTTGAGTTCCAACAGTTATCTATACCTTGCTTTTCCCTCTCGTGCGGCATGCTTTCCCAGCGGTTGGTTGTGCTTTCGGATCAATGTCTTCCCGTGTCACCATGTGAAAACTCCGCGTCATCTTGGCCAAGCGCTTTAATCGCATTAGCTGCAGAGTATTGAAAGCCTGTTCCACTGAAGGGGCAGACAAAGCAGTAGATGTGAGTATTTTGTGGAACTGCCTCTGCGGATAACTAAGCTGTGGTGTGGGCCAGACAGCATGTGATCCTTGCTGATGAACTGGCTTTTTATCGCCTGGCCTGCTTTCAACCTTTTAACAAGGTTAAGGCATTTCGTCCAAATAGCTTGACTTCTCACCACTTAGTGAAGCATGGAGGGAATGGAGGACAGTTGGTGTTGCATTCAGCACATTTCACGGTCGATCACTTCCGGCCACCTTAGAAACACACATTCACATAACGCTTACCTGCGTTCCGCCCGTGGACCAAACCATGAGCACAGGCAGCAGTTCACCTCACACACTTGTTAGCTCGGCTCATTGCTGATCGAGCTGTTGCTGCCTTACAGTCCACTGAACACCAGTGGATGTTCCTGCATAGTCATTCATATTCTTCTGAACCCTTGAACGGCTATTGTAGGTGTGACACGTGACTTGTTGACTTTGGCCAGAGGATGTAGTCAGACTCGACTGGTTATAGGGAGTTAGAGGCTTTGTGAAGACGAAGAAGAACTGTGCAGTGGGACAGTTTGCAGGTGAGCTTCAACTGCCCCTGATCAAGAGCTGTGACCTTCCCGCTGTTGTTCAGCACCAGTAGTTTGAAGGATCTACGGTGTGGCTGCTCTAATGAGTCACCTGTTTACGATCACATCTTCTTCTGCCGCTTCCTCACTGCTCCTGTTCCTTATTTACATCACAGGTTATTCACTCTTCTCAGTGGCTACTCAAACATGCTTTGAATGGCTTTACAGTCATTAGTGACGTCTGGAATCCTCACTATTAATGGACTGTGCTGGCAATTCCTCAGTCAATGGCACGTGCTCGGGCCATAGTTCCATCGCTGCTCTGGCCTGGTGTTCAATACTCCAATCCACTTACTGCCTGTGTGCGGAGTCGCTGTCTGTCTGAAACAAGCCTTACATCACCCTCATTGTTATCAGATGATCTTTGCAGCCCAACTACAATGTGCCAGCAGTGTGTGATGGCACAATTCAACATTGTCCTTTTAGCTAACAGGAGGCCTTTGAGTGTCTTGAGTGTCCTAATTGTCGTCCCGTGATCGTGGGCCTAAGCCTTCTTGTAAAAGACCTGAAGTCTTTCAGTCGGCGTCTCCCAGGTCTGTGAATCAGTCCATCAAGGCTGCCTTCACAGCCATCCGCTTTCTTCACTGAACAGAGCTCGGATGACGCTGTGGTGATTTATTTCGGAGTGCTGCGTGTATCTTTCTAGCTTTTTAAAAACCTGCCTTGTTTGTGTGGCCTCCCTCAATCATGACAGATGTTACTACAGTAGCTCACCTTCATAATGACGTGCGGCGCGGTCCTGTCCTGGGGTGCTCGTCCGACTAGTCAGGGGAGACTACAAGGTAATTGCTAAGCTCTTATCCATGTTGAGAAAAGCAGCGCAGCCCTTCCATGAGACTTCAGTCTCAGTGATACAGTGCATCTCTTGCTCTTCTCTGGGTCCGGGTCCTGTGACCTGTCATCCAGCTGAATTGAGGTCATTCTACTCAAGACTGCTACTGCGGTACTGCTGCAGTCCTCGGACCATTCGTTGGACTGCCTTTGGTCAAGGCTTGAAAACAGGGATGGTACTCCCAGGTCTGTGGAAGCCCAGGCTGCAGGCCACTTGACAATACATCCTTGTGTAAGGAGCGAGCAGAATTACCCAAAGGCTTGGTGTTGGGTCAGTCAGGCCAAGCAGTCAGTGATGAGGGAAAACAGCGGTGCTGTTCTCAAACAAGCTATGAACAAGGAAGGTGGGAGCTTACTTGCTTCTGTCCTGTTGTTGTTGTTTAGGAAGTGGGTGGCAGAAGTTGCTCCACTGTGGTGTGGCTGGAGCACAGAACCAGCAGCCTCAGCACTGAGCCACTTGAACTTTCATTTATTCTCCATCGATGGCTGAGTGCTTTATGATGGAGCGACTCACTGGCTGTGTAAATGACCTCTGCTGCTTTAATATCAAACGGATGTCTTTGTGACATGTACATTCTCAACCGGACTCCTGCTCTTTTAACGCTGTGCCCCAGTGAGACAGAAGGGAGTGCAGAGGAGCTCTTCCCGCTGGCTTGGCTCAGGCCCGTCTTGCCACTGCAGCGGTATCGGACCAGTTAGGACGGCTTTTGGCTGCATCCCGTGTCCTCTTCGGGTGATGTGTGAGTTGGGGTTACATTTCTGCTTTGTTTGTGTTGATCGTCATACCGTTCTCGTGACTGACACCAGTGTTAACCGTCCTGAATGTCACATTGCCAATTCGATTGAGTCTGTGGATGAAACAGGTTTGGCTTCCTTTAATGAGCTCTGTATTCTCACACTTAGGCCTGGGGCTTGTTTGGGTCCCTGTCTCTCGTGCCGTAGCTGACCCTTTGAAGAGCTGCCTGAGCGCCAGCAGCATCTTTCTAATGCTGTATCTTCTTCTGCAGATGGCAAGTGAAATACAAGGCCATTCTGTTGCTGTCACTTTGTTTGGCAGATGCGTGGGTGTGGTTTGCTTTGTTGTCCTGTCCAGGGTGTCCCCCATGCCTCGGCCGTGATTAGCTTTGATGACGGCGCACATACGTCTGCTGCTCTGCTACAAGTCCGATCATCAGTTTTCTCACACACACACGCAGTTCTCCAGCACGTCCCAAAGCTTCTCAATAGCGGTTCGCTCTGCACTTTTCTCGGCCTGCCATGTGTGAAAACAAAAGCTTATGCTCCGCTCTTTCATGGTCGGAGGCGTGGGCTTGTCGTCATCAGGCCATCCAGGCAGTCTTTGAACTCAAACCCTTTTATTTCACTCTTTCCCGTCCGGGGCAAGTGCTGCACCTCAAGCTGCCTTTTCACGCCTGTCCCCTTCATGGCTGTCTTCTTCTCCTTCCTTTGCCTCATACTACTCCTCTGTCTCTCCTCTCCACATGTCCAAACCACCTGAGTCAGGCCTGGCTAACCCAGTGGGATCCTAACTCGGGTGACGTCTTCGATCTGACCAAACACCAACGTGACATGAACTGTATTTAAGACCGATTTAGCAATGTTCTATTTCCAGTTTCGATGCCTCAGCCGCTCTGCCTCAAATGACGGTTGTTAACATGAAGAAAGTCTGTCTGACTCATTTGCAGGTCATTGGTTCGAGGCTCTTCTTACCTTTGGGCGCTTACGCGACATCTGTGTGTCAATTGGATTCATCATTAGTCTTCATTAAATATGTTTTAGCAACCTAGGCGTAGCTTTCTCTGAAGTTGTCAATGTCTCTGATCTTTGTGGCGTCATGTAAAATGGCACATTCATTTTCCTAAATACCATGACATTTTCCAGCTCCATGGCCAGTGGGGGGGGGGGGACGCACGCAGTGCATTCTGGTCCTGTTCTAGATGACTGCTGGCTGACTCCTATGTCCTCGTTGCTTCACTTGATCTCTCTCTCCCTCTCCCTCCCTCACTGAGCTACACTTCTCTGAATGGAGCATGTGGCAGAGTTCTTTACGGAATACGGGGAAGTCGTGCTGCGGAGGAGATTTTGAGAAGCTGCGACGCTTTTCATCAATGCGTGTGCTGTACACTTGATGCCCACGGCACTGCCTCCGCCCCCCCGCCCTGCCACGCCACGGTGTCGTGGCATGGGCCACTGGGATCAGGCCGAAAGGGAACAGGATGAAGGGCCGGAGATGCTGGGATCCTGGGCTCGTCCGCTCTCTCTGCGACTCCAGCTGCCTCAGTAAAGGCAACCAGGGTCAGTAGCAAAGCTACTGGAGCTCGGAGCTGTCACACTCCTCTCCAGTGAAAAGCATCCAGCTTCCTGCACTCTGCTACTCTGCTTTTCTCCAAGAGGCAGCTGAAGTGTCTCCATCCATTTCCCTCTCTCTGGCATCTGTCACCATGGATGCTCCGGAAACTGCAGTCGCCTTCACCAGTGCACTGCTGTATATGGATCAGCCTGTTCTCTTTCACCTCTCAGAGCATGCGCCCTTCTCCTCCCACTCGTAGAAGTTGTGTTAGTCCGTGCACCTGCCCCTGCCTCCTGGTCCTCCGTGCTCCTAGCCCCTGCTCGCTAGCCTTCACCTCTCTGCTCCATGTGTTTAGATGCGCGTGCGCGCAATGTGCCATCAGTCATCTCCCCGTTTCACCTGAATGAAGGAGATGCAGCGGTGAAGCAGTCACTACTGTGCAGTACAGTATGAAACCCATCCACCCGATCCATGCTGCACCAACGCGCTGCATGAATCAGCGCTCTATTCTTCGTGCCCACAGAGGAAGGACGGCCGACTGCACATGTGTGACTGAATGCTGGGATGCTTGCTCCCACCTTCTCTCTCACTCCCGGCGAGCAGCTGTGCTCATAAGCCCCCAGCTGCTTGACTCTATTTTGGCAGTTTGTTGTTGTCCACTTGGGGACTTTTTAACGTTCCAGCAGACTTGAACGTAAATCTAGCTGTTTTTAGCTCAACATTGGATGGTGTGGTTTCATATTAGCACGTGGCAGAATAGTGACGTCACTGATGAACAGTTTGGAACTTGACCTTTGTGTGGTCTACACAGCACATGAATTCCTGCTCTAATATCAACACGGAAACTGCAAGTTTTTTGGCTGATGCACTGTTGATGATTTGACTTGAAAACAGGATTGACGTTCCTTCACCTGTGTCCTGTTACTGGTGTCTTATGATTGTTGTTGATCTTTCCAACACTCTATATGTTCTACCTACAGCTAGCAATAAAGTGTCCCTCATTATTGATGTCACGTTGGAGTGTGCCTTGTAGATTAGCCGCCAGAACTCAACCGAACACAGACGGGTCGTGTCCCGTCCGTAACAGTCCTGTGCTTGTCTTTGAAGCGCAGCAGTAATTGGATAATGAATACTGAGCGGGTGCTTTCAGCCCATGATGAATGGTTAGTGGCCTCTTTTGAAAAGCTGCACTGACATGCCAGATTCCACATGCTTCTGCTCACCAGCTCCTCGCCAGTGTGGTGTGGCCACTATACAGAAGCACGTGAGAGAAACTTTGTCCTTCACTACCTTTTTGCAGCTCATGATCTTGGAGGTTTCTTCCACCTGTCTGGACAGCAGTGTGGACCTGTTGCGGGGTGAGAGTCAAACTGCTCTCTGTCACAGAGGTCCGGACCGTGTTGCTCTCCTCCAATTGTGCCAGAATGATCTTTGTCTTCTGCCTAACTGGTTTGTTTTCCCTTTACCTGACTGCTATTCCTCTTTCTCAAAGTGGTTTGTTGATTGTTGTTGATGTCACCCTTCTTACCCTTCTGAAGTGGGCACCAGTTAAACGCTTGCACACTAAAGATAACGGTCCAGATCAGAAAACCTCAGCTGGTTATAGCCAGTGGTACGCCTCAATAAAAGACAACAATGCTTGTCAGTCTTTTAGTCCACAGTTTGGAAAGAGCTCTTTCACAAAGCTCTGTTGAATTTAACACAGCAATAGAACACAATTATAGAAGGAAAAATGCATGGAAAATTACCAAAACAAAAGGCGCCAAAATAAAACCCCTTCTTTCCCTCCCCAAAGTTTGTAGCGTTGGGGCCCGTATATGTACAAGTGCGCTTGGTCCTCCCCCACCAGTTGCCAAGTGGGAACGTGGTCGTTGACTCCAAATCTTTGTGGATGAATCTTCTTTTCCTGCGGTTCCTGTGGCTGGCCACCCAGTGCTCAGCGGGAACTCCTCACACAGTGCAGTCTTGACACACTGCTGTCTCCGTGAAGTCAATGGGAGGCTGTGGATCCAGGAATCCTGTGATCCCAACTCCAAAATAACCTGACGGTTGAGTCAACGCTCAAGTCACTGCCTTTGGTGCGCTCCTAAACGTGACTGCGCTGCTGAATCACCCCGATGGCAGACCATTTCCTCTCAACCAAGTGCTAACTTTGCCGCGATCCTGACGCTGGAGCGTGCCGTGTTGAAGCGGAACATCAGAATCAGAATCAGAATCAGAATCAAATTTATTGCCATGGTCAGTGGGGAGCCCACATGAACCTGCAACCTCGCGCTACTCTTATTTAGTGCTGTGTTTAAAAAATCGATTTTCCGATTCTGAATCGATTCGTACATCAATTCCATAAAATCGATTCGTAGGTCCAAAGATCGGATTAATTAATTTACGTTTTAACACATATTCTCGGGGTGAAGTGCGCATGCGCGCACCTGGGACACCAAAGTCAAAACAACATGCCTCCTCACAGTGGCAACACCAGCAACGTTCAGACGCGACCAAACCAAAAACGCGCTCGACAAAAGCATAGCAATTAGCACGTATGCCTAATGGAGGTACTGGAAGTGTTGCAGTATTGAGGAAATATGACCCACCTCACGAGTGACGTGACGCGACATCACCCAGCGCTCCTTTCCCAGCCATCCACCGGGCCACAACAAATGAAACTCGAGCGAACTTTACCACTAGCGGGTAATTCTGCACGCTCTGTCAAAATCACTGAAGCGATTGCGGGCTTCATTTGCAAAGATATGCGCCCGTATTCCGTCGTTGAAAACGAGGGCTTCAGGCGGCTAATGAAAGTCACAGAGCCTCACTATGTTACGGTGTCTCAAACGTCTGTTATCCCAAACATGCAGCAGTCAGTCAGAGAAAAGGTGAAAAGTAAGCTTCAGTCAACAGTCAGGGGGGCATTACAAGTGATGCGTGGACATCTTCGCAATCTTACGCGAGTCTGACAACTCACTATATTGATGAGGAGTGGGACCTCTTGTCGTACTTACTACAGACCACAGAGAGCTGTTTACATACTGACCAATGACCGTCAGGTTGCTGTGAAGTCAGTCACCAGCACTCCGTTTACATTTTCAATGGCTGAGAATATTATTTATATTTTTTTCATTTTGATAATAACAATAAAATGCATTAGTATTAAACAGCAGCATCTTTTGGGTGAATTTTTAATGTCATATTTCTAGTAATGCAGCAGTCCCATGAGCTTTTGGCGTTTTGTGTCTGGATCTTTATTATCACTTACTATCAATCCTTCATTCATTTCCTGTTGAATGTCAATATGATACTAGTCTTAATACGTTGCGTAACTTGTCATGTGATTATGGCAACAGCTCAGAAAATGGTTTAAATACTAACCTGAATCGAGATCGGATCAAATCGAATTGAATCGTGATAATCGATTCTAAGTCATGAGAATCGGAATCGAATCGATTCTTGAAATTAGAATCGATACCCAGCCCTACTCTTATTTAGACTTAGGGATTGGCTGATCAACCTGTCAATCATTCTTTAACAACCTTTTTTTTTTCCTCACATAAAAATAAATGAGAAAATTAAATAAATGAAGAATTTAACAAAAAGCTCTCCAAAGTAGAATAGTAATAAAGAAAAAAAAAATCAAATAATGACTTCAACTTCCAATAGAAATCATAAGTGGGTTGTGTAATTGGTGCCGGGGCTACATTGATCTTTAGCTTGAGTTTCGTCACCAGCGTTTCAGATCACTGAGGGATTCATGGAGTCCCACAGCCACAATTAAACCCCAAACTAAAACTGACAGAGGGTGATGATAACGTTGCAAACTCTAGTGGTACTAGGCTTAACACGCGCTTGTTGGTGGTGAGTTTGACCTCTTGAAGAATGCCTCAGAACATATCCGACTCTCCCAGGTCCCTGCAAGAGGGTGAGAATCACGTGAGGGATCAAGTGTCACCTTGTGGCTGCACGTCATGTGTAGAGCGCTGAACAACAAGCAAAACACCAACCGTACACCCGAGGTGCGTCATGGTCATACACAGCTCTGTATGCACGAAGAGGCCGATAATTGGTGCGAGTGATGCAGTGCCATCTCCAGTTTAGGTGAAGCCCTGTCCCCGCCAGCATCAAGGGCTTTGCACCACATCCAGACAGCCAGACCCCTTCTGCTGAATAATCACTGCTGTTATGGTACAGAGGAAGAATGAAGTCCTTTACATTGCGGTCAGCGTCCAGTGAAGACTGACTTTGGATTTCTGCATCTCCTTGAAGAATCTTTTATCCGATACAAGGGCTCAGACTCTGAGCTGGCGTCGTGATTGAATCTGTCAATGCAAGCCTGATAGTCGCTGCTCTCAATGTCAGTCTGTGGCTGGCCTGGACATAAACATAATACAAATGACAAAAACAAATACATTTTTGCTCAGATCTTTGCATATGGGCACTATCTAGGCAAGGAAGTCTTCACATGTCTGTGGACACGTGGTGTGTCACCATGGGACACCAGACAGGCCAAGGAGGTCTGTGCCAGAACATCACCTGCTCACTGGTGCAACAGTGCTTTGTCTCACATTGCTCCGGCAATATGACTGACAATATGGAGATGAACGTCTCCAGGCTTTGGCAGTGTGTTCTACACTGGGAAGGTGGACACACTTTTGCAATGGGTTTGCAGCGGGAAGGAAGAGGAGTCCTTTTCTTGGCCTCGGTGTGTGTGTGTGTGTGTGTGTCTCTTCCCGTCACTCTGCTACGCCTTATCAGCCCCTGGCTCGGCTCTTCTCATCTGACAGCGCACCCTTAGGGACCAGCTGACGACGAGCCCTGACAGGGAGGTAGACCAGTCCTGCTCTGGCAATTGCCTGCTCGCTGCAAGGTCTTCAACCATGAGAAGTGGCTGACGCTTGAGATGGAGCCCTTTGTTTCCAGTAGGACCCTTTTGAAGATGAAGTCTTGTTTCCATTGCTCTGTCAACGTGGTCTGAGGCTGTCGCGAGGGAGTCGTGCTCGTCACTGGATCGATGGAGAACCCTCTCTCTGGAGGCGGTTTGTGGCGGGGGGAGGGGATGTCCGCCCTTGAAACATGACTTGCGTGTTAAGAGGCTCTGCATTTGGTGCTGCCGACTTCTACACTGGGAGTCCTCCATCCCAACACTGCTGAACAGTGGACTAGGTGCGTCAGCGTTGCGTCTCAAACCCGTCGGAGGGCATGTTGAGACTGGTGTCCGCCAGGCCGCTGATGGGAGCAAAGCTCTGGTGTAGAGAGGCAGGCCGCTTACTAGCCCAGACACTTGTGACAGTGGCAGCAGGCAGGAATGCTGGGAGGATGAGTGCGATTGGAGTTTGAGCCTCGCGGCATGCGTACCCATCGATTATGACTAGCTGTTAACAGGTGTGGTGTGTGCCATTCAAATGTCGGTCGTGAGGTTTCCTTCATTTCATGTCTTTGCTGTCCTCAGGCACGGAGAGCCTGTTTTGCCCTGGCCAGAGCCGCTGCCTTCTTTCCGACCTGCAGCGTGGCTCGCTCTGCCACCTGCTGGTCCTTTGAATTCATTCCTCATAGCAATGTTGTTTTCAGTCCTGAAAAATGTCTTAGGAAATATGTGGATACATCAAACGTAAGATAACAATACGAGGTGACATGTGCTTGACTTGTTCCGTTGGTCTGTGGTGTCTTGTCCTCTGCTGGTATGAAGACAAAGAGTCCTGTTGACATGTCAAGTGCAGAACTTTGACCTGAAGCTAGCAGACCTTGTCTCCAGAAGTTTCTGTGTTTCCAGAATGCTTGTGTGAATATTTATATCCCTGTTTACAGATGGTGTTTGTCATTTGATCTTGTCTGATGGAAGGCCCTGTTCTCCTCAGTAACCTGGAGTAACCTCTGGTGGCTGACTCCCAGGGAAGCGCAGTTGTGACAGCAAACACTCTCACTGCTCATGGTGTTGGTTTAAATATGTGAGAACTACACATGTGACATTTACTTTTTGGAATTGTCGCCCTTGCTGACTCATCCTTTTCAGATTGTCTGTGGTGGGAAGATGTGTCTCCACCCTGAATGCATGATAATGAATGCATTACTTGAAGAACGAGGACAACTGTGACTTGGTTGCCTGATTTGATGGCTTTGTCTCTCTTCAGATGACTCCGGGGACGAGGAGCCTACGTCTCAGTCGGAGCGCACTGAACTTCAGGGAGCACTAAAGATACTTGTTGGCAAACTTGATGACCTCAGCACTTGCAATGACTTGATCGCCAAGCACGGTGCGGCGCTGCAGCGTTCCCTGAGCGAACTCGAGGCTCTCCGAGTTCCACTGGAGGGTGGCGAGAAGATCAAGGCCGTGAACGAGCGAGCGACACTCTTCCGCATCACTTCAAATGCTATGATCAATGTAAGTAGCGGCAGGCATCGGCGTGCGGCTTCTCTCTGCCTGATCTGTGCTCACCGCGGAACGAGGCCCAACCGATCTGACTTGTATGAGTCGGTGAGTAATGGCGGCGCCTCAAAAGAGATCTTTAAAAGTGGGCGCTTGGAGTCTGATCTCGGCTCACGTGGAGTGAGTGGTGCTGGCCTGCCTGCTAACATGGAGGAAAAAAGAGCCAGATGGCAACTGGAGAGCAGCGAACGTGGGCCTGCGCTGCTGTAAATATCAGCTACCGTCTGTGGACCTGAAGGAAGACCAGTCAGATCACATTTCAAGTGACCTCGTCCGGATCCAGCGCATGCAGGTCGCCTGTCTGCTTCAAGCAAGAGAATGCGCTTTTGTCTGCAGCGTCTGGCTCAGTGTCGTCTCCTCAGCGGTAAATAGCCCGGGATTTACAGTTGCAAGTGGTGAACAGGGGTTGAGGGAGAGTCAGTTTGCAGGGGTGATATAAATATGTTGGTGGGTGGGTGGGAGGGAGGGAAGGGCGAGGAGCTGGGACTAGTCCTGCACGGACAGACTTGCTGTGACTTAGACCCGACAGTCGTCCCAGGTTGGTGGTCTTTCCTTCTGTCTCCTCCAGATGTAGCGTGTGTGTGTGTGTGTGTGTGTGTGTGTGTGTGTGTGTGTGTGTGTGTGTGTGTGTGTGTGTGTGTGTGTGTGTGTGTGTGTGTGTGTGTGTGTGTGTGTGTGTGTGTGTGTGTGTGTGTGTGTGTGTGTGTGTGTGTGTGTGTGTGTGTGTGTGTGTGTGTGTGTGTGTGTGTGTGCGCGCGCGCGTGTGTGTGCGTGTGTGCGTGTGTGCGTTGCTGGGCACCTGAGTGTATGGAGTGCTATTGTAGATGTGTCCTGCCTGCATTCATGGATTCGTTTGGCTAGATGTTCAGATGCAGAGTTCTGGTGTGATGATGAGGCGAGAAATGGCACGGTGACAAACTTTTTCTACAGCTTTATGAAGCCTGTTTGAGACGTTGGAATAGAGCACGTTGCCTTGTGCAGTGACCGGGTTCCTGGGTGCAACCTGAGTGCTGTCCTGCAGCAACCTTTGGTCCCCCAGTGAAGAGCATTTGGACACATGAGGCTGCAGAGACCTGGACGTGTTTGACCGCGGCCTTCGTGAGCCAGGTTCAGACCGGGCGGGTGGGGCACAACTCCATACTCTCCATACGTCATCTGAGCTGAGGAAGAAGGTCAAGCTGGGGTCCATTTAGTGGTGAACAGCCTCAAACCCTTGTCATTCCTGGACTGACATGAGCAGCGTGTGCCTTTTGGCTCTCGTACTCCTGTGTGGTGGTGTGGACCTGTCATTTGAACGGCTCCTTCGTAAGAAGGCAGCTACCTGATGCTACTTCTATTTCCAGCCGCACCGTGAGGCAGTGGATCTGTTGACCCACTCTCCGGTGCCATGGATCCCAGGAGCCCTGACGCTCCCTCTTTGTTAGCATCGACTTTGACAGGCTGGGACTCGACGCTGACTTCAGCTCTCAAATACGAAAGAAAGACAGGACTCCCATCATTTCTGCGGACAGAACTCCGAGGCTCAGTTCACCGAGGAGCGTGTCCTTTATTAACCCCCCGCCAGCGTCACATGCAGCCTGTGTGCAGACTGGGGACTCAGCAGGAAAATGTGGAACTGCCACTATGCTGACTTTGGAATCACGGTCCAGAGTGAGGAAGCGCTCACCAACGTCACGTGTCTCCTCCGAATTTAACGTGACTCCAGGCTATGGTTGACAGTCTTCAAGTTGGACTGCTGATGAAGGTAAGAGGGGAGTTTGTTGAGAGATGCTTGTGTGCGGCCACCCAGCGTTGCCATTGGCGATGAGGAGGCTTTTGTTTTAGTATGGACTTGACTGGGTCAGGATTGTGCTGGTGCTGTTACAGCTGGATGCACAATGTCATAATTACACGAGCTGGACTTGATGAATGAATGTATTCATCCAGTGAAACGACCATTGTAGTGTAGTATGTCGGGGGCAGAGTTCGCATGTGTTTGTCATCGTTGGAACCCTTTTTGGCAAGAGGAGTTCAGGGTCACCTCTTCAGCCTCACTGTTGCTGGTCCAGAGGACGCATGGGAACATGGGTCTTAACAGGAGTGCTGTGGCTCGAGTCCGTCAACAAACCCTTTTGTTGTTGACTGATCTGGCGCGTCATCTTTCCAACTTTGACACAGGAGCCTCTGATGAGCTTGTTGGCCAACTTTTGTCCTTTTTGCTATCTTTTATTTTCTGAGTGCTACCTCACTTGTGGCAGCCCGGACTCAAATGAAATGAACACTCGTTTCTAAGCCTCGGCCATTGGTCCCACCCTGATAAAACATGTGCCTCGTGCATGCTGTTTTTTTTAAAACCCTCCATAAAGGTTGTTTACTAGCTGAAGCGTCGGCTTGTTTTACTGCTCCAGAGGTCACTCGTGCCTGACCCCTGGACAGCTGAGCCAGACCTCTGCTTACATCAGCTGCTTCACTGGAGGTGAAGAGCTTCCTGGAGCACAGTGCATGTGCTGCCACGCTCACTATGGGAATATCATCAGCCAAAAATAGCAAATGCAAACTATGAGAAGCCAATTGGGAAAGAAGGGGTTGAGCGCTGTTCCCTGGGAGGCCGAGTGTGTTAGTCACATGACGTTCCTGTTGTGTAAGCTGTCCGGTTCATGTTGTGTGGAGCGTGCTCAAGAGGAAGCTTGCTGACTCGGAGTGATCTGTAGTAACCTCTTGCAGCAGCAGAAACGACGCTCTCCTTCAAACAAGGCCTTATTCTGCAGCTCCCTGTACCGGTGATCGCATCACTTTCTAAACACCTGGAGGCTGAAGCGGCTCACTTTTTCAGTCCTCTGAAGCTGAAAATGCTACTTGCTCCAAACACTTGACCTGATGAAGATATGAAGGAGCCCAGCCTCGAGTGTCCTTAGCCAGATGTGTGAATGGTGTTTGTTGGCGTCTTTCCTCAGGCCTGTCGGGACTTCCTGCACTTGGCCGAGACACACAGCCGCCGATGGCAGCGGGCTCTGCAGTATGAGCGCGAGCAGCGGACCCACCTGGAGGAGACCATAGAGCAGCTGGCGAAGCAACACAACAGCCTGGAGCGAGCGTGGAGAGAAGCACCCACCGCCACCCAGGGTCAGACCCCTGGCTCTTGCATGCTTAGGTTTTGGGCGCCTCTGACGCCCGCGTGCTCGTACTCTCATGTGGAATGGATGAATGAGTATTCGCTCGCCGTAGCTCCGCGCTCGTGCTTGGAAGGGTGAGGTCCGGTCTGGTTCATAGCACTTTTGTCCTGTTGGGCTCAGACGGCAGTGAGAGGCCGCTGAAAGAAGAGGCGAGTGATGAAGATGAGGAGACGGAGTATTTTGATGCCATGGAAGACTCGCCTGCCTTCATCACAGTGACGGCCAGCCAGAGCTCGCAGCACAGGTCAGTGTGGCTCCGGGACCGGGACCTGGGACCAGCAGGGGTCTCTTCTGCTGGATCCTGGTTGGTTGCATGAAGCTGTCGGTCCCGCTGCAAGTTTGCCGACTTGCTAATGAGATGACACGCGGAGACGCTGGAGCTTCAGCTGTGGCTTCACTTGCTGGCTGGAGGATATTGACTGATGAAAAGAGTGTTGTCTCCTGTGTCAGGCGCTCGCAGAGTCATCTGAGCGGAGCCAGCGGAAGTCACGCGACTGACTGGAACCAGGAGCAGCATGTGAGACTGCAGCATCCCGTCGCTGCTCTGGTGGAGACGACACTCTTCTGAAGCAGATTCTCTTGTGCCTGTCCTTTCTTCATGGCATGGACCGACACCGGCCCCGTGCTGATGCCAACACAGATGACTCCGCCCTACAATGACCTGTCAGGAAGGGAGCCGCCGCCTCGCAGGCAGCGCAGGACTCGAGTTCCAGACAAGCCCAACTATTCTCTCAATTTATGGAGCATCATGAAGAACTGCATCGGGAAGGAGCTTTCCAAGATCCCCATGCCTGTGGGTGCAGCAGCCACGGTGGCACCGACAGGGCCACGGCTTCCAGCCTGGGCTCAAATGACCGTAAGATGTCTGTGTCTGGACAGGTAAACTTCAACGAGCCTCTGTCGATGCTGCAGCGTCTCACCGAAGATCTGGAGTATCACGAGCTCCTGGACAAGGCGGCGCGTTGTGACTCCTCTCTGGAGCAGATGTGCCTAGTCGCTGCCTTCTCCGTCTCCTCCTACTCCACCACGGTCCACCGCACGGCCAAGCCCTTCAACCCGCTCCTGGGCGAGACCTATGAGCTGGACCGCCGGGAGGACTTTGGCTACCGCTCGCTGTGTGAGCAGGTGAGGTCAGGGCGTGCGCGCCGCCTCTCCTTCTGTCCACCCTCACGATGCCTCCGTTGCTCCCGGCAGGTCAGCCACCACCCTCCTGCCGCCGCTCATCACGTGATTTCCCAGCGAGGCTGGACCCTCTGGCAGGAGATCACCATTGCCAGCAAGTTTCGTGGAAAATACCTCTCCATCATGCCTCTGGGTACGACACTGCTGAGTGTGCAGGGGACGGAAGGTGGCCTCCGCACTTCTCAAGTCAATCTCCTCGTGTGCAGGTGCCATCCACCTGCAGTTCCACTCCAGTGGGAATCACTACGTGTGGAGGAAGGTCACCTCCACGGTGCACAACATTATCGTGGGCAAGCTGTGGATCGACCAGGTCCGTCGCTCACGTCTTGGTATCGTGGTCAGACACTCTGTGTTGAGCCCTGATGTCATGATCAGTAGCTACACCGTGCTTTGACCCCAGTGACCCCAACACTCACTTGAATTCCTCATCTCTGTTTTTTGCAGTCGGGGGACATTGAGATTGTAAATCACAGAAGCCAGGAGACGTGCCAGCTCAAGTTCTCTCCCTACAGCTATTTCTCCAGGGATGTGCCTCGGAAGGTCGGTGCTGTCTTGCTTCCTCCTTCTTTTTCTTTTCTTTTCAGTGGTTGTGTGGTGCTGCCTCTCGCTGCTCAGGGCTGAGACTGCAGTCTGCGACAGACCCCTCAGCCTCCGGCTGTTGTTGTTGTTGTTGCTCGTCTTTAACGCCTCACTGTCAATGACGGCGAAGGGCGGGTGTGAAAAAAAAATCCATTTCCCTCTGCATGACATCCATGGTGTGTGGCGTGTGCTACTGCCTTCAGTTGGAACCAGAATCATGTTTTGGATCAGGCACACGTGTGTCTCCCCCCCCCCCCAGGTGACGGGCGTGGTGGCCGACGGCGGCCGGCAGGCTCACTACATCCTGTCCGGTACGTGGGACGATAAAATGGAAAGTGCCAAGATCGTCCACAGCAGCCGCGGTGGAAGTGGATCGGAGGGGAAGCAGAAGACCGTCTACCAGACGCTGCCCCCCAAGCTCTTGTGGAAGAAGTACTCGCTCCCGTAAGTGGCCCCGTCAGGTCAGTCGCGCTGGGCTGAAGGGTGTGAGCTCTGCTGTCCTGGCAGGGAGAACGCTGAGAACATGTACCACTTCTCCGCGCTGGCTCTCACCCTCAATGAGCCGGAGGAGGGAGTGGCGCTGAGCGACAGCCGCTTGAGACCGGACCAGCGGCTGATGGAGGAGGGCCGGTGGGACGAAGCCAACTCTGAGAAACAGAGGCTAGAAGAGAAGCAGAGAGCGGTGAGGAGGAGGAGGGAAGCCGAGGCCTCGGAAGCGCTGGACGAAGGTAGGACCTGTTGCAGGGGCCGCGCTGGGACTGATGTGAGGGGAAGAAAAGCTCTGTCGTCAACACGAGGAAGTGGGTTACAGTGTAATTACGCCTTGACACAAGAGTTTATTTCAATGCAGTGGTGAATATCACAAAAAGACGTGTAAATATTGCGCTTTCTTGAGTATTTTGGTGATTTTGAGGGACAAAGACTGTACACTTATTTACAGTTAGAATCGTGATCGTGCTTTTGCTCTGACCTCACGAGGGCCGCCTGAACAGAAGCAAAGGGCCGCACACTTGTGAGTTAGCGAGACCACGTCATTGAGAGTAGAGCGTAGAATTTGCCCTGGATTCCCGGTGTTGGAGCGCGGCGGCGCCAACACGTGGGCTCATGTTCGCGCGTGCTTCTGCTTGAAAGTGCGCTGTATCTGATGTGCTGTGACTTGTCTTTCTCTTCCTCCCTCTATTCGTGGTCAGAGTGTGATTATGACCCGGGTGAGTGGCGGTGACCCTGTGCCCTCTGTTGCCCATCACACACACACACCATCGCTCGTGTGTTGGAAAACTGCATGGAAATTCTTCCCTGTAAACTCTTCCAGGTGGATGAGTCAGGAAAAAAAAGCCACCTTTTTCCTGCCAACATGTCACATGTTCAGCGGCCTGTCATGTGACATGCCCCCCCCACCCCGCTGTGCCTGTTGTCAGTGTGGGGGGGATGCTGAGCGTGTGATTCTGCACCTTCTCCAGTCATTGTCCTGCGTGGCTTAACGGCAGCGTGTCGTCCTGCAGGCAGAGAGTTCGAGGCTTACCAGCCGCTGTGGTTCCAGCAGAGGAGAAACTCCGTCACCGGCGAGACCAGCTTCGTCTACAAAGGCGGATACTGGGAGGCCAAGGAGCGTCAGGACTGGGGCCCATGTCCCGACATATTCTAGCACAGGAAGCCGGGCGCCTGCTCGGGGTCTTGCTCCTCCTCATGTGCTTCCTCCACAGAAGCCTCTCCCGCTGCGGTGACTCCGTCAGGTGATGTGAGAAGCTTTACCCACAGTGCACTTTCTTCACGTCTGGCTCCGTTGAACCCAAGATGCTGTTCAGCTGTAGGTTGAAAACAAAACTCTGGATTCTCCAACAAGTATTAACATGGCTAAAGGAGGAGATGATCAAAGGACTTGGGTTGTCATGGCAACTGAAGCGGGAGTCTGCGGTGACGTCACCAACACCAGCATCGCTGAGATGAGAGAAGCAAGCGCCCACGCCACGTGCCGGCGGGCGGACTCCAGCCCACTTCTCCGAGCGCCACTTTTCACAACCACACCGTTTCCACGGTGACGCTGATGAGGAGCTGTCAAAGAGGCGTTGGAGGGTGAGCTGCATGGTCCAGGTCTGGCGGGCGGCTCCACGGTCAGCTGTAGCCGGCGAGGCCTTCACGCTGGTCAGCATGTTTTTCTGTTTCAAATGAGCTTCACCTGAGGCTATTTGTGATGAGACACTGCAAGACTTGAGAACATATATTTGATTAGCAGTCACAGCGCCTTCTTTGGCTACAGATTCTATCTATTTTGTTATTATTTTTTTACCTGCGCTCTCACAGGCCGGGCTGCCACCATTGTCCTGAGCGGCAAGCGGCAGTCATGTGACCTTCGTCCACTGACCCACCCGTAGCTTGTTGTTGACATTTGCATCTGAATTATTTCATGCTTCCGAGCCCATATGAGGAGAGAGCGTCAGGCCGTTCCTCGTGTAGGACTGGCGTCTTCTTCTTGGAGCTGACCTCCTGATCATCCTCATCAGGACGCCTGAGGTCTCCTGCTGCGAACATGACAGGTCTCTGCTGATCCGAAATTGTACTCTCACATACTTGAGATCATTTCCGTCCCGAGGTGATTTTGTCTGGAGGAGCAGGTGCCACCTGTGACTGTTGTAGCAATAACACTGTTGCTTGGCATCAGTTTCAAAGGGAAACCCGAACCCAAGTGTCTTGTGGAGGTGTGGCTGGCTGTCAGCACGTCTTCATAAACCCGGTGTCTTCTGTCTCCCATCTCACTCCCGGCCGGACTTTGATTCGTTGGTTCTGATCCCTGCCTTCTCACGTGCCATTAGCTTCACCCGTCAAGGCCTTTCCTCCGTGAGGCGGATGAGCTCCAGCTACGGTGTCGGTTCTCCCCAGACGGGCTGTGTACGGTCAAGGCGATTGGTTTTCAGATAACACATCATGTCTGGATTACAAGGACGAGAGAATAAAGGTGTGGGCGATGTGTGGTGGTCTGATGGATCACGCCGAACTCCACCAACTGCTGTCTCTGTTTCCTGTCATGCAACGCGACATGAACTTGAGTTGACGTAGACGGCAGCACACACTGGTCAAGAGCTGTTGCTTTACTGTCCGCCATGAGGAGGCATTTGGGGTAAGTTCGTCTTCCTGGCGACCAAGTCCAAGACCCATCCGCTGACTCTTCAGTGAAGGAACTCGCTCTGCCTCTCAGTGTGGTCTGAGCGGGGGAATGAGAGGTTCGGTGGCTGCCAAACTATCGCTGTCTTAGGAATCATTCTCATGTCACTGAACAGTTGGGGCCAGAGAAAGCATCAGCTGAAGATGTTAAGATTCAAGTCCAAAAATACTGCACAGCGTTACCGTCATCGCTCTGTCGTTCCCATTTCACGAAGAGCTGATTTTCTCATTTCCGCAGACTTTGTTTGTGATTCCACTCCATAGCTGGACAATACCAGCATGAGCAGTGCTCGCTGACATCCGCACGATGAGTGTCCACTCTGAGGCAACGAGACGAACGGGCCGTGGAATGCATTGTGTCTCCAGTGGAAGGAAGGACGTGTCGCCATGACGACGGAGCAACACCAACTGCTGTCCGTCTCTGGGCCTGCAGTGCTGAGCCAGTTGTGAGGCTGGGAGTCTTCGGGTGCCTCATATGGTGACGCTGCAATTGCCAATACATGAATAACCTCCAGTTTACCTGTGTGTTTGTGGAGGTGAAACAGAAACAAACGGAAGAAGTCAAATTGATTCATCACATGGCACTTTAGGTTTGTCTTTCAACTGCACTTGCTCACTGCAGTCTGCTGAGTCTTCACCCCAGTTTTCAGCTACTTGCCCCCTGGCGCTGGCGGACATCCAGGACGGTGACTACGGAACGATGAAAGCGTTTATAGCGGCCGGACTTGATCAATAATAAATAATCGATACGTGACAAGAGCATATCGCTCATGTATCTTACGGTAAAACGTCACAGTCCCAGTGAGTTGAGTCCAGGAGCAGAACATGCCATCATCACGCATCAGACGTCCCCTTGACTTGGACCCTGACTTGGAAGGTTTTCTGGAGTGGAAACGTGAACTACTGCTGCACAAGAGTTGCTTTGAGTGAGCTCCGGCTCTGGTGAGCTCCATCAGGCCGTCCATGACGGTGTCCTGTGCTCCTGCGCCGTGTGGAGGAGGACATGAGGGGGCGGCGCAGCAGCAGAGTCTGGCGCGTGAGAGCCTCAGGGAGGCTGCAGGCCGCCCTCCAGACCAGTCCGGCCTGAAGCCTCTCGCTCCTCTGGGTGTTTGATGAGGCCCTGCCCTCTGGAGGCCTCCTGCCTCAGCCTCATCTTCCAGCATGCACTGCAGGATCTGGAATGGCTCGCAGAAGAAAGAGAGAAGAGGACCCTGGGGTCAGGTTGGACCCAGGTGAGTGCTGAGGTGGATGGGCTCACGGGACCGGCCTGGACACAGCGTGACCCTCCAGTCTCCAGGCTGTCTCTTCTGAGGTGGAGGCGGAGCCACGCCTCCCCCGGAGTCCGGCGGGTTGGCTGCCACTCTGGAAACAGGAGGTCAGAACTCCCTCTGTTCCATGCTGGAGGCAGCCATGGAGCGGCTGATGAGAGCGTTGCTCCTCACCATGACCAGCGGATGGAGAAGGCGACAGCCAGCTTCACGGTGTCTCTCAAGCCCAGCCAGGGGAAGGTTGCCGGAGCAGCCGTGGTGTGGAGTTGTCGTCAGACCTCCTCCCCCGGCCCAGTGGGTCACAGCCCTGATGTCTCACTGCACGAGGCCTTCACGTGTGTGTGTGAGTGGACCTGCTTTATCCTCACATCTGGGCGCCAGTTCTTAACCAAACACCTTCTTGTGATGACCCTCTGCCTTTGTGGGGACCATTTGGCTGGAGGCCACAAGCACAGGCCTCAGTCTCAGTGTGGGACTGGTCTTTGTCTGTTTGGCCCGTCCTGACAAGCTTCAGCCTGAGGTTGAGGTCAAGATAAGTGGGTGATTCTAGCTGGGTCCCAGTCTGGTTCAGGGTATGAGGGAAATGATGCAAGTCAATGAGAAACAAGCGCACGTCCCAACAAGGACAGAAACACCAGAATGTGTGTGTGCGTGTGACGGCTGCCGACTGCGTCCTCAGCTTTAACGCACTGCACTGAGAACATGTCGTGCTCAGTGTTGCCAGCCGCTCAGGTGACACTGTGTTTTGCAGCTGGCCTCTGGAGCCAGACACTTGAGGACATGTGTGACCGGGCAGGCGCCGAGGTGCGAGCGCAGCCGTCCCTGCAGGGGGCCGACTCAGCACCTGAGCACCATCAGACCCCACTCGGGGAAGTGGTGGTGAGGGCGCTGGTGCAGCACAGTGGTCTGCCGGCGCAGAAGAAGCCAGAAGAGCAACCAGCCACGTGCTGTGGCAGCAGCCAGGTGCAGGACCTGGTCAGGCATCTGCACCGGAGACAATTGAGCAGCTGAGACAAGAGATGGTGACTTTCTATTCACATCTGCCTCAGACGGTTGGACTGGTCTTCAGGAGGAGGTGCTCACTGCTGAGAGACGTAGGCTGATGAAGGAGGGAAACCAGGCCACCGCACCTGAACCGGGTGAGAACACAGCACCAGTCTCTTCCAGTGGTGGGTGGTTGGAACATGGCTCTGCTCCCACCATGCAGGAGCACATGGAGGAGCTGAGCCATCGGACTCACGCGGGCGGTGGAGGAGGAGGAGGAGGAGGAAGAGGAGGAGGGGGAGGAAGAGAAGGAAGAAGACGAAGAGAAGGAGAAGGAAGAGGAAGATGAGAAAGAAGAGGAGGAGAAGGAGAAGGAAGAGGAAGATGAGTAAGAGGAGGAGGAGGAGGAGGAAGAGGAAGATGAGAAAGAGGAGGAGGGGGACGAAGAGAAGGAGAAGGAAGAGGAAGATGAGAAAGAGGAGGAGGAAGAAAAGGAGGAGGAGGAAGAGAAGGAAGAAGAGGAGGAGGAGGAGGAAGATGAGAAAGGGGAGGAGGGGGAGGAAGAGAAGGAAGAGGAAGATGAGAAAGAGGAGGAGGAAGAAGAGGAGGAAGAAAAGGAGGAGGAGGAAGAGAAGGAAGAAGAGGAGGAGGAGGCCTGGTGGCTTCTCTGCGTCAACAGCTGAAGGCCAAGGATGCAGGAGCTCAGTGGAAGGAGCAGACGGCAGCGAGACTGGCCAGGAAGTGGGAGGAGGAGCTGACCTCTGACCTGGAGCACACCTGGAGAGTGTGTTTCTCCTCCACTCAGGTGCAGGCTGAAGCAGCTGTGCTGCAGCTGTCACCTTCATCCATCGTCTCTGTCTCATCTCCTGCTCATCTGGCAGCGCTTGAGCTCATTATGGCTTTTCTTCCAGGACCTGCAGGCCGAGTGGGGACGGCGCCAGGAGCTGAGGGACGAGGTGTGGCTTCATGGCGAGCCGTCATCCAACATGGGTCACCACGTCACCAACGTACCGCCTCTTCCAGGCTGCGGCTTCCTGCCGCTGCTCCTTTTGAAGCCTCTGGGTCACATCTGTGTCCAGAGCTCCACCAGGGCTCAGTGAGTCATGGTGAGGAGAACCGTCGTCCTCAGTGGTGCTGCTCCATCAGAGATTCATCTGACGCCACGGCTTCTTCCACTGCCAGGAAGAAGCTTAAACGTCAGGGTGAGGCAAGACAGACAGACAGACAGACAGAGGGACAGGCAGAGAGAGAGAGAGAGAGAGAGACAGGTCAGTGTGACAGACAGACAGGCAGAGAGAGAGAGAGACAGGACAGTGTGACAGACAGACAGAGAAGACAGACAGACAGACAGGCAGAGAGAGAGAGAGAGAGAGGACAGTGTGACAGACAGACAGACAGAGAGAGAGAGAGAGAGAGGGAGAGAGAGGTCAGTGTGACAGAGAGACAGGCAGAGAGAGAGAGAGACAGGACAGCGTGACAGACAGACAGAGAAGACAGACAGACAGAGAGAGAGAGACAGGTCAGCTTGACAGACAGACAGAGAGACAGGCAGAGAGAGAGAGAGAGAGAGAGAGAGAGAGAGAGAGAGAGAGAGAGAGACAGGTCAGTGTGACAGACAGACAGGCAGAGAGAGAGAGAGACAGGACAGTGTGACAGACAGACAGAGAAGACAGACAGACAGACAGACAGACAGAGAGAGAGAGAGAGAGAGAGACAGGACAGCGTGACAGACAGAGAAGACAGACAGACAGACAGAGAGAGAGAGAGAGAGAGAGAGAGACAGGTCAGTGTGACAGAGAGACAGGCAGAGAGAGAGAGAGACAGGACAGTGTGACAGACAGACAGAGAAGACAGACAGACAGACAGACAGGCAGAGAGAGAGAGAGAGACAGGACAGTGTGACAGACAGACAGAGAAGACAGACAGACAGACAGACAGGCAGAGAGAGAGAGAGAGACAGGACAGTGTGACAGACAGACAGACAGAGAGAGAGAGAGAGAGAGAGAGAGAGAGAGAGAGGTCAGTGTGACAGAGAGACAGGCAGAGAGAGAGAGACAGGACAGCGTGACAGACAGACAGAGAAGACAGACAGAGAGAGAGAGAGAGAGAGAGACAGGTCAGCTTGACAGACAGACAGAGAGACAGGCAGAGAGAGAGAGAGAGACAGGACAGCGTGACAGACAGAGAAGACAGACAGACAGACAGAGAGAGAGAGAGAGAGAGACAGGTCAGCTTGACAGAGAGACAGGCAGAGAGAGAGAGAGAGACAGGACAGCGTGACAGACAGACAGAAAAGACAGACAGACAGACAGACAGGCAGAGAGAGAGAGACAGGACAGCGTGACAGACAGACAGAGAAGACAGACAGACAGAGAGAGAGAGACAGGACAGCGTGACAGACAGACACAGAGAGAGAGAGAGAGACAGGTCAGTGTGACAGACAGACAGAGAGACAGGCAGAGAGAGAGAGACAGGACAGCGTGACAGACAGACAGAGAGAGAGAGAGAGAGAGACAGGTCAGTGTGACAGACAGACAGGCAGAGAGAGAGACAGGACAGTGTGACAGACAGACAGACAGACAGGCAGAGAGAGAGAGAGACAGGACAGTGTGACAGACAGAGAAGACAGACAGACAGAGAGAGAGAGAGAGAGAGACAGGTCAGTGTGACAGACAGACAGGCAGAGAGAGAGAGAGACAGGACAGTGTGACAGACAGACAGAGAAGACAGACAGACAGACACAGCAAGACAGACAGGCAGACGGACATACAGACAGAGAAGACAGACAGACCGACAGGCAGAGACAGACACAGAAAGAGAGACAGGACAGTGCGACAGACAGAGAGAGAGAGAGAGAGAGAGAGAGAGAGAGAGAGACAGAACCGCAGGTTTTGTCCAACTGCTTTATTGCATGTCCCTGATCTCTGCCGTCAGCCTTGTTAAACCTGTACCTTCCTCCTACTGTGAAGATGAATGATTGACGCTGGAGGCGGCAGGTCACGCAGCAGGTCACCGTGACACGAGGCTCTCGCCCTCAACTTCCTCTGTTCTCCAGCCTTTTACGACCTGCAGTCATGGCTCTGCTCCGTCCCGTGATCCGTCATGAAGATAGCTGCGCTCGGAAATGACTCATCTGCACTTAAGTGTTACGACACCATGGGACTCCACTGGCTGAGAAGGTCCTTCAGGCTGGTCAGGTGCAGCAGTGGAGAAAGGCCCCCGCCGTCCAAATCATTGACAAGTCCTTTATTGAGGGCAATATCAAAACAACATACAAGTTCATTGGCCAAGCAACACTGTTGGTGGAGATACATTCAAAAGGAACCTTTTGGACGCAGTAGCACAGCACCAGCACACACTGTGAGCAGTACCAACATACACTGGTTCGCCACGACCCGCACCCCACTATCTGAGCAGCAGATGAGGGCTTGATCTGCTGCTCACAGCTCCATCTCCATGTCCTCCTCTCCAGAGTGGGGCGCCACGTGCTCCGCCGGGGTGGGGGGTCGAGGCGGGGCGGGGCTCTGCCGAACAGCCGTCTGCTGTTTCCGCTGTTTGTGCAGGGAGCCCTTGAGCCTGCGACAGAAGGGGTCCTCGGGCGGCCGCCACAACACCAGCTCCATACAGGAGTGACTCCTGCGCACCACAGGGAAGAGACAGTCGCGTCTTTAGTTGGGGGACGCCAGTCCGGCGAGGCGTGAAGCCAGCGGGGTTCTGACCGACTCTGTGAGAGGGAGAGAGAGGGACGGGAAGAGGGAGCACGTACACGGACTGGGCCACGGTGTGTGGCAGGATGTCGCCCATGCCACGCTGCAGACCTTCCTTCAGACTGTCGGAGAGGACCAGCACCGGCCGCCGGGGCGCCGGCTCCACCTCCAGATCCGGGTCCTCGTCGTCGTCCTCCAGCGTGATCCTGCCACAGGGTCACATCAGAGACTTGCCGCCTCTCGGCCTGTTCTGGCCAGCGCTCACCTGCTTTCGATCTCCCGAAGCTTCCGCTGAGCCGCCTCCATCTCCAGGCAGGAGGGCTCCGCCCGGGGCCCCCCTGCCTGGGGCCGGGCGCCGCACAGGCCCGGGTGGCTGTGGCTGTGGCTGCCAGTGGGCGCCTGGGTCTCCGCCGCCAGTCTCCTCCTCTTGGCCAGACACCCTCTGTGGAGATCAGACTGTGACTGTGGTGGCCATGATCCGGCGCTTGGCTGCTGCCGCACGTACTCATCTGCACTTCTCCTCCTCCGGTGCTTCCTGAGGCAGCGAGCCTCCCAACTGCTGGAAGAAAACCACCACCACCACAGTGAGCTGCGTGCGCCTTCAGGGCGCCCGGCCTCCGACACTCACCTGCCGGACAGTGATGCTGGCTGTGGGTGCTGGGCAGCCGGGGCTGGACCCGGGGCCGGACCCGGGTCCAACTCCGCGAGGCTCGTGTGGCCTGGGAACGCGCACAAGCCGAGCTCGTGCGTCGGTGCTCTGGCATGATGAACGGCCGTCCACTCCATGGACCTATGGGGCTGGAGGGTCACAGAGCGCGGCAGTCAGACCCTCCAACTGGAACCATGAGCTCAGTCGACATGGCGCTGAAGAGGAGCGGCGGGTTTACACCGAGCTAATGGGCCACGATAATCGGAACATCGAGCAGAGAGCTACGCACCGAGCAGCTGTGCGCTGTCACTCAGTGCTAGCCGATGCTAGCTCGCGCAACACCTTCATCAATTCCAGGCCCAAACGTTCGCCGGACATGGAACTACAGGGTGCTTCCGTGTCACGGACAGGAGCAGAGGCTTGCAAGGTCTGGGTCTCTGTCGCGGCGGGAGTCAGGCGAAATTCGGGTCACTCCCCCAAAAGTGAGACGCACCGGAGGAGTCGACACACTTGGAGACGCTCTTCCTGTGCACGCGGTGCATTGTGGGAATTGAAGTCACAGCTTGACGGTATCGGGCTGAAACAGCGATGTGTTTTGAAACGAGCTGGAAACGGTGCGCAAACTTTAGGAAAGGGGAGCAGACAGTGATAGCGAGTTGACGTGACGTCAGTCGATGTGGTCAAAGTAGCGGTGCCAAAGAGTGCATGTGCGACAAGATAGTTGCCCCCACCCCCCGCGCGCGCGCGCGCCCATGAGTTCGTCCCACGGCCCTCTGTTTCCGAGCGCGTGTGTCGTCACATGGGACGGGTCATGTGACCGTCAGCTCCAAGTAGAGGAGGTCGCCGCTGCTTCCTGTACTCAGCCTGAAGTTGACGTCTCCGTGCGGCACCTTTGAAGGTAGTTACTCTGCATTTCGTTTTGGTTATCTGTTGTGTGGCACGGTGCGTTATGTGTTCACATGTGTTTGTTCCAGCCAGACCGTCCAAGATGAATCCCACCGTGATCATCTCGGGATTTCTGCTCCTTGCCTCGTGTGTAAAATGTGGTAAGCGTTTAGAATCGACCTTCCATTGATCCATATGTGCGTGTGATTGTTGGAACATGCGGGCGACCACCAATAAGGGTCATGTTGTGAAACAAGTGCAGAGTGTGCACAGCACGTTCACACGCTCTCCTTCTGCAACCTTCACATGAATCCAGACACTGAAGGATCCGGTGGAAACGTGCTGCTGTTGCTCAACCAGAACCTTCTCCGGTCCTTGGAGGGCCAGAGTGGACTTCCCAACCCAAGTGTTCACCTGGCGCTCCGGCTCTCCGGGACCCACAACCTTGCCACGGAGAGTCTGTACCTGAACAGAATAAAAAACGAGTTGCATCAGGACATTCAGAGGTAAGGCGCCGCCGTGGGCCACTTTTCTCCTGCTAAACGCTGAAGGCGTGATGTGCTGCTCTCCTCAGCCGCCTCTCCAGCCTCAAGGCTGTAGCTGGTCGCTTGGCTCTTTACACCCTGGCACTGAAGGCCTCCTGCTACGACCTCAGCACCGTCACCTTCAGTGTGGGTGACAGGCGCGAGTCGCTGCTGACTCATCTGAAGAAGCAGATGGAGGATGAAAAAGAGCATGTGACACGTAAGAGGCTGGGTCTCATCTGTGTCATGACAGGGATACCGGTTGAATTGAAGCATTTGACTAACGCTTTTTAATGTCACTGTTCCTGCCACAAATGCAGACAGCCACCGACCCCTGACAAACTACTACCAGTACTCGCTGGGTGTCCTGGCTCTGTGCGTGAGTGGCGTCCGGCTCAACGTCCACGTCAGCAACAAGCTTATCAGGGCCGTGGCGCATGAGCGTTTCAACCATGGAGAGAGCGAGAGCGTGGGTGAGATGCGTTCGTCTTGGTATAGCATTTTCGGTTCAATTTGGAGGCGTGACATTGCAATAATGCCAGTAATGTTTGTCATGAGGAAGTGATTCATTAAAAAAGAGCACTTATATGGCTGAATGATGAAATGACACCTGTTCAAAACGAATCTCTTCTTGTGTTGCAGACACGTATGCGATGGCTGGGATGGCGCTTCAGTGTGTGAAGGACTCCGGCCTGTACCAAGAGACCAGTGAGCTCCACGCAGCGCTCAGCAAGATCAAGCTGAAGTTGCTGGCGTCGCAGCGGCAAGACGGACATATTGGCAACGAATTCAGCACCGGCCTGGCTGTGCAAGCAAGTACTCCCTGACCGCCATTTATTCACGGCCACTGTGACATAGATGTGGTTATGTGTGGCGTTCAGGCTTTATTGGCCATGGGACACCTGCTGGCTGAGGATTCGGCCGCCGTGGAAGCCATGAGAACTGCAGTGAAAGACAACAAATATCACAATCCCATGGCCATGTCTCAAGTCCTGCCAGCCCTCCAGCTCAAGTCCTACCTCTCGGTGAAAAACAAAGACTGTCTGAACGAAGATGGTGCTGTTGAGTTCATTCTATAGCTGTTTTGGTTTTTGTCTCGTGTGACCTGCTGTTGTTGTGACGCAGACACTCTGGTGCTGGAGCCCCTGGATCCAGTGCTCAGGCTCCCAGTGCTGAGCACAGTGGCTGTGACAGTTGAAGTGGTCCTGTCGAGCGGGGCGTCGGCGCTGTACAGCTTGGCCGTGCCCCAGGGAAGCTCTGTGCTGGACGCTCTCCACCTCCTGCAGGGGAAAGACGCTGGTTTCAAGTGAGTTCAGGTGGGGTTGGAGAGTCCCGGATGAGCTTTAGCTTTGCGTGACAGGTTCCAGACTGAATCCAGCCTGTGGGGACCTTTCCTAAGTGTGGTCAATGGTGAGATGGCCAGACAGAGTGATCGCAGATACTGGCGCGTCTCGTCTGACGGAGTGGGCCTGAACCAAAGTGAGGATCCCGTTGGAAGTGAGCGTCTCGTCCATCAGTGGGATCAGCGTGCCTTTGCTCTTCTCTGCAGGCGTGGGCGACTTCAAAATTGAAGCTGCTCAACGGATCACCATCGAAAACACCACGTACTGAACTGATGAGCAGCCACTGGACTCTCTTGACCGTGGATGGCCGCATCTCTTTCATTTGAAATACTCATGCGCGATTTGTGTTGCTCCGATCAGGAGTCGCCGTGTTTTTAAATAAAGCTGTGTGCAGTTTTCCGTGCGTGTCAGTTGTGTCAACGATCGTGGGAAATCTACCGAGAGCCTTCAGGCGGGTGAGTGTCGTCACTTCCGGGGGGCGTGTCCTGATGCCGAATGGTGACCGGTAATTTACTGAATTATCTTAAGCGAATCCATTTTATTCCTGTACTTCGAGAACACACGATTATTGCCATTGACTGTTTAAGCTGGTTTTATGCTATTCTAACGCCAAGGTGAGATTTTTTTTTTTTGCGTGGCCCTCCACCGGAAGTACCACGAAGCTAGTGTTTTTAGCTTGTAGCCGTCTCTCTCTTTTGTCCGAGAACTGGCGTGTCTGACTGAATACGCGCATCCGGCGTCTTCTCCGCCATCACTAGCGAACGAGACAGCGACGCAGCCTGTGGATTAAAGGACATTCCGAAGACGTTTTGGTGTCGAAGCGAGCCCGCAGCAGCCGGTGTTGACTGGTGAAGCCGAGTCCCCACCGCGGAGCAGGTGATGCTGCAGGCTCTCAGGTGTGGGTGGAGCTGGTCAGCGCTGCGGCGTAAGTCACGCGGTCCCTGGCCAACATTCACGAGTCAACGTCCCAGGATGGACGGAGACGCGCGCACATCCGCTGACGGAGCGCGTGGCGTCCCAAGAGTCTCCATCGAAGGCAACATTGGTTGGTGAGACCGGTGGCTACACGCGAGTGTGTTCGACTGAGGTGTTCAAGTGTGACGCTCCTGCAGCGGTCGGCAAGTCCACCTTCGCCAGGCTGCTGGGGGACGCGTGCCCGGACTGGGAGGTGGTGACCGAGCCGCTCGACAGGTGGCAGAGCGTCGGCAGCGGCTCTGGGAAGGTAGGACGCCGTCCACGCACGGACGGATGGATACTGCTCCATTCAATCCCAAAGCACGTGCTGGTCCTCCTTTCAGTCATACATGACCGAGTAGTGTGGTGAAAAGTGTGGTGCTCGCTCCTGGTGTTGCTGTGGCCCATAAACGACATGTCAGGGCATCTCAGATGAAAGCGTCCTGTGTGACCTGTGTGGATGGTGCCCAGACGCTGGTCAGCAACCTGCTCCAGATGATGTACCAGGAGCCCCAGCGCTGGTCCTACACCTTCCAGACGCACTCCTGCATGACCCGACTGCGGACTCAGCTGCAGCCTCCTCCCCAGCGCCTGCTGACCTCCGCCGCCAGCCCCGTCCAGGTCTACGAGCGCTCGGTCTACAGTGACAGGTGAGCAGGCGGCGGTCCAGGGCCGTCACTGACCATTCCCTAGCGTGAAGCTGAGGTCAGGTCAAAGGTGAAGAGCCGCTCCAGTCCGTGGCATCGTCAAACTGAGGCTCATCGCAGCTCTGTTACGAGCAGGAGCTGAGTGGAACTCTGCGTGATGACATGCACCGTGTGGTTGACGACCGACTGAAGTTGTCTTGGGGGTTTCATTGTGGCGCTGCTGCGCGATGAAGATCAGAGTAGCGTGCGCTCATGTGGACGACGGCGTTGTCGTGAATCTCACTGACGGGAGGATGACACAGCAGTTCTGAGCTCAGGAAGCCATGGGGGATGATGGTGGGGACGTGTTCTCCTGGACGTGTTAGTGGCAGCTTCTTTCCTCTCAGGTACATCTTTGCCCTCAACATGTTCGAGCTGGGCTGCATCAACAGCACGGAGTGGGCCATCTACCAGGACTGGCACTCGCTGCTCGTGGAGCAGTTTGGACAGCGGGTGGAGCTGGAGGGCATCATCTACCTCAAGGCATCTCCTCAGGTTTGTGAAAGTTAGACGTTAGAAACGGAGCTCCTCATTGAATTGCGGCTCCACCTTCATTCCTGAAGGATTTACGCCTGCCTCTGTGCCGTGCGCCAGGTTTGCCTGGAGCGCCTGGCTCGCCGAGGGCGAGAAGAGGAGCAGGGGGTGCAGCTGGACTATCTGGAAAAGCTGCATGAGCAGCACGAGAAGTGGCTGGTCCAGAAGAGCACCGTGTGAGTGTGGGCTCCGGCTGAAGTGTCCTCAGAACTCTCACCTGGTTGACGTCCCTGGTGCAACCCCGGCTCCTCGCTCCTCTTTTTCAGACTCCATTTTGAAAAGCTGAAGAAGATTCCTGTCTTGCAACTGGATGCCAGTGTGGAGTTTCTGAGTGACCCTGAGGTGCAGCACCACTTCATCCGACAGGTGGGAGGCTCTCCCTCTCTCTCTCTCTCTTTCTTTCTTTCCCTCTCTCTCTCTCCCTCTCTCTCCTGCTCTCTCTCTCTATCTATCTTTCTTTCCCTCTCATTCTCTCTGACCCCTGTCTCTCTCTCCCTCTCTCTCTCTTTCTCTCTGACCCCTGTCTTTCTCTCTCTCTCTCCCTCTCTCTCTCTCTCTGACCCCTGTCTTTCTCTCTCTCCCTCTCTCTCTGACCCCTGTCTTTCTCTCTCTCCCTCTTCTCCCTCTCTCTCTCTCTTTCTCTCCCTCTCTCTCTCTTTCTTTCCCTCTTTCTCTTTCTCTCTGACCCCTGTCTCTCTCTCTCTCTCTTTCTCTCTGACCCCTGTCTCTCTCTCTCTCCCTCTCTCTCTCTGACCCCTGTCTTTCTCTTTCTCCCTCTCTCTCTCCCTCTTTCTCTCTGACCCCTGTCTTTCTTTCTCTCTCTCTCTTTCTCTCTCTCTTTCTCTCTGACCCCTGTCTTTCTCTCTCCCCCCCCCTCCCTCTCTCTCCTGCTCCCTCTCTCATTCTAGCCATTCCAGACAGCAACCCCATTTGAAAAAAAGTGTTGCCATTCACAAACGTGACTTGGCAGCATCACTGAAGCAAAGAGCGGCTGTGAGTGCACCGACAGAGAGCTCTGTCCCCACGTCTCTCATGGCACAGTAGAAGTGGGATGTTTTCAAATGCAAGGCCAAGGCAGATGTTTTGATGCAGAGTCTTGATCTGCTCTCATCAAACCCCTGGTGGAGGAGTGAGCGTCAGGTCGGAGCGACTGCCTCCTCTCCCTTGATACTGTCACCCAGTGTGTCGCACAGTGCTCTTGTTTTGGTTCTTGACTGTGACTGCAGCCCGAGTGGCTCACTGGGCCGGTTGTTGTTGTTGCTGAGCTGCTCTTCTCACAACTGCAGAAAGACTTCAGCTTGTCTTTCACTAGCACTTACACAGTGTGAACCACACCAAAAAACTGAAAAGCCACAAATCCTTTTTCTTCATTTCTCAAGAAGGTTGAAACGCAGATCACATACATGGGCAGAGATAAAGAGACATGAATGGGCACATGGAGGCGGTGAGGCTCGCGTCTGACGGCTGCGGCGCTGTTGGTCTGAAGGGAGCGAAGAGGAAGTGATCCTGAGATAAGACTTATTTCCAGTCTGACCTTGGCGCTGGTTCTCATTTTGTCTCGTTTCTATGTTGTCATCAACGTGTGTGTGTGTGTTGCATGACTGAAGCTGCCAGGATCTCGTCCTGCTCTTGAGCTTCTCCAGTTAAAGGATGATCCTGGGAAGAGCAGGGGAGCGTGGCTTGCTGCCTGGACACTGCAGCGTGAACTGTTGAGGAGAGTGTTGGCTCTTCACGCCTGGCTCATCTGCTGACTCCTCCTTTCAGGTGAAGACGTTTTTCGCCGACTTGTGAGGAGCGGACGACCAAAGCCTGAGCCACAAAGGGACCTCATTCAAAGGCGGCGGAACGTTAGCCGTCACTGTTGGACCAGAACCTCCGGCACGTGTGCGTCTCGTCCTTGAAACGCTCCGTGTTAGTGACCTGTGTGTGCTGTGCTTTCCTGTGCAACCGAGGAGCCGGTGAAGACGGAGGAGTTGCTCTCTGGATGCTTTTCTCACTGAAAGGCCGGACGTTGTTTCAAGTCAAATAAAGCTCTCCTCCCTTGATCTGAGCAGCCTGTGTCACGTCTGTCGGCGCAGCCAAATGGCGAGGTGCACGTGCACAGGTCCGGGGTGACGGGACAATGACCTTGGCTGGATGTTGTTTCTGCTCTGGAGATCAGAGGGACTGCTGCCAGGCCTGGCGGGGTCAGGGGTCAGCTGTGGACTATAAAGTCTGCAGCTCCGTCTGCAGGTCGCATCAGTCCAGCCCGCGACCAGCTGCAGGAAGGAGGCAGCCTCAGCGCTCCAGATGGAAACCCTCTCTTTGCTCTGCGTTTTCACTCTTTTTGACTTGGTCTCTGCTCAAAGGCACAACCTCACGTCCTCGGCCGTGGATGGCCAGCGCAGCAGATACCCGCTCTACATGATGCAGCTCTATCGCTCCTTCAGGACCATGGACGCCGCCGCGCCGAGGCCACGCGAGCAGCTGCCGGCACATCCGGACTCCGTCCTCAGTCTGGAGGCCACTGGTGAGTGAGCGCGTCTCGTTCGAACCCGACCCTCTTTACAAGTGTCACTCTCTTTCATGTGAGCGGGTGTGTGTGTGTGTGTGTGTGAGAGCCCTCAGCCAGCCGTCCAATACACATCCTGTCCTGCTCACACGCCACACTCCCTCCCTGCAGAGGACATTTGTCCAGAGCTCTGCTCCTCCATCACAGGCATCCAAGCATCTAGATTTGACTCAGTCAAACGTACAGTCCAGAACTTTGGTGAAACCACTGTCGGTTTTCGGTTCCAGGCTGCCAACAAGTGGGGGAAAGATGGAGCGTCACCTTCGACCTGTCGTCCGTCTCCACGGGAGACACGGTCCAGTCGGCTGAGCTGCGGATCCGACTTCCGGCCTTCGTTTCCTCCAAACACGCCGTGGTGGACTTCTATCACTCCAGGAAGCCGGGCGGCCACCACGAGCCTCTGCTCCTGGGCAGCCTGCTCTCACCGGAGCGGAGCAGCCTCAAGTCCTCATGGAGGGTCCTGAATGTGACAGCTCTTCTGAGACGCTGGCTTCAGCGGGAGGGGGGGCTGTGGAGCTGGGAGGCCTCTGGAGAAGCCGAGGGGGGCAGCGGGGCGGGAGGCGACGCCAGCAGGGGTGAGGTCCAGCACCGGACCGCGAACCGGGTCCTGCTGCTGGTGTTCTCCAGGCACCGGCCGCAGCAGGGGTCAGCTCCAGCGGCCTACAGCCTCATTCACGCCGTGGAGAGCTCCAAGCACGTGTCCAGTGGTCCCAGCCGCCGCCGCAAGAGGAACCGGCTGGAGAGGGAGCGGGCGGGGGCCACGTCTGCCCCCCCGCCCGTCCCCACCTGCAGGCGCGTGGACATGTGGGTGGACTTCGACGACATCGGCTGGGACGAGTGGATCGTGCACCCCAAGCGCTTCAACGCCTACCGCTGCGAGGGAGCGTGTCCCGCCCCGCTCAGCGACTCTTTCCGGCCCACCAACCACGCCTACATGCAGGTGAGCCGGGCGCCGAGCCGGGCGCCAAGCCGGGCGGAAGAAAGAACCGTCTGACCGCGCTGTGTCTCCCCAGAGTCTCCTGAGGCTGCACCATCCGGAGCGCGTGCCCTGCCCGTCCTGCGTGCCCACCCGCCTGGGGCCCCTCTCCATGCTCTACTACGAGAAGGACGAGCTGACGCTGCGGCACCACCAGGACATGGTGGTGGAGGAGTGTGGCTGCCACTGACCCTCCCCCTTCACACGCCACTTCCTCTATTTATTCACTCTCACTGTATAGCTTGTACATAAATGCCCAGATTAAACCTTTATTTTCTCATGGCTTGGCTTCTCTGGCGTGTGCGTGCGTGTTGCTCATCATAACAATCGTAGTCATAACGGTGAGGGCTCTGCCTGCCGTTCAGGGAGTCAAAGCAGGAGGGCCTCGCTCCGACATGTGGTCGCTGAGGAAGCAGGCTGAAGGTGCAGTAGCCCGTGTTTGTGTTGGGGAGGAGGGGAGAGAGGGCCAGGAAGCAGAAGTGACAAGATTAGAGCCCAGAGAGAAGCCTGCAGCGGAGGAGGAGGAGGACTGGAGCTCAGCAGGTCCTGCGCAGACCCCCCTCAGACTGTGTGGGCTTGTTGGCCGGAGACAGCGCGGCCTCCGCTCACGCTGCTGCTTCTGTCGCTCTGCTGCGTCCAGCAGATTCCTGCAGAGACGAAGGCCTCAGCTAGTCACCTGCGGAAGGTGCCGCAGACTGGCAGCCCTCACAAGGTGGGTGTGAAACGGCCAAACAGGACACGTCGTTCCAGGTCTTTTCATTCCACGCCCCAGCTCCGGCTGAAGTCATCTCACTCCTCAATGTGACAGTGGTTCACGATGGCGTCTAATTTCAGAGCTTTGTTGTCACTGCGTGGAAGGACGACTTGCGTATTGGCCCCTGAGTGGCGGGTTATCAGCCCAGAGGCAGCAGGAATGCCACTGATAGCGAGGTGCTCAGAGCAGGACAGGCCAGCAAGATGGCCGTCAGGGTCGTGCTGAGGATGTGTATTGTCCCGGCTGGTCGCCCAACGCACTGGTGCGACCTGCTGCTGCTCACAACATCAGCGTGAGTTGGCTCAAGTGGCCTGCCCCTCATCTAAATGGCTGGAGGTGAAGAACCCCTCAGCGCTGACGCTTCCCTCCAGACAACCGTCCAGTCAGTGCAGTGGATGAGGGTCGTCATTCATGAAAAGAGATGCTTCGTAGTGGACAAGACTGAGCGGACGGCAGGAGCAGCTGGGTTTGCCTTCTCCGCAGGGCGAGGCTCTGGTCGTGTGGCTTCAGTCGTCAGTTGTGCGGTGACACCTGAAACCTGTGGTGGGCTGCTCCATCACTCCCAGAGCGGGCTGACTGACACCATGTTGACAAGCGTCACCACACGCCGTAAACGTGTCCATGGTCAACTCTCAAATAGTTCAGCGCTTGGCAAGAGGCCAACTTCTGGACACGCCTCTCCAGGTAAGATGGCGCCAGTGTGGGGCTCCGTCGCTCCGTGCTTTACGAGCGCCACACACAGTTTTCCCTCGAACAGGACGTGAGACAGAACGTGTTGGCGGGAATCCCGGCGGACACGCAGCGGTGCCGCGGTAAACTCCGAGCGCGTCTGCCGTGCAGTGCGTCGGAGCGCCACCTTCCTATACCTCGGTCCATGGTTCCGGAGGGCCGCCCGCCTCAGACAGGTACAGCGCCAGGTGAACCCGCCGCACCTCGCGAGACTCAGAGTTTGGACTGGTGAATGCACGTGACTCTTTGCTCGAGTCACGCCATCTGGATGTCCTGTGTGCGGCGGAGACGAGGACGACAGCTGGAGACACAGTCGAACTCCCCTCGGTCATCGGGCCGGGGGGAGGGGGGGACAAGGATCTGAAGCGCACGAGATGGTTCCCGAGTGACTCGGCAGCGAGCTGGGATCAAGCCGAGTACAGTAAGCAGTTCCTCCCTGACTTCTTGGCCAGAATTCCTCCTGACTCGGACCAACTCCTCACCGCTGGTGACTTGAATGTTCATGTTTAGAATCGAATCGAATCGAATGGCCTTTATTGTCCTTGTACCACCAGATCTGAGCGCTACTCCCTGGGTGCAAAGCATGTCAAAGAGACTCTATCAAGCACGCAGAGGATTACAAACAAATAGGAACTCATAAATAATATATACACGCGGTGGTAGCAGTAAAAAGAGCCTAATGACAGAAAGTGGCACTGATCCGGATGTGAACTTGAATCATTTGTTAGTGCACATAGTTGTTTCTTTATTGCACTGTGATCAATGTGGTCAGTAATAATGAATTTTGTGGACTGTGTTATCTGGTGTTGTTGTTCACTACTGAGACGTTACTGATGATGGGTCCAGTCCTTGATGATGGTGCCGGCTCTGCTGAGGTCACAGGAGTTGGCCATGTCCTCCAGGCTGGGCAGAGAGCAGCCAGTGATCTTCTGGGCCGGGTTGATGACTCTCTGCAGAGCTTTCCTGTCTGCAGCTGAGCACCCTGCGCAGCACGCTCTCTGTAGAAGGTGAGCAGCAGCCTCTCCTCCAGGTTGTTTCTCCTGAGCACCCTCAGGAAGTGCAGACGTTGCTGAGCCTTCTTCACCACCGCTGTGGTGTTTGCAGACCAGGAGAGATCATCAGAGACCTCATGTCGTGGACCCTCTCCACACAGTCACCGTGGATGGGTCCGCTCTGCCCTTTCTGAAGTCCAGGATGAGCTCGTTCGTTTTCGTGGTGTTCAGCTGAACACCATGCAGTCAGTCTGTTGACCTCATCTCTGTAGTGAGACTCATCCCCTCCTGAGATGAGTCCGACCACGGTGGTGTCATCCGCAAACTTAGTGATGGTGTTTGAGAGATGGGTGGGGGAGCAGTCGGATGTGTAGAGCGGGAACAGGAGGGGACTCAGGACACATCCTTGTGGGGAAGCGGTGCTCAGTGTGATGGTGCTGGACAGGTGGGAGCCGAGTGGATCGGTTTGGTCCAGAGTGGGGGGCAGACAAGTCCTGATGTGCTGACAGACCAGTCTCTCAAGGCAGTTCATGACCGCAGGCGTAAGTGCAACAGGCCTGTGGTCGTTTGGGCTGTCCACTGCTGCCCTTCTAGGGATGGGGATGATGGTGGAGGTTTGGAGGCAGGGTGGGACAGTGGACAGTGATAGGGACAGGTTGAAGATTCCACTCTGCTGGTCGGCACATGCTCTGAGTACCTGGCCTTCCTGGGCTTCACTGACGTCTCACTTCATGCTCCTGAAGCGTCAGTGTGTCTGTGCCGGGGGTGGGTGGGAGTGGGGTGTCAGCTGAGGGCCCTGCCGCCTCAAAGCCGCCAAAAAAGTGGTTGAGCAGAAGAGTCTGCCAGCGAGCTGTCCGTCCTAGCCGTGTCCTGGTTGCTGCTTCTGAATCTTGTTGTCTTCTCGGCTTGTTGTCAGTGAAGTGATCTTCAATCCTCCTCCTCTGGTAGGCTGCCTTGGCTTCCCTCGTGGTGCTGGTGAAGGCATTTCTGATCACTCTGGAATCATGAAGCTGCCTGTGCTAAGCCTGACACCTGTTACACCTGTGTCCAACCTGGTGGTCCAGGAAACCGCTCGGTCACGTTGGATGCTCTGGTACCCTCAGCTCTATGAAAAACTCCTGTGGCTTTGTTAGCTCCTCCAGCAGCGGTCACTTTTCGTCCGCCCTGGAAGATCTATATATGACTGTGCCTGCCTCAGTGCAGTCCGGTACTGAACAGCCGCCCACCTGGTTTAACTCCTGTCAGTAGCATCTGTTCCAGACGCTGTCGCGCCAACTCTGTCAAATGACAAGCTGCCTGTCCTCTGCAAAGTTCTGGAGTTCACTTGCAACTACAGTCCATTTGAGATGATTTCAATATTTTAGAGCAGCGGTGGCCAAGCAGTCAGAGGCTAAGAGCCACATTGTTTTACTTTGTTGCTGAAAAGAGCCACGTCCTACAGATATGTCAGGTCGTAAGGCTCAACCTGAACAGCGGGTCACGTGACTGAGCGTCAGCATAGCGGCTAAAGCTCCTCCCTGTGTGTCACAAGGTTGACGGTTGGCGTCCAGCGCAGGTCTCTGGTGCATGTCTTTTTCAAATTCATACTTTTGACCCTGATCCACCTGGAAACATCAAGCGACGCAGATAGAAATGTGTGCACCATTTATTTGACTTGTGTATATTGTTTTACGTGGCTCCTGCCAGCGATAACATGAGGCCCCGGTCTGTGGGTGTGAGCGACGCTGCAGACTGGAGCCTCTCATCTTCACTCCACTGAAATACACAACAGTGAATAACAGCTGAAACATACGTCTAGTTGAGGGCCTGACAAAGTTTGGTGAAGAGCCGCATGTGGCTCGGGAGCCGCGGGTTGGCCAGGCCTGTTTTAGAGGCTTTTCAGCCTGGTCTCACCACAGCACAGAATCTGCTGTTGTTGAGAGTTTTCAGTGACACATTCTTCACGTGTGATGCTGGAGAACACTGTGTGTTGCTTCTGCTGGACCTTACCGCTGCTTCTGAGACAGTCCATCACAACATCTTAATTCCGTCCGGTCGGTGGGCATCGGTGGGTCTGCGCTAAAGTGGTTTAGATCGTACCTGTCCAACAGAACCAGGAGTGTGAAACTGTTGGACTGTGACTCCTCCACTGCGTCTTGTTTCCTGTGGAGTCCCTCATGGTTTTTATCTCTGGGCCCACTCACGCTACCGTCAGCCACTAGGAGGCATCACCAAGAAACACAGCTACATCTCCGTGAAGCCGCTGCTGTCTGACAGAGCTTCAAGCTTGGACGGAGTTTCAACGATAACAAGACTGAAGTGATGATTTTTAGACCCAGTCATGTCTGTTCTCCTCTTTCTTTTGACTTGGCTCCTCTGTCTGACCATGTCCAACCGGCGGGTAGAAACCTTGGTTTTAAAATGGACGGTCTCAGATCAGCGCGTCTCCGGCGGCTCTCTTTTCAGTGACTCACGTGACACGTGTGGACTGGCCTACTGCAGCTGTCTCCTTGTCCAGAATGCTGCAGCCGGTTCTTAACGGGGCCACACAAAAGTGAGCCCATCTTAGCTTCTCTCCCCCGGCTGCTGTGACCTTTGAAAGTTCTGCTCTTGCTCTTTAAAGCTCCAAATGGTCTTGCCCCTCAGTACCCAGCGGAGCACGTTCCTCCGCGGCCCCTGAGGTCAGCTGACCCGCTGCTCCTGGAGGAGAGCGGCCTGTCTCAGTCTGTGGCCCTCGCGCCCCGGGGGAGACGGGCACCATCACTTCTTAACACGCACTTTTACTCTTTGGCTTTTGTACAGCCGCACAGCCGATCTGTTTAGTCTATCTGCCCTGTTTTATCTTGATGTATTTATTGTTCTTAATGTCAGTTTTATCCTGATTTTACAGTTGTGCAGCACTTAGTGACGATCTTGTGTTGCTTTTTAAGTGCTTTATAAATAACCTTGGTACGGTGTGGAGAAAGAAAACCCAGACCAAAGACGGTCGCTGCTGCAACTCAGTGCTGCGTGGGTGTCCTCCCACAGTCCTAAGACATGCACACACTTCCTGTGTGAGTGGTGTGTGTGCCCTGTGATGTGGCTGGCGACCCCTGCTGGCCAACCAGCGCTGGGTTAGGCTCCAGCACCACCCTGACCAGGACTAGGCGCTGGTTACCTGCCGCGCGTCAACATCATCCCTGTGGTGTTGTTAGTTAGTTGCACATTGGCGTCACAAGAACAGGTGACACTCCAGCGTGAACGTCCTTCCTATTCTTTGACATCCTGTTTTTATGCTCGATGAAGATTGGCGTCGCACGAAGCCACACAAACTTGACACATTTCATTTCTTTATTAAGTTTGTAAATGTTGAGCTGGTGTACAGAGTAAGAGTCAAGAGATTGATTTGTTTGGACTCCAAGGATTTGACGTATATTCATGTTTGACTGCCCGTTACAATAAAAACAAAAGAAAGAAAACCAAGCCAAAGAACAAACAGACCAACAAAACCAAATACCCCTGTTTTCCCACTCAGGTTGCA
Source organism: Synchiropus splendidus (assembly GCF_027744825.2). Classification (NCBI taxonomy): domain Eukaryota; kingdom Metazoa; phylum Chordata; class Actinopteri; order Syngnathiformes; family Callionymidae; genus Synchiropus; species Synchiropus splendidus. The sequence continues at coordinate 28,052,759 of NC_071340.1, read as the reverse complement.
GGCAGTACCCTGAAGCCAACAGTCTCTTGGTGGCTACAGCTGTATGATGCTAAAGGTACATCCATAACATAATCCCCTTTGACAAGTAAGGGTGCATAGCATTCTAAGTAAATATAGATATTCTCATAGATTTCATATATATATATCTATATATATATATATATATGTATATAGAGAGGCTTTTATGTTAAAAACATTTTCTGTGCATGTGCGCGTTTGCATTCCTTAGTATTGAGTAATATGCTATTGCGTTAATAATCCATTCTCAAAGGAATATACACGTCGTCTCTAGTTTTTGCAACAGTGAGTATTTTTGCATGAACTCGGTGCATGGTGTTTTCCCAGCAACCTCTTGTTCCCCTTGCGCCCGCCCCTCTCTCACCATGTGGAAGCCTGGAGATTTTGCTCAGATTTGGTCAGGGAGAGAGCAGCTGGGGGGGGGGGGGGTCGAGGGCCGCGCCTGCCCCCCCCCCCGCCCCCCGTGCGCTCGCTCTCCGAGTGGATTTCTGGTGCGACACACCTGCGCGTGACGTGACATCAACCCTTTTGTGTGACGGAACGCGAAAGCTGACGTTTGATGACAGGATCGAACGATGAAATGCACCGCATGACGATGAGATCAAATAAAATGGAGCGGCTTTAGTGCTACACTGAACGAAAGGCTATTTTCTACTGCAGCGAAGAGCATCAGTCAGTGCAGTTTCTCCCCAGACTTCACATTGACCTCAGGCTGGGAGCCCTGCGACGACACACAAACACACACACGGTGAGCGACTGGGAGCTTATTGCAGTTCTCTTGGTGTGGCGAGAAAGAAATGCATGGAGGTCATCGATGGCACACACACATATATTGAGGTAACTCCATTGTTATAAAAAAATAAACCCAGAGAGTTTCATGAGAGAGAGTCCCGGGACGTTGCATTGTTCCTGTGACGGCGGGCGGCTCATTTGGAGGGAGGACGCAAGTGACGGAAGGTCTGACATCGTTTCTCTGTGGAGTAAAGCTGCGAGGAAGACAGCCACGTTCAGGAAGAACATGGGCCGCGCTCCTGTCCCGGTGCCAGCGCTTATTGCTTCCTCTGAGCACGAAGACGGCGACGTGGAGGAGAAGAGGGGGGTGACCACGCTCAGGCTCACAGTTGGGGGTCACTTTTATCACAGTGGTTGGCCACTGAGCCACTGCTACACATCAAGGAGACCAAGGTGAGAGCCAGCGTGACCTTTGACACCACAGGTGGTCCTCCTGATGAAGGCCATCTGTCCCACTGCTACATGATCGCCTGTGTCACGCCTGCCCCCTGCTGGCGGCCAACAGAACTGCTACATCGTGTGAAGGAGAGGGGCGGAGCCAAAATCTCACATGGGTGATGGTCAAAGGCATAGAAGAAGGGAAGCAGAGGGCCGTCCACTTCACCAGGCAAACTCTCTGGACAAACATGACCCACACACCTCCGCACAACTGAAGCCACACTTCCTCTGGAAGTCAAAGGGGATGAAGGACACGCACGCACGCACGCACACACACACACACACACACACACACACAGGTGGAAACAGGCAGAGCGACACGACGCCTATGTTCCGGAGCGCCCAGATCCTGGGGTACAGAGGAGAAGGAGCAGGAGGAGGAGGAGGAGGAGGAGGGGGAGGAGGAGGAGGAAGAGGAAGAGGAGGAGGAGGAGGAGGAAGAGGAGGAGGAGGAAGAGAGGGAGGAGGAGGAGGAAGAGGAAAGGAGGAGGAGGAGGAGGAAGAGGAGGAGGAGGAAGAGGAGGAGGAGGAGGAGGAGGAAGAGGAGGAGGAGGAAGAGGAGGAGGAGGAGGAAAGGAGGAGGAGGAAGAGGAGGAGGAGGAGGAAGAGGAGGAGGAAGAGGAAGAGGAGGTGTAGGAGGAAGAGAGGGAGGAGGAGGAGGAAGAGGAGGAGGAGCTGAGGAAGAGGAGGAGGAGGAAGAGGAGGAGGAGGAAGAGAATGAAGAGGAGGAGGAGGAGAAGGAGGAAGAGAAGGAGGAGCAGAGGAAGAGGAGGGAGGAAGAGAAGGAGGAAGAGGAGGAGGAAGAGGAGGTGTAGGAGGAAGAGAGAAAAGGAGGAAGAGGAAGAGGAGGTGTAGGAGGAAGAGAGGGAGGAGGAGGAGGAAGAGGAGGAGAATGAAGAAGAGGAGGAGGAGCTGAGGAAGAGGAGGAAGAGAAGGAAGAAGAGGAGGAGAATGAGGAAGAGGAAGAGAAGGAGAATAAAGAGGAGGAGGAAGAAGAGGAAGAGGAGGAGGAGGAAGAGGAGGAGAGGGAGTGTTGCCTAGAGATTTGCTGTTCCCTCTTCCGTAGCCGTCCGTCTGCTTTGGATGGCGCTCGTGATCGATCAGCCCCACAGTTCATGCCTGTCCCCCCCACCCCCCACCCCCCAGTATGATAGGTCAAGACAGGCCATGCGGCAGCAGTCACTCATGCTGACACTGATTACAGGAAGCTCGTCGGTTGCTAGTACTTTTTGTGGAGTTTGTTATTTTTTCAATATGAACTCATGCTTCTAGCCTAGTCGATGCTTTGTCCAATGGTTTCTTTGAAAAAAAGGTTCTTAAAAACTACGAGTCGATCACAATCCGTCCGTTCCTGTGCGTGCTGATGGTGGGCGGAGTCCGAGGGCTTGTTGTGAAGGCTCTGACTCCAGGACGCTCTTCCTTGCTGACAGCTGCTGTGGGTCATGTGTCCATGTAGGGGGTTTTGGGTGAGGGGGCCGAGGCCCGTGGAGAGGTCTGCAGCGAGAGAAGACGGCCATTCAGAAGGTGATGAAGAAGAGTGACAAGAGCGCCGTATGTCTTGGATCATGCTGAGCCTGTGTTACACAACACGCTCTCACGCTTGCGTCGTCAAATATCGAGTCTCGCCCCCAGGACTTTTGCGCACAAGAGCGACACGGATCCGCTGGAACCTTTGGAAACGCTTGACTACTGACAGGCGTCTACATGCGGTACTGAAGGCGGCCGTCTGTGTCGCTGTTGGGCGCAAAAAAAAAAAAAAACCAAAAAATCCATGTGACGATAAAAATGCGCTGTTCTACTGCAAAACTTGTATTTGGGAGCGAAAGCATGTCATGTAACTGCAAGTTTACAGATTTGTAACTCTAGGAAACCTAAACTTTGTTTTGTAATGGCACAGCCAGACTGGGCTCGAACATGACGATGACAGCACACACACACGCTTGTGGCCGCCTACACCTTTCTAGCTCTCCTTCATTGTCATTGGACAATGAAGACTGAAAACATGGAGGTAGGTTTTCGGAAATGGAGTTCTGTGATTCATCATTACCAACAGTGGCAGTTTCTTATCACGGTTACGTGTGTCCAGTCCAACAGTTTCACCTTCGACTACCGACGACCTGTAGCTGTTTTCATGGTGGCTGCTGCTATTGGTCGGAAGAGCAGTGCGCTATTGTGCAGAGTTTAATTTGAGGGGGGCGAGCGTGGAGAGGTGCTTGCTCTCGCACCAGTGAGGGCATCATTCAGCTGCTTCTCAGTAGCCCGTAACTGAACTCTGTTCCCCACCAAGACGACGTCTGAAATGTGCCGCCTGCTCTGGTCATGATCTGCTTGTTAAGTCAGCCACTTCCCACCCTCTTTTCCTTCTGGATGTCTAAAATATTTGGAGCTCCCAACCTGCTGAAACTGGCATGTGTTTTGAAGTGTGCACAAACTCACATGACCTTGAGCTTGAGCTCACCACTCCTATTCATGTGTCAGCTCGCCATGCACGCGCTCTCCTGCGGCCTTATTTCTCTCTGATCCGATCAAGCGTAAATGCCAAATGACACGTCTACATCATGTGCGGCTGGTCACCAGTCACTGACAGGTCCATTTAACCCAGCAGGAGTGGATTAAATGCGCGAGCCCACAGCTCAGACATGGCTCTGTGGGTCAGTCTCGTACCTGCCTCACTGCTTAACTCGCCGCAGACTGGCACATTTCACTATCTGAGCACCCTTCTTCACCTCCACACAGTCGGGCTACATGGGGCAGGGTGAGGGGGGGAAGAAGAGGGCGAGGGAGGGTTAGTGAGGACAAGGTTGAGGAGACAGTCAGAAGAGCAGTCTCAGGAAGACAGACACAAACAGTTGGAAGGGCATGGAAGGGATACAAATGGAAAGAGGAAAAGGCAGAAAGGTGAGACAAATTGGTGCAGAGGAAGAAAATAAAGGTGGAAAATGACGTTCAAATATTTCAGAAGAGACACTGTTGGAAGCAAAGAGTTCCCAGAGCAAAGGCTGGACTCCTCTAAATGACGAGGTGCTTCAGCAGTTGTGACCTGTGTCTGTGCTGTAGTGAGAGGCGCACAGTTGCCACGCAGCAGCCTGTCTTTCATGAGGCAGGCGAGCCACATGGACAGAGTTGGGAAAAGGCCAGGTGAAGTCCTGGCAATGGTCAGGCAGCGAAGCACCCACTTGCTTCTCAGCCTCAGTCACAGCTCCCGGCGGGGGGACATGACTCACTCCACATTGGTCCTCCTCGCCCAGACAGGCCAATAACTCGAAAAGTCAGTCCCCTGAAGCATCTCGTGACGTGCGTGTAAACTGTGGGTGGAGTGGAGCGCTGCCCTCGTGATACACCTCTGTGTGCGTCTGCCTTGACCGGCGCATGCTCTGAATGAATATGGAGGTCAATATTAATAGTCGTCAACCTCAGCTCCATCACAGAAACATTCCATGGACAGTTGTCAGGGGCCAATAAGCCGTGAGCTGCTATGATGCTCAGGCGAAGTGACTATTCACACTCTGTGATGGAGGTGGCTGCCGCTCGGTGTCCTCGTCCATCACCAAAAGACTGGGAAGCTGTCACGGCTCCTGTCTGTGATGCTGGAATGCGTGAAGGGTGGCGTGCAATGACTAGCTCTGATTCAGTGGCGTGGATGTGGCGGGCTCCCGGCCAATGAGCCCAGAGCCTCAGAAGCCCACCTTGCTGCTCTCCCGGCCCAGGATGGCGTAGCTCATGAACTGCTCGGCGTCCCCCTCCAGCTCGTCCTGCAGAGACGTCTCCATGCTCACCTCCTGGAGCCCCTCTTCACCGGAGCCCTTCCCTCTCCGCACCACCTTCCGGACGATCTGTCACGCCGGCCATTGGCGGGGGGGCAGGGACAGCATTTGTCAGGGACACCACACACACACACACACACACACACAGAATGGATCATGTTGTCGCACCTTTTTGGTGACAATGTTTCCATGTTCGTCTGTAAACTGCTCCTCGCTGACTTGTTCTCCTGGAAGGTCTTCAGCTTCATCTCCCTGGGGAGAGGAGCAAAGGGTTGAGATGAGACTGGAGCCGTTCAGCATCGACTGCTGAGATAGTCGTTTTCACGTGTTTCTAGGTCTGAGAGGTGAAAGCGTGGCGGCGTTCCTGCCAGCCCAGAAGAGACACGATCATTCTCTGACCTACAAAGGCAGCACAGTCCCGGGTCCAAGGGGCTTTTTAATAGCACTGCCATGTAAAGTGGCTGCAGCAGGGCTGGCCTATTTCCACCTGACACTCAAGACGGCCAGACAGCACTGAGAGACCCGAGGGTCGGTCCACAGCTCATTCACCCGCTCACTCACAGAATAGACCAGGAGCAGGCGGAAGCTCCTGTGTAGGCAGGCTGGTGCTGAGGGTACCTTGAGAATGACTCTCCTGCGAACCACTCTGGTGGTGACATTCTCCTCCTCATCTGAAGCTCCGTCCACCTCGCCCAGCTCTCGATCCAGCTGACCGTGCATGTAGGTGAGAAGGGAGCGCACGGAGCCGCTGGCGATGTGCAAAACATTCTGACAGCTGATGACCAAGAAGGCGAGCAGCACCAAGCTGAAGAGCAGCTCGGTCACCAGAGCCCACATGGCCGCCAGCACACAGCCTCCTCACACGCAGCAGAAGAAGCAGACAGAGCACAGTCAGAGAGCAGCTGCACCGCTCCGCCCTCTTCCTCACTTCTCCAGTTGCCTTCCAAGTCACTTTGCTGCTCATTCTCATTTGCACTGAAGCGTGGACTCCTCCTCCTCCCTTCAGCTGTCGGGTCAGGACCGCTCTGTCAATGGTGCTGACAGACTATGGCCCCGCCCCCTGTCCTCAAGACCACGTGGTCCGTGGGCTTGAAATAGCTCTCAGTTCAAAGCACCAACTTCTTCTGTTTGTCACCTTCAGCAGATAACAAGGACAACAAAATGGTGTGCATCACATCACTGTGTCCCCTTCGGATGCTTCCTGAGCAAAGCTGCGTCTGCTGTCTCACTTTCTCAGAACGGATGGTTCCGCATGGAGCGACGTGACAAATGTTTCCATCTGGAGCCAATGCTGGGGACTGACCCCCGGGGGGGCGCTGCTGTCTATATTTGGAGCAACCTTCTGCCTGTGCCATCTTCGGGGTGAAGCACTGTGGATGTGTGTCAGGTCATGTTCAGGGATGTGAAGAATTTGAGGCTATTACGTGCCGAAGTGCCGGCTCTGGAGGCACAAAGCTTGGACCTGATTCCAAACTGCTCGAGTCGAGCTGAGGGAAAGACCTTGGAGCGCTCACCTGATCATCCCAGGCGTTCAGATCCGGCGCTCTGTGCGGGAAGCCCAGACCCTTCTCAAATGGCTGCGTCCCACGGAAGTGGCCGCGCAGGATTTCCGAGTGTCCCATGTCCCTCACCGGCTGAAGCAAGCCCTCCTGGCCGTGGTCCACTGCGTTGCACACGGATGACATCACAGCGTCCGTAGGCTGATGGGCCACCCAGGCCTGAGCGTTGGTGACCGGGCTCCACCCGGGCCCCGTCTGCTCCTGCAGGTATGAGAGGAAAGAGCCACTCTCCCTCCCCGTCCCACTTCCACCATTGGACGACCTGAAGGGGGAGCAAGAGATGAGACTGGGGAGGCTTGCTCCGATGAAGAGCGTACCTGTCTGCGCTTGGATCTGGAACGCAGCTGAGAGCGGGCGACTCACTCAAGCGGGCGTACACCCTGTGCTGTCCTGCAACAAGAGAAAGGCCGTCCTCTGAGCCCGTCCCTCTCCATCCTCCTCCTCCAGCTCCGTCCACACCAGTCGTGTTGGCGACTGCTGATGCTTCGGAACTGGCCTCCGACCCCTGACCGTTGTTGGCACCGTTCAGACTGATCCCAGCAATGGTGCCGCCCAGCGAGGCCGGGGTGGCTGTGCTGAGTGAGTCCACCCCCATCTCGGAGTCATCCTCGGGCAGCTCAGTGGATCCACTGAGCACCGCACCGCCGGCGCTGGCCGGCCGGCCCAGACTCCCGTAAGGCAGCCCCAGCAGACCCTCTGAATCGTCCGCATTGCTGCACTCCAGCGAGGAGTCCTCCACCGGCACCAAGGACGGGCTGTGGCCTGAGGGCCACACCTGCACGTCAGACATCTCCATAAGGGTGTCCTCCTCTGTGGTGGCAATGGGCGCACAGTCCAGGCTGGAAACCTCCTGCCAGTAGGGCTCAGCGCCCAGGGGGGAGGGCAGGCTATACTGCATGGAGGCCGGGGAGAGAAGCTCATCCTGGGCGAGCCCATAACCTGGAGCGAGACAGAGAGAGGCACACTGACACCCGACCTCCCGCCTGGCTCCGCCCCCCTCGCCCCAGGAGCACCTGCACCCTGGGAGGGGGTAAGTGCCCCTGGCCAGGAGCTGGGGAGAAAGGGGAGGAGCACAGGAGGCTGAAGGGACCAGATGGAGAACGGGCAGGCCAAGACAGAAGAAGCTCGGATAGAGGTGCAGAGGTGAAGGCTTTCGGAGCTCAGTCAGCCAGCGCTGATGGCGGGAACAGCAGCGGCAGCAGCAGCCCCCGCCGCCGCCGCCACAACATGGTCTGGGGAGAAGAAGGTCCGGGTGCCGCTGACGCTGCTGCTGCTGCCACCTGTCAGGACCTGGGGGCGGGACACACACCTGCCCGGCCAGGACATTGCATTGACATGCCAACAACAACACGCTCTGGCGCCACTGACAGGCCTCCGTACTCACCATGGTTTGAGCATGCGCCCCGAGTCACCAGGAGCAGGCGGGTGAATGGAGTCAGGCTGGAGTGCATGCACGCAGGCGCCCTCTCTCACACGCTCACGCTCGCTCGCTCGCTCACCAAGCCACACGTGTAAACAGGAGCAGTCCGTCATGCTTTGGCTCCTGTGGTGCCGCCTGAATTTCTGCTGAGTCTGTGTGTTTGTGTTGACTCGAGACAGAAGTGGTGAAAGTGCACTTTGGTGGGGGACTCAGGTCACTCCGACAGCACAGGCCTCAATTGCATGAAACACCTCAGTCTTGTACGAAATACGGCGCGAGTCCCACATTCAAGTGCAAACCTCTGCTCTGTTCTGGCGATTCAGGCTTTGTTTCGCTTCTGAAAGAAAAGGTCACTTTTGTCATCTCCCGAGTCATTTCTGCCACCCTGACTTATGGGAATGTGAGAAGCAGGTGTTTTGGTTTCATGGAGACTGAATGAAGGCAGTGGCACGAGAGTCGTGGCGTGACAGAGCTGCCTCCCTGATGTTAGCCAGAGAAGAAGAGAAGAGAAGTCGGGTTCCTGTCCGCCGAGACCTCGGTGTGGCCCACACCAGTGTGTGTGTGTGTGTGTGTGTGTGTGTGTGTGCCGTGCCAACTGTTGTGACGAGCAGATGTCCCTCCCCTTTGTGACTCCAGAAGACAAACATCCACAAATGTCACAGGGATGTAGCTGCACACAGAAGGGTGAAAGGCACTAGACACACATGGCTACTGAAGCACAAAGACGCTGTCACGGGCTGCGTTAACATTGGGAGCAATAATGGCTCTGTGGGTGTCATGTGTGGCTGGGTCTGATGTCACTGAAAGAGTCGCTGCCTTCCAGGATCTACTCTTCTCAGTGGTGCTACCATCAGACCTGGGAGTGCAGTCGCTTGGTACTCTCCATAGTGACTGCACTGAAAGGAAGCATGAAGCGTATGTTGGTGTCGTCATCATTGATGGCTCTTCATGTAACAATAGCCACCGATCTGCACAAAGTGATCAGAAACGCACACTTCGGACATAAACTCACTCACAACTGCAGACACAAAATGCATTACTTGGGCGTTCTGCACGTATGGAGTCAGTGCTACACAGGCCCACCACGTTCCCACATGAGTCACGACAAACACACTGCCGACAAAAAAGGGAGCCCCGCCCTTTTTTACAGCCCAGAGTCTCAGACCAGTGAGGAAGCAAGTCAGTGAGATCACAGGCCACATGCAGCGACGCAGAGCACAGTGGTTCAGATCAGCAGCAGGTTAGCCGGGTTCATGCAGGCAGAGCGGGAGAAACAGGAAGAACAAGCGCAGCCAACGAGACGGACGGAAACAGGAGGAGAGTGAGGGTCACCTCCCCCCTCCCAGTGGGTGCCGAGTCTGCGTGTGGAGATTTGCTCTCAGTGCGGACATACAAAACAGTGGAGCCACAAAGAGTCCGAAAAGAAAGGAAAGGTTGCATTACAAAGAACTATAAAGATATGGGTCAGAGGTCAACATGAGGTTGGCATGAGGTCAGAGGTCGGAGAGGAGTGAGGAGGAAGAGGAGGGTGGCTGGGCTGCAGATGACAAGTCCAGAGAAACACAGAGGGACAGATTGACTGGAAATGCAGAGAGGGCTCCTTCAGAGGAGATTCAGGGGCCCAGCAGCGGCCCTCCGCTCATGCAGCCGCAGGTTAACATGTGCTCGCTGGGAGACGTCTCGTGTCTCGGAACCTTTGCACCAGCGCCTCGCCAAAGCTTTGTCAGACCCCTGAAAGGGTGGAGTCAGTTCCCAACACTCGTATTCTGTACAGCAAGTCCTCTTGCACTGAATGGCTGCTTGGCATAGGAAGTAAGAAGCAAGAAGTATGGCCTGAGTTCAACGAGCTGCTCGCCATTTCCACTGGTGAAGAGGTGTGGTGCTTGTGAGGCACAGCCGTGTTAGCAGTGGAGGCGCGCGCGCTGCGTTCTTATACCGCGTCCTCGGCTTCGGGCTCAAATGGTGACTGAGACTTGCCTCGTAAATGAAGCAGGACTGGAGAAGAAGGTGTCTTCTCAACAGCAGAACGTCTTGGTAGAGTCACATTTCAACTTGTCAACTGTGGTTTTCTACACGGCTAGGACCAGTTCTCATGGATCATCTGCTTAACGTCGCGCGCCGAAGCAGGGAGGCGGACGGACGTGACTGATGCACGAGGCTCGGCCGTCTGAAGGACTCGGCTTCACGCTCATGTCTCTGCAGCCTAGCATCTGCGTCCTGCCCCAGACTCAGAGGGGGAGATGGAGTCAGGCCCATGCAGAGGTGAAGACAACACCGTTTCAATGACTTGTTTGGACCTGAGCCCAGTCGCGAGTGAGATTGTGAAGGGTTTTTTTTCTGGCTGACTATTGAAGTACAGAAACTTCTCTGCGTCTGATGGTGCTATTGGTGTAAGGTGAATTGCGCGGTGCAGTCGGGGTGTCCTGAGTCCGTCTGTGTGTTGCTATGGCTCCACATGTTGCCTGGGAGGCGCTGGCTGAGGCAGCTTACCATTGGTGAGACCTGGAGAGAGGCGTTCTCTGTCACGGCGCCGTCGGCTCAGGTCACGAGAGCCGGCTCTGGTGGGCTGACCCTCCAGCATGTGGACGATATCCATCCGGTCGATGCTCTTCAGAGCCGCGTATAAACTTTCCACTGGGAAGAGACGAGAGCAGGACAGTTAGATCCGGCGGCCGGCGCGGACAGGCTGCGGCTTCCGGGACTGACTTTTGGCCCTCTTGCCTTCCCGTGTGGCCCACAGGTTGAGCAGCGCGGAGCTCTGTTCCAGCAGCGAGTTGGGGTTCTCCACACGGATCTTGTTGATGTCGTCCACGCTGAGCTGGAGCTCCCGGGCCAGCTCTGCGACAGAAAGCAGCTTTCAGTTTGGACGACGGGGGGACTGACTCATGGGCCCCGGTCTCAGGACTCCCTGCTGTGCATGGCCTTCAGGGACTCCCCGCCTGTCGCCGTGGGATTAGTGGAAGCAGCTGCTTCAAGCGCCTGCCGCTGCAGTACCCTCTACCTTGCCCTTCATGTCCGCCTCACCCCATCTAAACGGCTGTTTGAAAGGAGGCACTTGGAGACACGCTGTAGAACCGAGCGGTCCTCTTACCAGCCCAACTCAGGCCCAGCTGCTCTGCGATGACGGCCATCTTGAGCTCGGTCCTTTCCATGGCACTTAAGGAAGCTGCGGGAACCAAAGCAGAAGCTCATTCAAGCATCGATGGTGTCAAGCGAAGGTGTGTAATAACCACAATACTAAATGAAGACAGACAGACTGGTGTCCACAGCGCTGGCCGTTCTCACCCATTGCAGGTTCATTCAGTGCACTGTATCTTTCTCTGAGTGCCAAAGGGGTTAAAGTTCGCCGCCTGTCTTCACTTCCGATGATCTGCCAGGGGGGCGGGAAGTTCCGGTCAGTCTCCGCGCAGCAAGTGTGGCTGGCGTGCTGAGCCTCACCTTGATGCACGGAGGCATGCTGATGTTGAGGTTACACAGAACATGCTGGTTGTCTTCATACTTGGTGGATTTGCGCAGGAAGGACAGGAACCCGGCCGATTCTTTACTGCTGTCTCTCACCTGGGAGAGGGCCGGGTGGGTGAAGGCGTGCGGTGGGAGATGAGAGGAGCGCGAGGACGGTACCTTGACAGAGACCGGAAGTCGGTTATCTCTGAAGGCCTGGAAGCTGAAGCAGCGTGGCTGCTGCGTGGCCTTCCGCACGGGGAGGAGGTTCCCGGAACACTCCAGGTGGAGCGGCATCCCCTCCATCACCTGCAGTCATGAGAGGGTTCCTCACCACCTGAGATGTGGGGTCGGCGAGCTGTCCGGTGTGTACCCTGTGCTGGCCATCTACATAGTGGAGCCTAACTGAGTGACTCTGCACACACGGCAGGGATTTTCTTTTTTTCTTTTTCCAAGTTTCACTCCAAATGTAGCCTGCGCTCAGGGGACACCAGACTCTTCCAAGGCACCTGACTCTCAGCCTGCTGCGGCGAGACTGGCCTCGACGGTTCGTGAGCTCACCTCGATATCGCGGCTGCGAGCCACTTCGGTGAAGTTCTCGTGCTGTTCCAGGGTCTTGTCCATCTTGTCGTCCGTCATGCAGTAGCAGCGCAGCCGGCCCTCGCGCAGCTCGTTCATCTTGGCGAACACCACGAACTTGGCCATGTACGGCACCGCCGAGAGCTCCCTGTAGAGCAGGTTGGCGAAGGAGACGGCCTCGGCGGTGCGCGGGCAGTCGGCCAGCCAGAAGCTGCGGAGCGGCAGAGGGAGAAGAGCGGCGGCAGCTCAGTGGAGGAGGGCTTCGGCGGCGGCGGGCCGTCATCCACTCACCGGGCCGACACGTTGGTGGTGAAGCTGGCGCACTGGTTGGAATAGATGAGTTTGGTGGTGCCAGTGATGTCTTCCCACTGGGCCGAAGCTGTGCCACCTGAGGGAGGAGACACAGGAGGCCTTTCACACGCTCTTTCTCTCTCTCTCTCTCCGTGTTTATTGCCCTTGACTTGGCCAGCACTGTGTAGAATGTGACGTAGAGAGAGTGGACCAGGCAGCGTCTGGACCCAGGTCAATCGCGGGGTTTACACTTTTGTGGACTAGTCCAATTTGAGGTTGGATAAGCATGTGGCCTAACACAGTTAGTTTTGAACGGCACAGCTGCCAGCTGTTGTCCGCGGATGTTTTGCTCTCTCACATGGCTTTTTCCCGTATGCTGGGCTCACCGACTCACAGCTCATTTTCATGCTTCCCTTTTGGCTGAGTCAAACCTTATCGTCTGTCGAGAAATTCCAAGAAAGAAGGGAAGGCGATGGGTGCAGTGGGAGACGGCAGTGCTGGCCTCCACCGCGCCAGCTACACCTGGCCAACTTCCCTCCCCGCCAGCTTGTTACTAACCAGCGCCGCTGAATCTCACAGGTCAAACTCAAGCAGACTCCACATGCTCAGGAGGGTGCAGTACCGATGACAGAGCACAGCAGGCGCAGGCTGGTGGTGTCGCCCTCCCCTGAGTCGCGGGGACTCTCCCTCCAGGACGGGGGCAGAGGTATGCGCAGGCCGATGGGACGGTGGAACTTGCGGCGCCGGGGCTCCACTGTCACCACCGGGCTGAAGTTGGCCTGGTTCCCCAACAGCTTTGCAACCAGCTCGTCTGGAACGGGCTGAGCCTGAGGTGGGAGTCAGAGGTGGAGGGGGTGGGGGGGGGAGGGGGTCGTCGGGAAAACCAAATTGGGATAATCAATAAAGATGAGGAGAGAAACAGAGAAGAGTCAACATATTTATTAGTCACACAAATGGAACTGGAAGGACTCAGCGAGGCTTTATTGTGTCAACATGATCAAGTCTTAAAGTACAGTTTAGTCTCCAATAAAGCTCTTCAAGAGGACGGTTAATTCAGCACTCAGTCACTGTGTAAATATTTGGAATAGAGAATTGTCAGTCCTACATTAGTGTACGAAGACAGCTGCTTGTCAATGAATAGAAATGTACTTCAGTTACAACGACAACAAAAAAATCGATATCTATATCTACGTCTGTGGATATAGATATAGAATGAGGCAACCAAAACTCAGGGATGAAAATCAAACAACAAAACTGCGTCCCAACATGGCGGTGATGACGGTGCATTTGAAGCCCAGTGTGCGGGAATTGACTTCGACATTTGGCGGTCTGACTGGATTAGCGGGGTCCATATGCCGGCTGGAGTTCTGCTGTGGAAGGGAGTTGGATCAGGTCCGGCTGGTGGCCACAGCTGAATGAAGACGGTTCAGGTCTGCACGCTGGCCTGGAGGCCCGTGTCATGCAGGTACACCTTATTAAGCCAAAGGTCCAGTTGACAACCATGCTGGGAATTGCACAGGTCAAACGGCTTCACAACAAAGAGACGCGGATCAAGACGAAGGTGATGAGGATGAAGGTGCTCGGTGCATGCAGGGCCACAGAAGGTCCAAAAGGAAAAAAAAAGGTGTGAGACAACAGACTGGAGCCATCATGCTTGGTCTCCTCCGTCCTTCCCTCTCTCGTCCCATCTCACCTGCAGCCCCAGACGGACACGTTTGGTGACTGCTGTCTCAGGGAAGGTGGCCTGGACCATTGGCACCAGTTTACTGCTGAGTGCGCCCCCCTCAGGGCCGATGAGGTCGCTCTCCTGCTGCACCCTTGACACCACAGCAAAATAAAGAGGGAAGTCTGTGGAGATGATGCGCCGGATCCTCTTCTTTCCAAGCTCCTCTTGACTTTCTAAGTCTGTGGAATCCAGAGTTAGAATCCAGCAGAGGCCAAGTCATTGATGGGAGAAACCAGTGTTTACCCTCGTCCATCCCGTTGAGGATGGTCTCCAGAACCTCGTCGCCGTAGCGGTTCCGATGCTCCTTCCAGACCGAGCCATTCTCACTTCTCAGCACCACCAGTTCTCGGTCGCCCCGACCCAGAGCGGCGAAGTGAGGGATCTCCACAATCACTGGCCTGACACCAGACAAAGCCCAGATCAGCAGCAAGCCACCACACCTGTGGTTAGCTCCAACACCAATCCTCACCCCAGGAACTGCATGCTGGCTGGGCCCAGAGAGATGATCCTGCTGGCCAGACCTTCCCCCTCCACCAGAGGAGGAGGGCTGCTCAGCTTCTGGGGCTTCACCAGGCGGCAGGTGATGCGTGTGGGGGCCGCGCAGGTCCTGGGTGGGATGATGACTCTCAGGCCGTTGTGCCTGCTCCCTCGCATGGAGCCGCCACGGGCGTCCACCATGAAGCTGACCAGGAACCTGTGCAGACACGGAGAGGTTGGCTTCCCATCAACGGGGCCCCTGCCGGAGCGGCAGCTTTCATCTGACCCGGTGTGAATGGGACTGGCCACCGGGCTGACGTTGTCTGAGGTCTCGGTGGCAGGGCTGCTGGGAATCAGCGAGTCCTCGTCGTACTCTTTGGGCAGTGGGAGCGGAGTGTGCTGCTGCGAGATAACCACACTTGACTTGGACTGACGGAACCAATGAGCCGCGTGCGCCGTAGCAATACCTGCTCCATCTCCTGGTCTTTCAGGAGGACCGTCTCCGGGGAGACACGAGGAATCCTGGGAATGGCTGGCGAGTAATTTCTGTGGCGACAAAAAGACAGGACTCAGAGGCCGTGGTTTGAGAGTGCCTATAGCGCCCCCCCTCCCCCTGTCCACCAGTGAACTAGCAGCTCTCTCCCCCGCTTCCCAGCCCCCCTTACGCTGTGCCCAGCCCCCTCTCGTACTCCAGTGATTTCTTGGGGGAGAGGAAATCGTCATCATGGTCTTTCATGTCATCCATCTTCATGTACCTGGCCCCTTCTGTCCCCAGGAGCTCCTCTCCTTCAGAGAACAACATGCCAAAGAGAGCGAACAGACCGTGGTCAGGTTGGTCAGACAGCAAGGGCCGGAGAAGAGAAAGAGAAGAATGAGGTTAGAAGATTAGGCGCGAGCCCCGGACTGGGAGATACAAATGAGGAACTCGACAGGTGAGGTGAGACGGTGCGCCCTCGACTGATCCCCGAAACACTCGACGCTGCGACACAGTAAAACTGCCAGGTCAGCAGAGCGAGTGGTGGAGACAAGACGGGCCACGAACATGCGGTGCAGGTGCTTCCAATGCGCTGCGCTTTAAACTGGACGCACGTGCAACTGATCGGAGCTTCAACCTCCAGCTTCATGTCGTGGAATCTTTGAAGTCTGAATAAGAGTTGCGCTCTACTCTGTTCACGCCGTCAGTTTTCGGAGAATCACTTCCACATTCAAGCAGAATTGGTATCGATCGCGAAACTGTAGCGGAGAGATAGTCACCGAGGACGAAGTAAAGAGGGCGCTTCCATAAACAGCGGCTGAGTGAGACACTGTCTGAGGAGCGGAGGCACAAGTGAGTTCATGAGTAGGTTAGTGGTGACGCATCACATGTGCGCCTATCGAACCATGCTGATGAGAGCCATCGAAACATGAAGCAGCAGGACGGAGCCATTAACACTGTGAGGCAGCGCTAGATGGAGGACGTGGCTTGGAATGTCAGGACACACTTGAAAACAACCACCTATCAATGCCACGGAGAGACAAGGAGACAGTCCTACCTAAAGTGAGCTGTGCAATTCCTACAAAAAGGCACAAAGTTCAAGAATTGTATTTCACTCTTGCTCTACCACCCAAAAGAGCTGTAAAACTTCCCTGAGAAGAATCGTTTTCCCAGAGAAGCCTGCGTACCTTCGTCCTCCGACACATCGAGGATCTCGTCCACTGTCTCGGGGAAGCTCATGCGGTGCTTCTCTGTGGTGGTCTGCGGTGCAGAGACAAGCAGCAGCAAATGAGAAGCTTCAGATGTGACTGGATGGAGGCAGGCTGGCTGGCTACCATGGCGACGTTCTCTTCAGTGACCAGCTTCAGGACGTCGATCACAGAGATGTAGCCCAGTCTCTTGGCGATGGCCAGTGCTGAGGTGCCATTCTGATGGCCAGAGAGAGAGGGAGAGAGAGGGGTGAGGGTGGCTGTTCGTGCGTGTCACTTGGGCCTCACCAGTCCTCACCGTGGTGGTCTCATTGGGCTGGGCGCCATGCTTCAGCAGCAGAGTCACGATGTCGGTGTGTCCCTGCTGGGCCGCCTGGTGCAGAGGAGTGTAGCCCAGCTGCAGGAGGAGCACAGTCAGTCCTCACCTCTGCTTTACACGCCGGGGCCACAGTGTGTCAACAAGGAGGCAGCGCGGAGCGGGACAAGCTTCAGAGCCAGAACCCCAGAGCGTCGCCAACATATGAATTTTTCTGAAGGTTCTATCAATTATTAAATACACTTCCTTAGGTTAGTGGTGGCCTGTGCATTTTACGCCTCGGCCTTCAGTCGAGTCACCGAACAAAACAAAAACGGAACGCAGCCATGTGATCGAGAAACAGGGGGGAGTGTTTAGTCGGTCACTGAATTGGGGAGAGCGACAAACCTGTCTCCAAACAGCAGCGTCTGCTCATATGTCCGGCCGGAATCCGCCACCTGAGTTCCGGATTTTTTGGCGAATAACAGGCTTCAAGATCAGATCTTTGATGTTTCCACTTGGTTTTAATAGATTTGATTACGTGTCAAACGTCACCAAACATCTGCACCTAAAAATCCCTATATGTTTCAGCCACAGGCTTCAGTGAGCGAGAAAAGAGTCGTGGGACGGGATGAGTAGCCAATCACAGGAGGTGTACAAGTCACGTTCAAGGTGTCGACCAACTCCAGCAGCTCTGCGTCTGGGTTCCTCTGAGGAACCAGCGCTGCTGCTGAAGGCCTTGGACACGAGCACACAAGCCAGTGGAAACTCTCACCTGGCAGAACAACACTGTACGATGGTGATCTCGACCACATATCATGTAGTTTGGGAAAAGACAGCAAACAAACTGAAATATGCTCCTGATTTCTGCTTGTGTCTGGCCAGCAGACTCATGAGCATGCGTCTGAAGGGCGACATCTGCTGGGGAAACACTGGCATTGCAGGGAAACGAGTTGGTCCTCGGTGGCGCTGGTTTACGCTGTGAACATTCGTTCCTCGTCCTGACATGTTTGCCATTTGACTCACTCGTGTCTTGCTGTTGACGTTGGCTTGCTGCTGAAGGAGGAATTTCACCATCTTGATGTTTCCGTAGTGACAAGCGACATGTAGAGGAGTGTATCCCATCTGGGGGTTTGAGAAACAAGAGTTTAGGTCAGTAACGTGACCTTCCTTTCAGCCTCTCCGTGACCCGTCCGTGATGCGGCTGAAGAGAGCGGGATGAGAGCAGGAACGTGAGGGACAATTTGGGAAGGTTCTTTGATGAGTGGAGCGTTGCCTTGTGTCCCCTTCTCTTCAGCCTCATGATGAAGGATCAAGTGACATATGATTCACATCTGCGTGAGTGGCTGACGTCAATAAGCCGCCTCCACGGCGCACGGACACGAGGCTTGTGTTGCACGTCTTACTCGTGTGGCTGCGTAGACCGATGCTCCCTGCTTCACCAGTATATCGGCGATCCCAACGTGACCTTCCTGCGCCACCAGGTGGAGCGGAGTCAGTCCACTCTGTGGGGAGCAGAGGAGCAGAAACTGTTGGATGGGCAGGGGAAGCAGCTGCTTCTGGCCGCGGCGTTGACAGTGCTCGTTCTTGGCGGGTCCAGCAAGCACTTGAATGTTGCTCTCTGCTGACCTTGTTGCCAAGGTTGACGTTGGCCTGTTGGGAGATGAGCAGGGTGACCATGTCAGGCCTGCCCTCCTGTGAGGCCAGGTGCAGCGGTGTGACGCCCTGGAGAGACTCCGCGTTGGCCGAAGCTCCGTGTTGCAGAAGACTGTCGGCCACCTCCACCTGGTTCTGCTTTGACGCGATGTGCAGGGCAGTGTAGCCGTTCTGAGGAGCACGCAATGGTCAGTGAGGCGAGCCTTCTCTCCCAGAGCTCCTTCCTTTACCCTGGCGGCACTGTGCGGCGAGCCGCCCTTGCTGACCAGCAGGTTGACCACGTCCAGGTTGTTGTGATGCACAGCCACGTGCAGCGGAGTCAGACCGTTCTGCAACAGACGCCCGTCACTCTCTTCAAGCATTACCAAGGCCGGGGGTCGCTACCTTCCCAGCAGCGTTGGGGTTTGCCCCTCGCTCCAGCAAGAGCTCGGCGACGTCCACCTTTCCATACTTGGAGGCCACGTGGAGCGGCGTGAAGCCCTTCTGCCGATGAGAAAAAGAGAGAAAAGGCCGCGTGAGGGCCCGAGCCAGTTCCGGCACCAGACTGTGAGGCGAAGCTCGTACCTTGGTCATCTTTGTTTGCTGGGCCTCCATGTCCAGCAGGATCCGCACTGTGTGCACGTGGCCTTCGCGGGCTGCGATGTGGAGAGGAGTGTGACCGGCTGTGGTGGCGGAGTTCGGCTTGGCCTTGTGCTCCAGGAGGAGCTTCACCAGCTCTTGGTGACCCATTCGTGCGGCGCAGTGCAGGGGAGTCTGGTCGTCCTGAGAATGCAGAGGGGTGATTCCTTTCATGTCGTTTGACTGCCGTCAAGGCGGTTCCCGCACCCACCTTGGCCTTGGCGTCTACTGGTGCCGCATTCTGCAGCAGAAACTCGGCCACCTCCAAGTGTCCCGCCCTCGACGCCATGTGAAGCGGCGTTTCCACTTTCTGATCCCACACAGAAGAAGGAAGGACAACGTGTCTCCAGGGGTGGAGTTTGCACCGAGCAGGTGAACTCACCACATTAGACGCACTGGGTGAAGCCCCCTTCTGGAGCAGGATCTTGACAATGTTGAGGTGACCCATGAAGGAGGCCACATGCAGCGGGGTCAGGCCAGACTGAAGACAGCACATCAGAATGAGAGACGCGTTTACGTTGGCGGCTTCATGTGCAGCTTGCTACCTCCGTCACGGCCTCCAGCGAGGCGGAATGTTTGAGCAGCAGATCCATCACACGCAGGTGGTTCTTTTTGCAAGCGATGTGTAAGGGGGTGAAACCGTTCTAGGAGCGGACACAGCTGCAGTCAGCCAAGAAACAGGGCGCGCAGGAGCGGGTTTACCAGCGCCACTGACCAGCGCCCGGGAGTTGGGCTTCGCTCCTTTATCCAGCAGGACTTTGGCCATGCGGTGGTGGCCGCAGTGGGCGGCAACATGCAGAGGTGTGAGGTGGTCCAGCGTGATGTCATCGATCTCCGCGTTGTACTGCAACAGCTGCTTGACACAGTCCATGTGGTCGCCTTGTGCCGCCATGTGGATCGGCGACAGGCCGTTCTGCGGAGAGCGAGCGATGGTGAGAACAAACTCATTGTCAGGAAGCACTGGGCCCTGGAGTCTGGCGCACCTTGGTCTTCGCCTGTATCGGGGCACCGTGATCAAGGAGGATCTCGATGATCCTGACGTGGCCGTTTCTTGCCGCACAATGCAGAGGGGTGAGTTCGTCCTGGAAGGAGGAAAGGAGGTGAGCTCGGGGAGGAGCTGGAGTCCATGGACATTTACCGCACCTTGGTTTTGGCATCTATCTGTGCGCCCCTGTCCAAAAGCAGCCGCACCATGATGACATTCCCTCTCCTGGCTGCAATGTGCAGAGGAGTGATGCCGTTCTGCGGAAGGACGCACAAGTTTACAGTGCGAAAGACAATCCCGTAAAGCCCATGTTTACCTTTGGGGTGAAGTTGACGTTCGCGCCTCGGTTGAGGAGCAGCTGAGCCACGTTCAAATTTTCATAATGTGCAGCAATGTGCAGAGGCGTGAAGCCAGTCTGCTCCAATGGAAAGG
Source organism: Synchiropus splendidus (assembly GCF_027744825.2). Lineage (NCBI taxonomy): Eukaryota > Metazoa > Chordata > Actinopteri > Syngnathiformes > Callionymidae > Synchiropus > Synchiropus splendidus. The sequence goes on along the minus strand of NC_071340.1, from coordinate 28,032,585 downwards.
ACGTTTAGTTTCACCGTCAGTTGAGAGTGGAGAGACAAGGCTTGAGCGTCAGACCTTGCTGAGCACGTCCGGGTTGGGGTCGTTCTGCAGGAGCACGGCAGCCGTGCGCGTGTCGTCGTTGCGAGCCGCGATGTGCAGAGCGGGGAGACGGACCTTGCCTTTGGTGCCGTAGTTGATGAGCAGGGCGACGACGTTTTCATGGCCCTGCTGGAGAGCCACGGCCAAAGGAGTGAAGCCGTCCTGCGGCACACAGTAACCAGTGTTACAGAGGAGGGGAGCAGCCGCGGGCAGAAGAGGGAGGAAAGACAGCTCAAGACAACGGAACACAATGGACTGACACAAGTCCGGATCAGCGCAGAGGAGCAGGAATTGAAGGATTACTGAGTGAAAGAGCCTCTGTTCCTCGGATACCTCAGTTGGAATGCTCTGATTGGCTCCGTTCTCCAGGAGAAACTTCACAACCTCTAGATGGTTTTCTTGTGCAGCCATGTAGAGCGGAGTGAAGCCTTTCTGTCTCAGGACGACGCACACGCACACAAGAGCACAGCAGCAGAAGCCAAGAGGAGACGGCGAGAGGATGGACAGATGAAAAGAACAGAGATATTTCAACAGAGACAGGTGCCAACAGACAGCGTTGCTCCAGTGAGCGCCGGCCGGAGCTGTACCTGCAACTGAGCGTTGACGTTGGCCCCGTAGTTCACCAGCTCGGTGACCACCTGCTCCTGACCTGCCAGGGCTGCGATGTGCAGGGCAGTGTTTCCTTTCTGTAACACGCCAGGACATTCCTTAACCATGTGCCATCCACAAACCACACCTCAGAACCTTTGGTCTGTGCTGTTGAAGAAAGAGCTGAGCCACAAGGCGCAGTTTAAGATTGGCTGGCCTGCCGGGTGACGCTCACTCATGTGAAACAGGTGGGCCTGCTATGCCAGTGCAGGCCAGACTGTGCTGGACCTCAGGTGTTTGCATGGAGATGTGAACCGTGAGATCAGCTCGTACGGAACAAGACCTTGTGAAAGACAGAGGCTCTCACCTTGGTGGTGGTCTCCAGCACGATCCCATTGTGGAGCAGCTCCAGGACCATTTTGACGTGGCCTTCTTTGGAGGCCAGGTGAAGCCCGTTGAGCCCATTCTGAAGGAGAGAACAGAAGAGACCTCAAACTGAGGGTCCCCGCTGTGAGTGCACGTGCCCCTCAAGTCAAGCCTCCACAAGAACGCAGTGGTTATATGCCATGCAAAGACCTGCAGCCGTGATCCAAGCCCACATACTTACAGCGGCATGCTCGTCAGAGTCAAGTCTACTAATGAGAGCACTTTCATCTGATGGGGTGAGGAGCACTGACGGGGATGGCAGGCCGCCGGCCTGGCGTCCAGGAAGAATACGAGCCGTGTGGGATAGGTCTGACCTCACACAGCCTTCCTTCAGCTGCACAGGACATGTGAGGTTGGACCTTTCCCACACCACTGATATTGTTCCTGAGTGGGGAGACCACAGCACGCCATCACTCTACTGCAGACGGAGGAACAAGGCGGTGGAGGGGAGCAAGCGTGACGCGAGAGGCTCGGGGTGGAGGGAGCAGACAGGCAGAGCAGGTGGAGGGAAAAAGCACATGGAGTTCAGCCGGAATGGCAACAAACTCACCGTCGTGTTAGTTTGGACCCCGGACTCTCACGTTGTGACAAGTCAGTTTGCGTCTCACCGAGACAGAATTGTGGCAGTCATGCTGGGAAATCAAGTGCCGTGAGGCGTTCACCACTCTCTCTGCTAGGCGTCTGTCGGCCGAGGCATTCGCACCAACCCGCGTTAGCTCGTGAGCCTCCTCCTGCGCGCCCATGTCCGTGGCAGCAGGATGTTCACACTCCACATAGTGACCGACTGGGATCTGAGTGTGGCTAAAGCTAAAGCTAAAGCTAGCCAGCGCTGCGTCTTCCAGACAGTAAGGCTCTCTCCATTTCAGTGCACTGCTCCATTCCTCACCACGGCAGCGACTGTAAGCTTCATATGACGCCAACAGGCCTCCTAGAAACGCTGACACAAGATTTTCCAGCAATATTGAGCCAACCTTCTGCCATGACTAAGTTAGATGAATGAGCTGTTGCAATCTCTCCGCCACACAGATCCACTTTTGGCGGGGCTCGGTGGCTGGAGGGGACTAATTCTGCCTCTCGGGGAACAATCGCAGGGAACATGGATGATGGAGGAGTGTGGCAGAGCGGTGAACTCCAGCATGCAGACACAGAGTTGAAGGAAAGACACAGAAATGGTTGGGCTTGTTCAGTTCACCGTGGAGTCAACATGCGGCACGAGATCCCAATGACATGTTTGGAGCGGCCCGTGCGCCACGTTCCACCCTTCCACTGCGTTCATGAAGTTAGTGTCAAGTTACGGCCAGCACAACAGTACGAAAAGCAATGGAAGATAATAAATATCATTATTGTTAATTCCCTGTAGAGCAGTGGCCTCGTGTCATCTCAGAGTTAGAGTCGCGTTAGCTTTGCTGATGAACAGTCACCCGCAGGCTTGGCCTGCTTTCATGGCGTGAAACAGGCAACATTCAAGTGTCTCTCCTCTGGACATGTCGCTGCCCAGCTAAATCCTTCCGGTGGATTCTCTTCCCTGTGTAGTTCCTTCCTTTAGTCACGCTGTGCAACAACTCAAATGCCTTTTCTTACCTTCTTTAAGCTCTTTGCATCTTTTTCTTTTTCGGGGTGACTGACCACTGCCACCGACATTGAACTGGCCTGACTTCATAGTAAAGCTTTGCTCTTGTCTGAGGTGTGGGTGGATATTCTTCAGTAGTCTGTGTTGTTTCTGACTTCTGACTGAACTCTTCCCTCTCACCTGATTGGCCGTGTTGATATCAATGCCGTTCTTAATGTGCTCCAGAGCCTTGTCCAGGTTGCCAGAGCGGGCTGCTCGGAGGAAGCTGTTGCCAGCATCTGCCTGCAGAAGACACAGGGAGAAGTGGAAAGAGAGGAGAGGCGGGGAGGAGAATGTAAAGTGGACAATAGAAGAGGGAAGAGGAGAGGGAGATGATCGATTATTCTGCCTCGTGGGAGTTTGGACAGTCCGTGTTCAGTCACCGGGTCATGCTGTCTCACCACACTGAAGGTGTGGTTTCATCTGCCCAGACAGACCGAGGAGTTTCTGGAGCAGCAGCGAGCCACTGAAGGAAGACCACACTGCGGCAAACCCCCCACCTTTACGTTCCATTTCAATAATCCTCCCCCTTTTTCCCGCCTGTGATCGACGACGTCCCGCTGTGAATCTACGCACGCTCCCATGTGAGATGTTGCACTCTCAGAAGAGCCTGCCTTCAGCTGTGCTGCCTGTGGTGGTGACATGCCAGCGAACCTCCTCTGAGTCCTCACGAGTGACATGGTGACACCTCCTGAAATAACAATAGTGGAAGAGTGACCCGACCGGACTTGGTGCTGGCGGCCTTGTTGTTCCTCGTGCTGGCCACTTGGTCCCGCCTGACTCGGGCTTTACACCACCTTTTCAATTCAACAGAAATCATCTTCCCGTTGATTCCACTTTGTTCAGGTCACATTCTGCTCCTAGTTGGCCCCTTATCGACAACCACCTTCATTTCCAATAAGTAACACATTGTGTAGCTGCATACTTGAGTCCATTGGTCCTCACTTCTCCCGGCTAACTCTCCGTCCTTTGATGCCATTGATTTGAGGTTTGAGCCCTGAGGTGGCGTCCGCTCTGTTTGAGTCAAGCGCACACACATTCCCCGTCTACCAAAAACAGCGCGTGTCGCCTCGTCGGAGCGGTAATCGTGTGCCTGGCATTGTTTATACGGTCCTCATTTTGAGGTGGTCATAATAACAAGCTGTTCATTTAAAAACATGTCTGTTCCTTCCTGAAGAATCTTTGCCCAAAACTCCACCTTGACTGAGGTTTGCTGCCTGGACCCTCCACCACGAAGATGCAGGCTACCCATTGTGGCCCTGGTATGCAGACATGATGTTTGCCACCACCATGGTAACCCCACAAACATGCCGTCATCAAATACAGCTGACGCTCAGCAGGAGCTCCGGGGTCGGAGGCTTCCAGCCTGGGCCCCCTGCTGGGGTCCCCTTCGCTGGAACTCTGCCTGCGTCAAGCGAGCTCTGTGCATCAAAGATAAGGGCGCAGGGGCCACACCCCGACTCCTGAGCAGAGCACACACACAGACCAAGATAATGATATCTTCTCCTCTGCCACCTTCCTCTGGAAGCTTCAGACCAAGGTCAATGATGGTTCCCACAGGGCCAGCTCATTCAGCATTCAGCAGGTTTGGGGCAAAACACAAAACCTGACTGGCTTAATGCCGCAGGCGGGGCCCGGCACCGGGACAGTTGTGGAGACCCCCCCTCCCACCCTGGGTCTCTTGTGTGCTGCAGCAGCAGCAGCAGCAGCAGGAGGCAGGATGACATCAGGCTCCGCTGCTTGACTGCAGTGTCAGAGAGCTGGACACGCGCGCGCGCGCGCTCGAGAGCGTGTGTGGAGAGGAGGCACGTCTGTATCTGGGAGGACCAGAGCCCAGGTGTCATCCTAACTCAATAGTGCCTCTCCGAGTGTCCCTACAGAGACAAAGGAGACGGAACGCTTTGTGAATGAAATAGTCTCCTCCTCGCACAGTAGCACTTGTTTTCAACTTTAACTTGAAACGGAATATGACTCCGACTCAGATGGAGCGCTGTGAAGAGTCAAGCACTGTTGTTCCACACCTGTACCACGCTGGGCTGACCGACGTGCAGTCGCAGCACCAGGTGGAGCTCTGGCTGCTATTTGTGGAGCGGAAGCTCATGTATGCAGGGACCTAGTTTCCTCGCCATCATCCATCACCACAACAGCAGTCGGATGGGTGTGAGAAGCCCGTATGGAAATTCCTGCAGCAGCTTTTCTGCTGACTTGCGTTTGTTGCAGACATTGATTTTCTCTCCGTCCTTTTCTTCACTCCGGCCTTCACGTGCACCGCCCGGGGAGGTCAGGGCGACGGCGACCCCGGGGACCACTCTGCCGCGGACACAGTTACAGGAGGCCGGAGAACTGACGCGCTCCCCATGTAAATCCCTCTGCCTCTGCTTTCATTTCCAAACAGTGGCAAAGCGTCATGTCCCATTGCATTATTTGCTCTGCCACATGCTGCGCCCCCATCTCTGTGTAGCCCAGTGTTTGTGGCGGCCTCACTGTCGATTGTCCCTCTCTGTCTGTCCCCGCGGCAGCCACGGCGCCGGTGGATGAGATTGTCATGGTTATTATTGTGACCCTTTGTGGAGAAGACAAAGAGGGTGAAAGCCAGAGGGATGATGAAGAGTTGCGTCAGGTTATAGTGAACATGCTGCAGCGGTGATTGTACCGGAGAGAGAAGGAGAGCTCTATTCAAGAAGCCGGCCTCATCGATCACAGGGTTGAAGTGAAAGGAGTTTGCCAAGGTAGAGGCTTTGAAACCGCTGGAGCTATTTGCTTTTCCATGATATGACGGAGTCACCCGGCGGGCGACGAAAAGGTAGAGCGAAAAGACGGCACAGAGGTGCGCGTGCAGAGGCGACCGAAGCGGAGCTCTCCGTCAGTCTTTTGACGTGATTCTGGCATCAAGCTGTGTGATGAATGAGATGCCATAAAGATGGAGCCGTCCAGCACAGAGCTGGCTGGTGTAGGTCGGGCTGAGGGTTAGTGTTGGTGCTTTTCTAGTTCCATGAATCCACCTCAAGTTTGTGCCAGCGTGAAAACACCACTCACCTGAAGCGCGAGCAACAGAGTACGGGATGATGCATGGTTAAGATTGTTACTAGCATCTGGCGAGATCATTGAAAACCGGACCACGGGCTTTAACTGGCAGTAGAAACGACGAGCGCAGGGTTGTGCGAGTTTGGCCTCACCGACAGCAGAGAACAATACCGAGCATACTGTATGAAACTCACCTGCCACACATAGAGCAAAGTATCGCATGCATCAGAGCCACCTTGCTTCCGTTGGATCTCAATGTGCAAATGTCACCTCCGTGTCCATCAACGCTGTCGAAGCCTGTCTCATCCCAAATCCAGCCCTAGTCACGCCTGCCGCTTTGTCTCCACTGGTGCTCCTCAGGTTCACGACTAAATATGCCCATCTTTGTTAGCGGAAGTTGTGTCCTGCTGGCTCTATCCCCGCCTCCTTTTCAGGGAGCGCTGCCATTGCACCGCAACATACCTGCTCAGACAGAGCCACTCGCTTCCACTGGGATTTCACCCGTTGTCCTTTTCTGCTCTGCTCAACCCTTGACTGACACTAACACTGCGACCAGTGACGCTGTCGCTTTGTTCCAGACATGTACTTAGGTGTGAAACAGGCTTTTACCTTCCCAAAGCTCGAATGAAATGACTGACACTTAACAACTGATGTGACAACGCTGTGTGACACTGCAGGAAGCTGCTAAGATGAGAGAATAGAGGATTTAGTTGTTGGCATCTGTGTTTCTTGAAGTCATGTTATCACAAAAAGTGCGTCGGACGTTGATCTGACTTTACCATGGTCAAGCACACAACAACATTAGCAGTTAAAAAGTAAGCGAGTGCTTCGCTGCACTTGGTTCGACTGCTAAAGAACCTTCAACGACTGGACCAGATGGACCAAGGCGAGGTGGAGACACGGCTATTGAATCAAACATCAAAGCTGCTCTTAACATGGCTGCAGTGCGTCTTTAGCAGCAGGTTAATATCTCGGTGTTGCACCATCATCTGCCTCTGAAGCCTCCAAACGCCTGTTCAGCCCAGTCTCAAGTGAAGCCACCCTGGAAGAATGGCACGAGTCCGTTGGGTTTGTTGACCCTGGGCTCGCCGCTAATCCTGGCTGACGTTGGACAATCTCCACATCAAACAGAGAAACAGCTCGAGTCAAAAACAAGATTAAGAGTGCAGCAGCAGCAGCAGCACACACCCAAGTCCAGATGCACTAATCTTGGACGCACACTCATTCAAGTCTCACAGACGATCAGACTGCCTCCCATGTCGCAAGAGAGGCGCCGTTCATTGAGCTAGATAAACAGTTGGAATTAGCTGGTGCTCAACACCGACACCTGAAGTCCAACCTTGAAATGTCAGCTTTCACAGCTGCGCGCTGGATGCTGCTCTGAGCTGTTCCCTTCACGTGCTAACGTATATGTGAGCAGCCGCGCCGACCCAGCGCCTGACGCCGGCTCTCAGAGCTGAACAGAGAAAACGCCTGGAAGTTGAGGTGTAAATGGCCTCAGGAGCATCGGCAGCTCTGTCAAGTCAGGGGTGGAGCAGAAGAAGCCCAGAGAAGCGTTGCAGAGGATGAGAGCGACAGAAGACGACAGGAGGACAACATCAAATGGTGGCACTACTCACTCCAAAAGTGGCGGTCTGGACCGGCATGCTGGCCTGCTGGGCCTCCGCTCTCTTTCTGCTGCGTCTCAAACCCTAGCTATCTTCCCTGCAGCCCCCTGTAAACACACGCACACACACCCTCCCTCCAACACACTCTTCAGCGAGCCGGACACTTGCTGGTGGGTGGAGAGATGGTGGAGTGGGGCGTGAGGGGGCCTTATCTCTGGTGGAATGCTGTCTGAAAACACCTCGCTCTCAGCTCCAACACTCACATCCGGCCAGCGGCTCGCCATCAGCGCCGGCCTCTCTGCGGCCCGCTGCCGCCGCGCTCCTCCCGCCAGCCGCCTCACGCCCGTCCCTGCGTGCCCTCTATGTTTCTGACAACCATTCTCTGAACGCCACCGCGACAGCTTGGAGTTACGCTGGAGGACGGCTGTGTTTTGGGGATTGGGCTGTGTTTTAGTGTGGAGGGTGACTTACAGTGACAAAGCCGCCCGGCTTGGCGAAGGAGGGGGGGGGGGCGCTGCTGCCGCCCCGTGACAATGGGCCAGACACATGAGGTGGGGGGGGCATGAAGGGGCCTGCCTCTTAAAAGGCCCTGCCTCTTTTAATAAAGCGTCCGTCATTCCTCGCCTGAAAAGGCCTTCTTTTCTCCCCCTCTCCCTCCACTCCCCCCCCTCCTGGCTAAACGCTGGGAAAAGCACATCACTGCCAAAACCATGCAGGGAGATAAATGCTTGTGAAAAAAGGAAGGGGGGGTGTAGTAAGAAACCCATGCACTTCTCAATAGCACTGGACCGTGACCTGAGGGAAAACATCTCATGGGGTACCTCTTCATTTGCAGCATCATGTCAGACCTAAGAAAGTGTGTTTCCCATCCTCCTTCCCGTTCTCTTCCAGCTGACTTCACCCGCAATATTCCGACTGGCTCCCGGGAGAAGTACTGGATAGGTACTGCACTATGTTTCTCTCCACTGTGTTCTCCCAAGAAAAAGTCAGGGAAGGCCACAGGAAGGTTTGGGGTTGGGTTTGGGCTCCCTGTGTCAAGCCCCACTTGTCTTTGGTTTATTGCTCATGCCCAGGAAAACAGAGCGCAGTTAAGGAGCTCCTCACAGGACATGAAGCTACAGCCGTTGGCAGCGTGTGGCTCAAGATACATGTCAGACATCACGATGGGGGCCGGCTGGGCGGAGCTCGCCACTGACACTGTCTGCTCCGGGAGTTTCAAGACGTGGGCGGGTGACACACCTGACTGACGTCCAGGTCCAAAGTTCTCCCTGATGCTTCACGACGCCTCACCGCTCTGGAGAACTTGCTAATGGACATTCCAGGCCACAGCATGGGTGCTGGGAGAAGGCTCCGTCAGAGAAGCAGGTGAGGAAAACCACCGTGGTCACCAGGCTCAGTCGTGTGACACATGACATGCAGCAGCTTCAGAGACCCGTCGCTGGGTTAGCAGACTACTTCCACCCCGAAACACAGGCACTCGCTCACCTCCGCGCCCGGCCCTCAGCTTCTCTCGAGCAACGTGAAGCTCGCTCGCCCTCGGCACTGACAGAGGAGCACATTAAACCTGCCTGGGCCACAGAGCGCTGGCACGTCGGCGCAGGCTCACTCAAGTGTAGAACATACGATCACACGCGTGGCACTTTAAACAGGTGTTGAAGCTCGACCTGTAGGGGACAGAGTCAGGCCGTCAGACACTGAGGGGAAGAGAGAGAGCGCAGAAAAGATGAGGGCGATAAAGAGCAATGATGGCAGTCGTGTGTCAGTGTAGGAGCCCACGCTCATTCGTCTTCATGAGTGGAGCTGGAGGTGAGGAAGAACTGGAGCGAGGGAGCAGAAGTCATCGCTGTGGTTAGAAGAACCGGGGCGGACCGAGAACATCTGACCCGGATCCACGTCTATAGCTCCTTCCATTCATCCTGTGAAAGTCACCAAGGTAAAAATGTTCTCACCTCAGTCCCACACAAGGTTTGAATGCAACTTCTTTTAAAGCTCAGTTGAAAAATATTACATTTTTGTTGGACTTATTAGACTTTTGGACTAAATCCCCATGATTTGTCATTTGGAACACATGGCCATTACTCATACGGCATGTCCCATAATGCACTACAACAGTTGCTGCTCTGCCAACGTTGAACAAGAGCCAAATGTCTGGATCAAGTCCGACTGCACGTGTGACTCCCCTTGACGCACTGAGGTCGGCTTAAAAGGCGAGAACATTTGGGACAAAGATTGAGAATCCAAAAGGATGTGCTCATCACGTACTGCGTCGCTTGTTCCGACTATCCAGCGGAAATCAGATGTTGCACTTGAAAAACAAATCATGTGCTGGATCTGTCCTGGAGAAGAAACAGTTTCCGAGCGTTTCTCTGTGGCAGAGAATTCCCTGGTGATTGAGGAAAACGCTGTCAAAGCAGTTGGGAGCCGGAGGTGGCGAGCCTCAGCTCATGCTCTTGTGCAGTCTTGTTGACAGCTCGGATCTTCATCAACACACATGCTGTTGTGTTCTACACTTGAGTGGCAGAGCGAGTGCCAAAGATCTGACGTGAGCCCCTTATTAACATACATCTCAGGCACCTCCTCTGTTCACATCGCTGCTCTCAGTTGCCTCATTCAAATGTTGACTATTAAAGCTTTCATGTCCAACATGAAATCTGTCACTTAAACGCCCTGCATCACCTTCACTCACTCACTCACTCACTCACTCAGTCAGTCAAGCGCACGCCAGCGAGTGCGTGACGTGCCGGCGCACACGTGTCCGCACACGTCCATGTCTCACATACGCAGCCAGAGGATTTTCAGGCCGAGCGCCAAGATGCAAAGTCTTGAAGTGCGTGAAGGCACCTTGAAAAGAAACAGGAAAGGCTCATCCAGTTGTTGGTCAAGAGACGAGCCGATCGTTTTCTCTCTCCGCTTTGATGTGACTCATGATCGACTACGCTCATAAGATCCAGGTCCAAGAAGTTGTGATTTGGAAAATGAAAGCTTCTAAGTTTTGTCGAGTTATTGTTCAATCTCTAGAAGAAGAGTCAGTGGCTCAGAAGCCCACCTGGAGGGAGCAGCTGGTATTGCAACAAAGCAGCCCGTCTCAGGTATTTGAGCCTCCTCGTCCATGCACCTGAATACATGCTCATGCGTGCCTGCGTGCCTGCGTGCGTGCGTGCGTGCGTGCGCGCCCTCCTGCCTACTCCCCGCGTGGTCCCAGACCACAGAGGCGCTTGGCTTCTTCATGGCTCCACAGGAGGAGAAGACTTCTCCAGTCTGGCCGACGGAGACGTCCCTCCAGCCGCTCCTGCAGCGCCCTCCTCCCCCCTCCCCTTCTAATTTTCATCTGAATTATGTGAACTGCTACCAATAACCCTGGGATGAAAATGAGATTTACAATATTTGAATGGCCTTTCACATGTAAATGAACTTTGCCCCCGCAGCCGAAACAAATTACAGCCAACTGCTGGTGGCTGGGGCTGAATGGCCGTCCTAATGTAGTCTGCACCTACAGTGGGGCGGGAGCAGCTGGAAAAGATTCTTCTGACACTCTTTGCTTTCTTCCTACGGAGCCTGCCGTGCTGCCGCGCTGTGACGAATGGGGCTTGGCTGGCCCCGCATCTGTCTCCTAGGACTCGCCGAGGGCCCACCACAGCCGCCTCCTGGCACAGGCCCTTGACGTCCCCCAGTTGGCTCCCCTGCGACCTGCTCATGCTTCGGCTCTGAGAGGGACTCAAACTGGACGGACCTCTGTGGGCCTCAGTAAGAATACGGTGAGCGGAGGCTGCCACTCTTCTGTCGCTGGACGATGAGGTCTGTTCCAAATGATGGTCGAGAGTGTGACGCACAACAGCCACCGTACCTTTCCTTCTCTTGGCTAGCTGCCAGAGGAAGCCTTGTCCTTCCTGAGCTCTAGTTCCTCGCCGCAGGCCAGACAACCTCATCTGGATCCCTGTTCGAGGTCAGGAGGGGGCAAGTGGATTTCTGTCTTTCGGGACGTCACTGGGAAAATTGTCGCTAAAGACGGATTGATACCATTGTACAGCCAACATCAGCTCCTCCACCTGAGTGGAAGCATTTGGTATTCGCCCTGCGTTGGACATGAAATGGCGGCTACCGCCTCTCTGTGCTGGCGTCTCACTCTGTTGCGCTGACCACGTAAGCCCAGATGGCAAACTACCACGGGACTAGCTGTGTGTTCGGGGGGTCACTCATCCAGCTGGAGTTCACCAGCTCTGGTCGCTCGACTCCTGCTCCATCCACTGGCTGAGTGCCTCCCCATCTCTGCGCTACCTCATTTCTAAGGTCTGGTCCCAGTTCTTCTTGCGCTGCCCAGACACCACAAGGCAAACGTTGGGGGAAGGCCGGTGGAGGACGTGGACACCCTGCAGCAGGGGTTTCTGGCTCCTGGCACAGCTCTGGTGACACTTCCGTTTTACCTTCTCTCTGTCTCCAGGAGCAAAGATTGTGAGCCTCCTTCTGCACCATCCTCTTAGATGTCACAGATTTTGCTCCCTGTCAGCCAGCGTTCCTTGAGGGAGAGGCGCAACATGCATCAGTCCAAAGCGTGACTTCAGGCTGGCGCATTCTTTCCAGACATTCACTGAGAAGAGGCCGATTCAGTGCAGAGGAGAAAATAGAGATAGAGATCCACCAGCAATATTGTTGCTTTCTAATGGGCCATGAGCTGTCTCGGGAGTCAGTTTGGTCACTGCACTCCCAGATGGCACGGTGGGTCCGTCCCCTCCCTCAGCTCAGAAGTTACACCTGCATCATGCTCCAAATGACTGGGAGCAGCATGGAGGTGACGAAACTGCTCATGAGCAAGAGGGGGGCTGGAATTAGAGGAGAGAGCCGGCTGGAAGGGGTTTTCCAGGCTCTGGACAGCACCTCCGTGAAGGTCCCTCTACTGGCTGAGTAGCTTCAGGATCTTCACGGAGAGGTGCAACAGAAGCCTGGGCCAACACATCCCAGGCGCTTGGCGCAGACAAAAATACAGGCAGAGAACAATCACCTTAGCACTAAAACACAGACGGTGACATGCGACAGAGAGGCATGCAAACATGACGGCACACAACACACACACACACACACACTCGGTCTCACCGGGAGTCAAACCTCAACACCAACACAAGCACGTAAGAAGCCACAGGTGAAATACTGCTGTGAGGAAAGGCTAGTGCGGACCGCAGGTGTGTGTGTGTGTGTGTGCGTGCGTTTTCAGGGAACATCTTTGAAATTCCACATGAAAATATAGGTGTGAATTTGAAGTCAGGTTAGGGCTGCACAACAGCGACGTTCCATTTCTCAGGGTTGTTCCTGAGGATGTTGACGTGCAGGGGATGTGAACACATCCGGCTCTTACACTGACCATCACTGAAGCGGGAGAAACTTTGGTGTCTGTCTGACAACATGCCTCAACCGTTTGGAAAGCGGCCCAATGAAAGGGCAGGCCGTGTTGGCCGTGTTGGTGCTGGAGCTCCGCCTTCCCGCCCACGTCTGTCGCGGCCCTCAACGCTAGTGTTGACAGTGAGAGCCGTCTGATTCACAAGAGATTCCGTCCAGTCAAGGCGAGAATATCCATGGACGAACACATTGTGCAGCCCTAACACGCGGTCCATCCTTTAAGACTGAAAACGTGTGAGATGGAGAGTAAAATAAGTGAGTGGAAAAGGTGAACCAGCGAGTTAGTACGGTACATGGAGCCAGGACAGAACGGAAAAAAAGCTCCAGCTTGTGTTTGACTGACACCTGACTGAGTTAGCACAACACTAGAAAGTCAAATGACTAGGATACACAAGAACAGAAGAGCGAAAGACCAAACACAACAACCACAGCAGAGCAACAACGGTGAGACAAACTTTAAGTGACAGATACAAGATGGTCATCAACAGAATATATATACAGATATATATATTGATAGAGATACATGTATAGAAGTGAGAAAAGCCAGATATAGGTGTTGCAGATATTTACTTCATCATCATAGTGCCATACTCCTTGGCCATCCGGCATCTCAGAGCTCACACTACTGTCCTGATCGATTAGCCAGCGATGCACGGCGTTTGCCTAAAAGGACATACGACATAAAGACAGAGCCCAGTTAATGGTGACAGTGAGGAACAGACAGAGAGGAGGAGAGGAGGCAGCAAGGTTAGAATCAGACACAGGTTGGAAACAGGAGGAAGGAAAAACAGACCATTGCCCCCGAGCCAGAGCCACATCTAGGCCCAGGCCCAGGCCCAGGCCCAGGCCCAGACCCAGACCCAGACTCAGACCCAGACCCAGACCCAAACCTAGACCGAGATCCAGACCCATACCTAGACCTAGAGCCGGAGCCAGAGCCAGGCAAGACCCAGGCCCAGATCCAGATCCAGATCCAGTCCCAGACCCAGACCCAGACTCAGAGCCAGATCCAGATCCAGATCCAGCCCCAGGCCCACAGTGATGCCCACCCCCCTGTGGGAAACAGTCAGGTAAGAACCGGTGGCATGGCTGATGTGGCTCCACATCCACACGGTGTGGATGCTGGATGGTGAGTGGTGAAGCACAGATGGAGGAGCTGTGGTCCAGGTGTACTTACCCAGAGTCCAGGCTCCTATACTGTCCCACGCCACATGCAAGGCGCCGCACATGGAGTAAGACATGTGAAATTCAGCCGCGGCTGTTCTGTGGCTGGCTGAACTTTGATCCTTGTGAGGGTGTTGCTATTTGCACCTAAATATCAAACACGCAGCGGGTCTGTCTCTCTCTCTCACACACACCCACACACACCCAGGCACACCACTCTCACCAGCTGCTGTTTTGGACTCTTGCCGCGTCAGCAGCAGCTCGGCCTTGTGATCGGCAGCAGAAACCCTCTGTGTGGAGGTGAAGAATGTTTACTTTGGACGAGGCTTTAAGATGCAGCGTAGCAAGCAGTTATGCGTCGGCTTGGAGGACTAGAGAACAGTGTTGATTTGCAGCCACGTTCGCGCCCGTGACCATCCAGGCTCCCGACCGCCAACATGTGAAACCATCATGGAGGTCAGAAAAACAAGAGCCAAAGTGGTCTACACATCTCTAGCAAGCCGGCGTGGTGTGTGTTTCTCATGTCTGTGAGTTCAGGCTTCGCTCTTCGCAGGGCCCTGACCAGTCGGCTCTCAGGTAGGCCAGCGCCACAGTGGCGCCAGGAGGGGGTTGCACACTGTTGGGCTGGTACGAGGAGCTCGGCAGGAACACGCAGCAACTCTGTCAGTCAATGTAGTCATGGCCTTCGGCCTGGAGGAGCCACATTCTTACGGGAAGGATCCAGTGAGTGAGCAAGCATCTAGGTCACAGTACAAGCAACAGGCACAGCCACCTCTGCTACGATGGGCAGAGAGTTACAGGTTCATGGATCCACCTCGGAGTCACTTGCTGCATGTATTCAGTGGCCTAATGAGACGCCTCTCAACTCAGCTAGCCAGTGACGTACACAGTTCATCTGCTGCTTATCCCACGGTGGCGGGAGGCCAACCCTACTACACTGCCACACACCTCGGCCGCCTTCAGGATCAGCTCCCTCTGGAAACCCAAACAAGCTCAGGAGAACCTGGTTCGCCACAAAACACCACCGCAGCAGCCTCCCGCTCTCTGACTGAGCACCATGGCTGGCGCCACCAAATCCTCTGTTAACTGTTCACCCTGAGCCTAATCTGAATGTAGCCCTCTGCTTGTCTTTGTTGGCTGGAACGAGCATTTGATGTCATGGCAGAGATACACAGCGCTGACAAAAGAGAGAGCGGGACCTTTTGTGTCCGGCGCTCCTGGATTGTAGCAGCGGGGAAGTGGAGGGCAGGACAGAGAAACAGATGGAGCCACCTCAAGGGTCGAGACTCAGCGGGTGAATCTTGACTCGGGACGTCGGTGAATGGGTGACACAACTCTGTAAAGGTGTCGGGGCGACCTTGGCGTGTCCTGGATTCTGACGGTGACATCGAAAGGTTTGTCGCAGAGCGTGTCAGCTTAGAAGAATAATTGGATTAAGTAGCAGACGGCTGGTGATGAGAGGGAGCGAGGGGGCGCAGGGGGGCACCAGGGGAGCGAGCTGCTGATAACGTTTGCTGCAAAGCCTCGGGGCATCAAGCAGACACGGAGGGGACTCCACCCGTGACGCCGTAGATTAGAAGGATGAAAGGCTGGGACTGGTGGCATCGGCGCAGCACCCCCACCCCCCGTCTTGAAGAGCAGTCGTATGATCGCAGTGTCTCTCGGGGTTATGGCCTGAAGAGGGGCTGGCGCTGGCCTCACCAGTGACAGACGTCAGTCGAGTGCAGGTCCAGAGGACACCGCAGACGGGTCGCCAGGCAAGAGCCAGCAGTCAAGCGCTGCACCTTTCACCAGCGTGGCGCCCAGAGAAATGCAGAAGGCCAGCGCAGGATAGTTCAGTCGTCCCGGGGAAACTTGACTTGACTCAGCTTGAGTCTGAACCAGCTGCCTCGCAACCGTCGGGCTCTCATTCACATTTAAAGATTCAATTGGGTTGTGACAAGCTCTTTCTAAATGATTTCAATCCAAACTGAAGTTCCAACAGGCCGTCATCCAACGTCACTCGCTGGCCTGGAACCACCTCACTTCGGTCATTTTGCTGCTTATTCCCGTTTAGCGGTTCATGGCTTCTGCAGCCTAAATAGAAAAACTGAGCGCATCTACATAGAACATTTCCCAGCTAAGCACTGAAAAACAAGCAGACAAAAACATTGCAGCTGGGAGTCGTTGACTACTATTGAAAGTTGGACAAAATATGATGAAAAAGCACAATCATGTGCGTATTGTTCTGCACGTTTGTTACATTTCCTAGTGTTGGCAACCACCTGACACAGGCTGAAAAATGTTTAATCTTTCAATGAATTCTACCTCGGTTTTTGAACGTCTCGGAATTCGAACGAATCAGAGTTCGAACAAAAATTGGGACATTTTTTTGCTTTGGATTTCTAAACCAAAATCCAGAACTGGAACGCCCCCCAAAAAGCCGAAAAAACCATAACGTGTGTGGAGCGATCAGCTGAGCCACGAGGCGCTCTGTTATTGTGTATAACGCAGCCTCTGTATTCAGACGTGTCCCGTTAGCTCCATTTAGCTGTTTAGCTGTTTTGTCTTCCTATTGAGGAGTGAAACCTTTGCTGTCTCCGCACTGGACCGTGGTCGAGCGTCACAGGGGAGGTGCTGGAGCGGCCACTCCAGGGTTGGATGTGGTGGAGAACCGAGGTAGCGCTGTGTATGGAAATGAGAAAGAAGATTAGTCTGCTTTCACTGGGATCTGACGCCACAGCAGAAACCACAGAGTCGAGAGGTGACCGTTCTGCAGAGCTCATAAATAAGTGAAGTGGAGGAGAGTCCCCTCAACCTCTGACCTCACACGTTCTTTTCCCTCTCACTCTCCCTGGCCATTCCTCACTGCCCTCCTCCGTTTCCAAATGACCTTCAGTGCCCGCCCGCAGCAACTGAGTCATCTCAGACAGCAGCATGAGCTCTGTCATGGAATAATCTTTGGCTCCACCAAGCCTTGCATAATGACATGTCCAGTCATGATCAGCTCGAAAACTGTCGAGTGAAGCCTGAGTTACAAAGTCTCATGAATTATGGCACATGAAAGAATGCTGTTTTCCTACATGCTACTGTGTGCACATTGAACAAAGCATGGGGACAAAATTCCTCCAAAATATGTCAAATATATGTGTATATATATATAAAAATCATACAAAGTGGCAAATAAATCCACCACAGCCTCCACCAGTCTGAAGGTCACGAGACCAAAGCAAAACTTAGCTGAGACAATATTAACCTGGATGAAATATAGACAATAAAAACAAGGCAAATACGTTGAAGGCATTAGTGCAAAAAGGATGACAGTGACGTTACAAATATTGAAACATGTACTTCAAAAAAGGCACAACTCACCCAATTATTACTACGCCTAATAACTGTTACTGAATAGTGCATTTCAGTGAAATGACTTGTTGAAGTGACATCAACGGCCCATATTAAATCTCTGAAAAGTCTGTCTGAAATGACTCGTATATTTAGAACATATATGAATAGTGTGGGCACCAAAGTCTGCAACAACAAACAGATTTTGAATGAAACCAACATTCAGCATCAGTAAGTGTGGAGTGACTTGACGGAGTGGCGTAGCTGTATACTGGAGCAGAAAGGGAATCAAATGGAATTGAGCTCTAGGATCCCAGGAAACGCTGGATCATAACTCCATCGCACAGCTTTGTGCTGAGTGGGTGGATCAACTGCTATTCACCACCGGTGCTGGTACACAACTGAAACCTATCAAATGGAACCCTGTGGTGTTGAATTGGAGTTAGTGAAACACGAAGACACGTATGGATTTGGTGATGTGATGTTTCTTTGTTAATGACATGGAGCCGCTCACCCTTTGCCCCGCCCTGCTGTTTTCTCCTGTTTCCATTGACAAGTGCCACAGACTAGTTTTATCTGCCATCGAATTAGCATCATAAAACATAGGCATGAAAAAGGGATAAATTCAAAGAGACAGCGCGGCCCAAAACCTGGATTTCACAGGCTTATTTTCATCTTTCTTTCTTGTCTTCTATTCTTTTATGTTGCGCTTTTCTTGTGGCTGAGAGAAATGGAAAGAGACATGCCTTTTCTTTCAGCCTCTGCCTCATTATGGCGCTTTTCAGGTCTGGCCTTTTGTGTGGGCGGCTGCCCAAAGCCATGCTCGGGCGGCCGCTGGATTACTCGCACCAGCGCGACATGCCAGGCCTGCTGAGCCAGCAGCTGGTGCGCCGCCGCCGCCATGGGAGCGCAGCGAGCGCGCTCATTCTACTGGACGTACATGGGCTACTGCTGGTGATCGGCACGCAGCCCTGCACCCAACGACAGTTTATGCTCATGAGATTAGATGTGGAAACAGGGGTGGAAAGGCTCAAGGTGGTCAACCTCTTGTATGAAGTTGTGAGATAAAGATGAGGAGCTGCACTGGAGCCTGTCGGAGACAACGTGCTTGAGTCAACTTTGAACAAGTAGTAGTCACACCAACGCTCTGCCAGAGAGAAATGAGATGTGGAAAGATGAGTGTCATGTTTGTAAGTACGTAAGTGTCAGATGGTGCCTCAGGGTGTGGGGAGAGCGCACAATGAAGAGGTGAGAACGTGAGCGTGGCGGACCATCACTTTCCCCGCAAGCCATTCATTCCCTTCAGACCCTCTTTGCCAGTTACCCCAGAGGTTGTTGGTGTTCACGGAAACACAAATTCTCCATGTGTTGTTGCTCTCTTCATTTGGACTGACAAGAATGTAAAAAAAGAGAAAAAGTCTCAGTAGTTCCATGGATTTTGCCCCCCTGAATCAAAGTCCTGTCATGGCGCCGTGCCACAAATAAAGCGGACAGTCCAGTGAAAGGCTTCCTGTGGTTCAAGCATGGTCTGCAAGAGCTCTGCAGCCAAACCTCCGAGACTCTTCCACGGCCTCCTTGGTGAAAGACTTTGGTCTGAAGGGGAGGGGGACAAGACAGAGAACTGAGAGTATGAAGGAGCGCTTGGCGGATCTGAGGGAAACATGACTCCACTGACTGAAGCTACACTCAGTAGCTGCGACAGAATTCCTGGGGCTGACTTTGGTACAGGCTCTCCATGATTCAGCACTATTTAAAACATGTTAGGGTGGCATCGTGGCCTTGGTATGTTATGTCCACTCCAGCGAGTCAGCCCTGTCTGCACACGCCTGCTCATGTGACCTGCATGTTGGGGGGTATCAAGTCCAGCCGCATCTGCCTCCACACTTCGGCCGCTCTGCTCTGCTCTGCTCTGCTCTGCTCTGCTCTCAGTCTCTGCTCCGTTCCTCACCTTCCTCCTCTGTTGCTTCTTCTAATCTGGGGATGAAACCGCTGGCATTCTCATCTCAGAGGCTTTATCCGCGGCTACAGCGGATGATACCGTTCACGGTGAAGTAGAGGAAGATGAAGACGTGGGAATGGAGCAGTGACAGAGGAACTAATTAACCAGCGGGTGAGACGGGGGACAGACTGGCAAAGTTAGCGTGTCAAACTCATGGAGACACGTGAGCCAGACAGAGTTCCAGAGCCACAGACAGCAGCGTGTGAGTTAGCTCACCATCGCAAGACCTTTGAACGGAGGTTTAGGGGTGCAAACTTCAAAAAAAAGCTGCGTTAAACATGTACATGCTCCTTCCTTCTGTCATTCCTCCACCGGAGTGAAGTGGTCCTCAACATGAGGAATACAATAGTGGAGGCTCAGACGACGTTGAGCATTCCTCCCCAAATGTCCCTGGCTGTCTCTCCATAACATGTCCTCTCTTCCCTCTCAAGCACAGCAAAGCCAACACAATGAGGCGCAGCGGTGAAAAACACACGGCTCTGAGCCCTGAAACACTCACCCAGCTGAGGGTGCTGCGGTGAGAGTCGCTCAAGTGGCTTCTTAGAGCACAGACACACAAAGGCACGCACAGTGAAGTACAGTGCTTCGCTCAAGCAAAGTGAGCGAGGAATGGAAATAAGGCGAGAGGAGCGGTTTGGATGGGATGAGAGCGTGTGTTGATTTAAGCTGGAGAAGACAGTGACGGGTCAAGAGAAGGGAAGTGAAGAAAAGGTGGCTGGAAACAAGTTTAGGAACCGATCATCTGCCAGCCTTTCATTTAATGCAGTGCGGCAAAGGAGGATAAACTGTGCTCACTCCAGGGGCAAAAGATGGCAGCTTCCTGCCTGCTGAGTTGTATTTTTAGCTTTGTTCAACTGAAGGACGACGTGTGTTGACAGTGTCTCCTGAGGTCACGGCAGTCCAGGCTGCCCGGAACAGTGCTGAATGGATGCAACTACCTCCACAGAAAAATCTCCTCCATCAGCATTGAAAATAGGAAGACTGTATCCAACAGCCGCGGCCTAAAATAGTCGCAACCTTAGACGGCACTTTGGTGCCCATTCTGGAGAAGTGGAGCGTGAAAAGGGGATGAGCAGCCAAGGAAGTGCCAAGTGAACAGAGCCACCAACCTGGCCACACACACTTCACTTGCACCGTTTGTCTCCTTAAAACTTCTTTCTAAAATAAATGACAAATACGCTGAGGAACATGTCAACAGAGAGCCCTGATTGAACTGTGCAGTGAGAGGGTCTCAAGGCGCATGACGTTACATTCACTTTCCCGCTGTATCTGCACCTGTTAACAGGGGGTGCAGGGTTGGAGACTTCTCAAATGAACCCAGAGGTGCCACGATAGTCATGGGCACAGTCTGTGGAAATGCCCATTGTTGGGTCATTCCTGACTGAAATGGAAACCAACGACATTTACATTTCTTCCACTATTTACACCCGATATTCTCTACTCTATTGAACGCATTAGAGAGGTAGCTTGTGTTCAGTGACCTGATTCGACACTGTAGTCAAATGTAATGCACTGTGCGATAGATGGGACTGAACTTTTTTCAAATGCAACAAAATGACCCAAGTGGTCAGTCTATAAAAGATGAGCGCGAAACCTCTAAAACAGTTCTTGCGCTTGTGACTTCAAGTCTAGAAACGGCGCTGTGAAGCTATGGGTGGAGCAGGTATTGCGCCGGCGTTCAGCAGTGACGTCAACAGGTGATGGCGATATTCTCGGTCGCTGTCACTCACTGTGGTTTCCTATGTGGCTTTAAGATGCAAAAGAGATGTATATGGCAGTGTGTTTTGACTTTTTCTCGAGGGTCAAGTGGTCCGAAGGATGGAGATGAAGCCTCACCTGAACCGCTAGCCTAGCATCAACTTCGGTCAAGACTTGATGCTGAACGTTGGAGTGACGCTTGGAGCTGCACGCGAACCCTTCTGAAGCCGCGATGTTTGGGTCCAAGCAGAGAAGCACTGCACCGCACACATGTAGGAAGGAAGGAAGGAAGGAAGGAAGGAAGGAAGGAAGGAAGGAAGGAAGGAAGGAAGGAAGGAAGGAAGGAAGGAAGGAAGGAAGGAAGGAAGGCTTGTGTCTCGATGGTGGTGTTCGGCTGACACGCCGTGTCTGAGCAGACTGGCGTCTGGCTGTGCCTCATTCTGTCGCCAAAAGGTTCTCAGAAGTCAGTGATTATTACATTCGAAAACTTGACGGTGCAAGCAATCTCGTTCCCCATTTCCGTTGTAGACAAGGGTTATTAGGATGTTCTGACTTTGCTACGAGCTAGACTGGCCGAGGATGAGTCGTCAGTGTCTGCTCACTGTGCGTTCACTGAAAGACCAAATCATTTGATGTCATTCATGACCCCATGGCTCCTGGCTCTATTCCACACGCGCGCACCTCAAGGTGGTGGTTAGGTACGCTGCTCTTCTTCTGGACGATGTGCTCTCCAAAGCCTCCTGTGACGCTGCTCTTCCTCCGTCACGGTGAGGTGGCCACGCATGAAAGTTGAGCAACAGTGCAAAGAGAGTCAAGCTGACTGAACTCAGCTGTGCTGTGACTCCCGGCTCCCGCGGCCCACCTCCAAAGGAAGTGGAACACAGCAATGTGTAGCAGGAAGCTTGTTGCTGCAGTCTAAACGCCTGGCTGACATAGGCCTGCTCCATTGTGCTGAGGAGCTTGTGACCATTGCAGCGCTGAACGTCTTCATTCTTGTCTCTTTAACACGATCACACACGGGGCTCTGCTGTAAATAACAGTTGAGACAAAGCCAGGCGTCGAGCAAAAGTGTTTGCGTTGGAACAAAAATGAGCAAACACGGGCGCAGTATGTGAACATGCTGTTGTTAAACACCGCCTCGGCAACATTCCAGAACCACCGCAGTATCTCATGTCTGCATTTGGAAACACCAGTGTGCACTCCATCAGGCCCTGCAGGTCCTCCTCCATGTTCAAAAGTTAGCCCCCCCCTCCCTTTTGATCAACGGCAGAGTGGCGCTAATACACATGATCATGAATAAATCCAAAGGAAATCCCATACATTCAGACTAGCGATAGCACTGTCGGCCGGTGAGAGTGAATCAGGTCTTCGGATCATAGATACAGACACGCGTCTGGAGAGCAGGAAGACGGCGATCCATCATGCATGACTCTGCAGTACTGTGGACCACGCCGCCCGAGCTGCCTCTCCAGTCTGACAGTGTGCCCACACCCGGCAGTGGTCAGCCAAGACGACACAACTCTAGATGACTCACTTTGCTCCCAACACCATGCTTTTACAATGAGGTCCTGAGCACACAGCATTTATGAGCAACGGCATCCGAACGGTGTCACGCCGGAGGAAGGATGCAGGACAGTGGAGCTGAGCAGGTGACAAGTGAAAATAAGCGAGGAAGCGTGTGCCCCTTGTGCATGACTCAGTCGAAGAGTGAAGTGGAGAAGGCGTGTGGACTCAGATGGTCCAGGCTAGCAGAGTAGAAGAATTGGACTGTAATTTGTAAAATGGTTTTCGTCAGCATAGTGATGTGATGTCACTGGAGGAGGACTCCGCCTCTGAGAAGGTTGTACAATGTCTGCCGTTCCCTGTATTGAGCTCACCACCGCGATATGTCCCTGACACACCTGAAGTCTAGTGTGTCTATTGAAGTTGGGACGACCTTTCACACCCCCCCCCCCCAAAATGATGTCTGCAAGGGTGTGTGCTGCGCCACTTTGGTTGCAATGAAAGTTGATCCCTGACTCGGGGGGAAGGTGAAAAATAGAAAGGGATTTTTTTATGCATCAAGTGGGACATTAAAGGTAAAACTGAAGAACACTGGGACTGTGATGTTCAGCACGGCTTGTGTTCTGTGTGCGTGCCCTGATGCTCCAGTAACTGCAGCGCAGATGTGAGGACCTCTGCTTAAACAGCAGAACCGTGATGACATTGACCAGGGAGACGTCCCAGTCATGGATGTGGGGGACGTGTGTTCCCTTCACGAGGCCCGTGCAGACGCTTTATTGAGAGTGAGACCGATGTCTCCCATGTGACAAATCAATGAGCGGCAGACTCTATTGACCCACCCGTGTCTCTGGATTCCTCATAAGGACCGGTGAATGGCTCAATTGCATGTTGTTGGTTTTTGGCATCGTTGTGTGATCTGGTCCTGCCATTCTCCCTCGCGGTGCCTCATGAGTGAACAAGTGCAGATCATGGATGTTGCTGCCTGACACTGGCTGCAGAGCACTGCTGAGTGGCTCCGCTGGATCAGACGGAGCGGCGTGTCAGTGCGCAGCGCCCCCTGCGTGGGGCCAGTGTGGGAGTGTGAGGGGGAAGACAGCGTCTGCTGTTAGAGTGTCAGGTCCCTCACACCTCCTCTACCGTTACAGCTCCTCACCTCTGAGCTCAGAGGTCCACCTGTCACTCATTTCCCTGCATCATGCTGCACAGATGCTGACCACTCTGGCTCACCAGAGGGCGCTATTTTCGACTTCCATGTGTGGCGCTGAAGAGTGAACCGGCATGGCATGAACTAAATTATGATCCCATTGACTTCATATTTGACTTCGTATAATCTTCCTGCTCGAGCATGAAATTCAGCTGTTGTCTTTTTTCATTTAACAAATAACAAATGCATTCCCTGTAAACATTGCAAGTGAACAAAAATGACAATGATTATTATTCATAATATTGATGAATATTTCAGGGCCGATCACCCTGTGAGTTTCACAGAGATGAAGAACACTGTCAGTGTGACCTGAATCAGGAGGCAGTGATTCTGAAGACTATTACTAAAATGCTATAGTTTGCTCTTCTTCATATTTGCTCAAGTGAAAAGCAAATGCCATCTTGATTTTGGTCTGGGAGGTCAGAAGTAGCTGCGGTGAGGAGGTTCCCATTTACAGAGGATGCACACGGGGTTTAAAGTGGAGGAGGTCGACTTGGTGTGGGAAGTCCGGACTTCAGTCACAGTGGTGCGTGACCTGTGTTGTTGAAGTAGACGGTCATTTTTTATTATGAGCAGTGCATTAGCTCGAGAATGTTCGCTCCGTCAAGCCCAAACATGTCTGGGACTAAAGGAGACTTGAGGAGTGCTGACTGTTGTGAGACATGCTTGAAATTAGGACTAACCTTGTCTTATTCTGGATTAAGACCCTTGAAGCAGGATGAACAGGATTAGTTTTCACTTGGATCCTTGGCTGGACACACCAGCCAGGTTTACGCACGCGCACACACACACACGAACACGAACACGAAGTTGTTTTGCTGTCCCTGTGGGGACATTGTTAGGTTTCTCATTGACATAATGCTTTGACCTCCAAAACAAACCACTGACCTTAAGCGTGAGTCTGATCCAGACTGAAACCCAATGATAAAGTCCCGGTTATTTTGAAGTCTTCATCCTCAAATTGAGGTTTGGACCTGTGGGGACCAGCACAAGGTCCCCACGAAGACATGAGAGGATAGTGGATAGACAAGGATAGTGCTTTGTCAGGGATAGGTCCTCACAAGGCAGTATAATCAAGCCCCCCCCTCACACACACACAATAGGGATAGTCTAAGCACATTGCGTAACAGCGGCAGAGGGTGAAGTGACAGGAGACCATGAGTGTTTATCAGCATTCACAAATACAGAGGTCAACTGCAAGCAAGAGGCAGATGTGACGTATCCCAGAGGCAGCAAGTGCAGAGCAAACGCCCTCCTGCTAGACAGTCAGTGAAGAAGATGATGACAAGGTTGAATTGGTGGACGGTCTCAATGAAATAAAGGCTCCGACTGGCATGCAGAAGATCTCACCTAGGACCACCACTGATGCCTGTTCTGCGTCCTTGTGTCCCTCTACTGCTCCATACATCGTTGGGGGTGTGACTTCAGCCAAACACAATGTATTGACTTCGAGCGTTTGGAATTCATTCATTCATCCATTCATTCAAATTGAAGTGCAAGACATCAGAGTGGAAGTGCGGCACTGATTTGTTAAACTTCAACTGTCGCTGGGTCAGCGTGATCTCATCACCTGGTCTCCTTCATCAGGAATGCTTCGCTCGTTCCTTCTTGTCATAGAAGAGTCAAGCCTGGCTATAGTAAGGCTATATTATAGTGAACTGAATGAAGGGGTTTCATGCTGAGAGCTCGTCCCTGTCTGTGTTGAGCGTACGTGGGACTTTACTATCGTGGCCGGTACGTGACTGAGACGCCAGTGGACCAACATGATATTCAGAATCCTGGCTGTACGGGTTTGTGTTAAATGGACCTGGAGCATCATGGACAACATGAGGCACAGCGGGCGACGGAGGGAAACACATCAGTGATCGAGTAGATTTAGTTTCCTCAAGTCAGCAGGATGCAAGAACACCACGTGACGGCGAGGGATGTGGGGTCAGGAAAGTGATGAATGAAGGAAAAACGGTCTTCAGGAAGCTGCTGCGTGATGAAATTCAGCCTTCCGATAAAAGCCGGTGAGACAGGAAAGTGCGAGGCTTGTTCCAAAGCGCGGCGAGCAGCCCTTTCTTTCTGGCCTGCGTCTGCGGTGGGGCCTTTCTAACGCGTGGCTGCAGGTTCCGCCGCGCCCCGAAGCTCTCATATCTTTGAAGGGAACTGAGGCAGGACACAGGCGGCGTATTCTGTCAGTCCTGCCCATGCACCCGGGGGAACTCTGGTCCCACCAAGAAGCCACATCTCTGTACAAATACACACATTTGCCACAGATGCGGAAGCAACAGCACCATTGTGTGGTCAATTAAAGGTCCCTGCCCGAGGGTGTGCAGGGGCCAAATTCACTCTGACAGACATTTTTCCATTTCCAGCAAACTAACCGTCCTACACCGCCTGCAGCGCCACCATACATCCTTCCTCACTTAGGACCAAAACCAGAAGAGTGAAAAGAAAAGTGGCCAGAGCGATGAAAGGGAGAGGAGATGGACGAGCAAAGTGTTTCTTTGTCGAAAAGAGAGAGGAGAACGTGTGCTCGGAGTCCAGCATGGTCCATCACTGAATGAATTATTCACTGGAAAATCTCTCAAATGGCCAGTCAGGTGAAGCTCGGCAACGTTTACACATGTGAGATTTTGATTCAGGACCATCCAAAATGATGGAAGCCATCCTGCAATAATGGCTAAAAAGCCATGATACAATTGAGGGGGAAATGTGCACAATAATGCTGAATAGAATGTGGCAGTTCACATCACTTTTTGTGTGATGACAAAAGCAGGTTTCATGTCAATCATCACGGTGCCTTTGATCCATGGTTCGACAGCTTCAGATTTAAATAGCAGTGGCAAGGTCACCAGCCTGCCATAGAAGTGGGCTCCAGCAAGTCACCATGCTGGGAATTCACACCCCGACGGCGGCTGCAAGTCGATACATTAAGAGGAAGCGAAGCAGTGCAAGGAAAGAGGAGTGAGATTAAAATAGGAGTCTCAAGTGCCTGTTTTGGGTGTGGAAACCTTCAACTATGTGTGTGTGTGTGTGTGTCAAATAAATATGCAGGGATCGAGTTTTGAATTCATCTTCTAAATAAGAGAGAAATTGCTGTGCAGTCGAGGTTCCTCGTGTCCACGAATGGTTCCTTTTGAATGCATCCAGACCACAAAGGAAGGGCTCATTGTCCTGTCCTATCGTTGCTCTGACCGCGGTGCTAAACCAGCAACGTTGGTGGAGTCCTCTTTATCAGCACTAGGGGGAGCTACCTAACCCTGTCACAGCCCCTGTGCTGACTAGGTCCTGGCTGACAGAGGATGTTCTTGAGCCAAGTCCACATGCGCGTGAGCCTACATGTGCTAGTGTTGGAGGTGCAGGTGACCTTGTCATGTGACTGCCTTTGTCCTGAGACCATGCCCATCCTTAAGCTAGGCCCCGACGAAAACATTAGCAGACAGCTTTAAGAATGAAAATGAGAAACGCTTCGCCCCCCTTTTCCGTCACTGCACTGCTCACTTCGTCGTGTGCTTCTCTCTGGATCTGTACTCAAACTACCGGCAGGCAGAGGAGAGAGTTGCTGCAGCGGAGCATGGCGGGCAAGAAAAGGAGTTGTAGTCCGTAGTGGAGCAGGAGAAGTGATCCTGGCTGGAGTGTTCTGCTCAGGAAAAATCTCTGGGGTCGGCCAGTTAGAGGGAGAGAGACAGACACGATCCCCCAAACCTGAGCCTAAATCCTGAGGCCAGGTGTCTGTATGTTCCCTGCACTCTCTGAGCAGCTGGGAGCAGTCGGGCGCTGCATGGAAGGCACTAAGATAATGTACAGGCCATCTGATCTCGTCCGATCTAATGTGTGACGCGTGTGATTTGGTTGTTGCCAAACAGGAAAGAACCAGACACCTGTCACAAAGCAGCAATGGAATTCATATGGCATTTCAGAAAAGTGTTGAAGTGGGATGAAACAACTGTGCAACGTTGAAACTGGAGAACGAAAATAAATATTGATGTTTTTCCGTATGGCATGTTGGGATTCAGTGAGTAGAGTGACAATGTTTGTAGACGATACTGAGCCGTCATTTGCTTTCTCAGCATATTTGACTATTTGTGCCTGATGGCAGACACGATTATGTGCGTCACTCCACTCTCATGAGATTCCTCCTCATCCTGCTCAGAGCTTGTTGCAAATGCAGGACGTTGTTCCCACTTCCTGACTGATCATCACATGGCACATCAGTCTCGTCCCCCAGAAATAGTTCATTTCACTTCTTGTTTTAATTCCAAATTCATCTCGACAGAGCAGCTGATATTAGAAACCTCTGGATGGAGACATCTGTCTCTGAACAGTCCAGTCCAGTGGAGCTGTTGCTGGGCATGACGGTCGACTAAAGAGGTCCGGACACATACGCAGACATGGCCGTCCTGCAAGTCTCTGGAGCTTCTGATGCCAGCAGCGTGTAAACAAACCGATATTGAGGAGAGGTGAAGTGGTACCAGTGGAGTGGCACAACCTCCTTGTCAAGCATCCAGATGGAGAGTTTAAGACACAGCTCCGCGTCTGATTGCAGACTGTGCTGAGCGCAGTGACACTTGACATGAGATGATTGAAGGAAGCTGCTCTCCACTAAGTAAGATTTGCCATCTGGGAGCGCCGAGGGATTCTGCTGTGCAAACCCCAGCGCATCAAAGACAATACCAAACTGGGCCCAGCAGGCGTCTTGTTGAAGCCTGAGTTCGGACGCCAACACAGAAGGTCCCACACCAGTCAGGTAGATCAGACACTTCTCATGCAGTGGAACAGCAATGTTGGGTGAGCTCATCCTCTGTGAGGCGCACGCTCCTCTGCCTGCAGGCTGAGTGCTGCTGCTCATGTGAAACACTTGCTCACACAGAAGGTGCCACCCACACACTTTCTAACTATCTATCATTTCACACCACTTTGTCATTGTGCTGATAAAAGCACCTCATGCTTAAAATCCCGGTCCATACCTTTCATGGACATGTGTCGCTGCTCAACTAAGCAGCATTTGACTTGTCTGAAATTCTCATGCAACTAACAAGTGTTGTGGTCGTGGACGAGGCAGCGACGATCCTGGTGACCAGTCGACCAGTTAACGTACGACTCCATGAACTGGACGACATGATGAGTGTGACAATATAAAAACTTCAACAGTCAGACATTTGTGACTTAAACTTAACCTAAACAGGTTATTTAAGCTGTAAGACTAGTTCAGGCCTGGCCCACCAGTCGGAGGCTCAGAGCCCCACTGTTCTACTGTGTTGCTGAGCAGAGCCACGTGCCACCAACACGTCAGGCTGTGAGGCTTCACCTGAGCAGCTGCTCACCTGACTCAGTAGAGCGGTTAAAGCTCCTCCCTGTGTGTCACCAGGTTGCTGGTTCACGTCCGGCGTACGTCTCTGGTGCATGTCGTTTACCATACTCCTCCATTTGACCCTGATCCTCCTGGAAATATCAAGCGGCGTAGACAGAAATGTGGGCGCCATTGACTTGACTCCTCTATGTTTGGACGTGGCTCCTGCCACCAATAACGTGGCCCCGCTCTGTGTGTGTGTGAGCCACGCAGCAGACTGGAGCCTCTCCTCTTCACGGACTTCACCACCATCAACAGTCAGTCACAGGTGAAGCACATGCCATACGTTTTGATTTGGTGTAGAAATCCAGACTGCACGTCTGCACGCCGATCATCATCAGGTGGCTGAGACTTCGCAGCATTTTTCGTTCTTTTTCCTGACATTCTTCAGAGCAGTAATTTCTCCTTCATCAGCAGTCTTTCTCACGCTCTCTGATTGGCTAAAATCCCTCTCCTCTGAATGGCCATGAAAACCTTGTCTTAGGTTCAGAGCTGGCTAAACATCTGAGGTGAACAACTGAGCTGCATCGCACCCTGGGACGGTACCTTCCCCTACCATCCTGGGCTCCACAAATGTGCTCCCTGGAGCTTGGAGCCGCTGTTGCGACAAACAAGCGGTGCTTGACATATCCAGCACCGTCAAATATTGAGCGTGTTCGGATGCGCTTATCCGCCACCAAATCGTTATTGGTTTTCCAAACATCTCCGAAAAGCAACTACAGTGGTACCTGGGTTCTCAACCACAATCCGTTCCAGATGGCCGTTCCAGAAGCCATCTGTTGGAAATCTCAGTCCGTTTTGTTGCTGCTGCAGGTGCGCTGTTCGTCTGTGTGAGCGTGTGAGTGAGTGAGTGAGTGACGTCTCTCCTGAAGTGAAGAGGTGCGTGTCCAGCTCTGAATGTGCGCTTCTGTGCAGTTTGGCTGTGACAAAGTCATGAACCAAGTCACGCTCTGTCCCAGACTGGCCTCTTCCCTGTCCCAGCTCCAGCCCACAACAGGACAGAGGACCTGGAGTGGCCGCTCCAGCACCTCCCCTGTGACCCTCGACCACGGTCCAGTGCGGAGACAGCAAAGGTTTCACTCCTCAATAGGAAGACAAAACAGCTAAACAGCTAAATGGAGCTAACGGGACACGTCTGAATACAGAGGCTGCGTTATACACAGTAACAGAGCGCCTCGTGGCTCAGCTGATCGCTCCACGCACGTTTTGTGTTCTGGATTTATGTTCAAAATGAGAAGGTACCGCTGTATCTCTGTTGTTGTGACTCAGAACGTAGCATGAGTATCTGTTCCTGGAGATGCTGAAAATGGCACTTAGTGTCAGCCAGGAGTTAGAGGTGGATAATCCAAGCGCCCCCCTCGTGTAAACGGAGGGCGGAGCCCCCTCAACCCAGATAGCTGCTCACCACAGTCTGTGTGGCCTATAATGTACATTTGAGGACGTCCTCAGGTCTCAAGCGTAAGCTCTCAGGTGTCAGGAAAACCAAACAGCTCAAGAGAAACCAAAACAGTGCTTTACGTTCGCTCACGCCATGTTGCTTTTCCTGCGATGAGGAAGTCACCATACAGCTACAATAGAGTTGATGGCGGATGAATGAAGGCGGGACTGAACGTACCTGGACAGTACATCCCCATCCAGCCTTGTGTCCTGAGCCAAAAAGCACAGCGTATCTGACGCTGTGCTTTCTTCTTCCAACCACACACTGCTTGACTCTACTGCGTCAAATCGTTTGGGAATTGGCTGGCACCCCAATACCATCTGGACTAAGCTCAGTTAGCGTGGTCTCTCAATTTTGT
Organism: Synchiropus splendidus; assembly: GCF_027744825.2. Classification (NCBI taxonomy): domain Eukaryota; kingdom Metazoa; phylum Chordata; class Actinopteri; order Syngnathiformes; family Callionymidae; genus Synchiropus; species Synchiropus splendidus. The sequence goes on along the minus strand of NC_071340.1, from coordinate 28,001,842 downwards.
TTCAGGGACTCGTGCAACAGCTGTTGTGCCAGATTAACAATCGGGAGGAGAGCTCAGCACAATCATCCACACGCCGAGCGAGAGATGGAGAGGTAGATGAGAGGGAGGGGCCGGGAGGAAGCCCCCCTCTCCACATGACGCGTGGTTTCGTGGCTGTAGGCACATCTGTGTGTGTTCGGAGGTGGAGCGTATGGGATGTGTGTGGGACAGATCTGCGCGAGTGCTGTGCCTCCGTCACCGCCACTGACTTGGCCTCACCATTCCTGTGCACGTGTGGTGGTGACAGTCACTCTCCTGACGCAGTATCATTCAAAACACTTCCAGAAAAGGAACATTCTCCGGACAGAGAACCTCACACAGCCAGACACCAGGTTCAAAATAGCCTGGCTCCCAGTTCTGGGGAAGCCGGGCTCCTGCAGCGAAGCTTTACTTCCTCATGTTTCCATTCGTTCCTGCGTTTCCTCTGCGTACAGCCAGAGTGCCAGTGCCGTGCAGGGCTTTCCTCCTCTTTACCGCCTCAGGAAGGAGGCCATGAAGCCACGAACCAGGGTGGAGGCTGAGTGACCGTCCTGCCACCTTCCCCCGCGGCAGCATTAATTAAAGAAGAGCTTCCTGCAGCTCGTGGCCATTCTTCTCTCCAGCAGTAGTTAAAGCCCAGAGCTGGACTCACAGAGACTCATTCTAGGCCTCCATCAACATGAGTGAGTGCCTTGATCAGGTCTGCTGACTCAGCCATCTGAGGGATTCCACAGGCCTCACACTCACACACTCACACACACCGCTCACACTCACACACTCTCACACACACACACTCACACACTCTCACACACACACACTCACACACTCTCACACTCACACACACTCACACACACTCCACACTCACACACACCGCTCACACTCACACACTCTCACACACACACACTCACACACTCTCACACACACACACTCACACACTCTCACACTCACACACACTCACACACACTCCACACTCACACACTCACACACTCTCACACACACACTCACACACTCTCACACTCACACACACTCACACACTCACACACTCTCACACACACACTCACACACACACTCACACACTCTCACACTCACACACACTCACACACACTCCACACTCACACACTCTCACACACACACACACACACACTCACACACACTCACACACTCACACACACTCCACACTCACACTCACACACACTCTCACACACACACACACACACACACTCACACACTCTCACACACAAACACTCACACACACTCACACACACACACTCACACACACTCACACACTCACACACACTCCACACTCACACTCACACACACTCTCACTCACACACACACACACACTCTCACACTCACTCACACACATGCACACACACATAGAGGGGACGACGTTAGCTTGGTAGGTTTGTTATTCACACAACAAAAGATGCCTGTGACCTTTTCGCAGTCAGTTTGTTGCTGTGAGACTTTCTCTGAATCAGAAGCACTTCTTTTCACCACGCGCAGTAATGGCAGTTCGGTCCATAGCTCTAGCAAACACTCGTGATAGAGACATATATTGCCGATGTCAATGGAATGTCAGCTGCCACCACAACATCCCTCATGCGTCTCCTGAGCACTGCTCTGCTGCACAGCGCACCACATTAGCGCGGAGCCATTTCCATGGAGCTACATAGTGAGCGCTTTGCTATTTACCTGCATGACACTATAATATCACATGTAATGTATCCAGGTGTGTGTGTGCATTCTCTGGCCTTGTTCATCCAGTCAGTCCTGCGCTGGAGGTTTACCGACACATCAGCAAGGTCAGCAACTACAGAACATATTCACTGGAAACACGGCTTTTATTGATTGTGACAGCGATACTTCCTGTGGAGTCTGTGCCATCACTCTGCGCATGTTTCACCGGGCCTTTCTCGTTTATTTCCAAACGTACACACAACGCCATCATCTGGTGAGGACCTCTAGTCCCGTGAAGAGCTTCATGACGGTGTTCCGGGGGGAGGAACAGTCCGAGCACTGAAGAGTCAGGGAGTAGCACATGAGCCTGCCTCACCCCTGCGTGAACTGTGACGAAGACAGAGATGGATCGCACCCTCACCCACGTCAGGAGAGAACAGCACTCATTTAAGGTGCACAGCTCCACAGGGGATTTCTCAGACTTCCAGAATGATCCACAAGACGTATGTGAGCCCCACAGTGAAGTCAAGAAGCTGACTGTGAGGATTAGAGTCACAAAAATGTTGTCGATTTGGGTGCCAGACTGCTGAGGACCCTGGTGATCCAGCGACTGCTGGAGTTGCCGAGAGGAAGCGCTTCAGAACCAGTTGACTGTGCTGCTCTGAGAGTGAATGATACGCTGAGATGATTCTGAATGTCAGTCACCTGAACATCCAAGCGACACGCAGCTATGGGAGCCATGCATGTAGACAGCGTCAACACAAGTAAGGAGAAGCGTTCGGCTTCAGTGGCAGAAGACTTTGGAGGGCAGAGGGGGAGTGACTGAGACGAGGATGGAAGGGGGATCCGCCGCTGACACTTTGGCTTGTGACGGACATGATGCAGAAGCGCTGCCTTAGTTACTGCCTTCACACGATTTCTAAAAGCAGCCACTCACCTCTGGACCAGAGTAGCAATATTGAAGCTGCTGGCGTACGCTGGCTGCCACAAGACTAATGGGCCAGTGCACAACTGCCTTCATCCCTTTGTTAAGAGTGGCTTTACTTGACACAAACCACACACAGAGACTCATAATGACCTTTTAGCAAAGTCCTCTGCACTTACAGTAATGCTTGCTGGCGACATGCAGTGTAGGCAAGACACACAAGCGATGCAAAATATCATGATGATTCAGAGTAGACCAGTTAAAAAGCTATGGTGGACAAACAAATCTGTCATTCATGGAGTTATTTATTTCCTTTTGCTATTCACGATTCCACACTGACAAGTCCGATTGAGCCAAAGTAAAATGACACCACAGAGAAATCTATATATACGACTGAATGGACTATTGGATTTGTACGTTAAACAAGCACATACGGTTGCAGTCAAGGTTCAGTATGCAGAGTATGTGGCTCTCCAAAGGTCAATCTACAGAAGGTTTGGATTTACCTGCCAGCCGACCGGACGAATCTGTTGGAAAGTCACGGTGTGTGAGCTGACACAGTGGCACCAGCAGTGCCACTGTGTCAGCTCACGCACCAGGCTCTCTGGGGTTCTCTGGAGCCACTGGGACTGTATGTCCAAGGAAACCGTGCACTGGAAACCAAGCGGGTCGTCTGCTGCTGCATTTGCCATTGACTCGCTGAACTCACTGCCTGATAAACTACAGCATCTTAAGTGATGGAATTCAGGCAAGTGGTGATGTTCAGTTTCATTTCTACTTTGACCCAAAATGGCCATGAATATTTGTTCCAATACCTGCAACATTTGGTCTTTATCATATGTGGGTCACATACGGAGGCGGACCTCCGGCTCCCTCCGGCCCTCGCCGCACAAACGCACACGTCGCCAATGAGGAAAGAATAGCTGCTGACTGGGACAATACAGCTTTGTTCACAGGGTGACTGCTCATTTTTCAAGAGAACAAATTCATCAATAAAAGTCATTTGAGGACACAAGTCACTGCTCTGCCACTGACCTGTGCTGCACAATCCATCAGGAAGCTCATTCGAAGGGCTCTTTACACCCTCTCACACCATCGTAACCCGCTGGCTTCATGGCACTGGACATGCAGCGGAGGGTCTCCCAGCATCGTAATCCTGCCGTCTTTTGCTCTTCATGCTGTAGCTAGACTGATGGAGCTACAAAGCAGCATCTTTACCTGCGCGGCTTCAGAGTACGGCTGCTGGCCAGTTTCCCTAATTCAGCCCTGCTACTTCAGATCAATAGGAAGATTCATTCTACTCAAATACCCACGTTTTGGTTATTGGTCCCAAACAGCAGGTCGCACTGTTCGAGAGCCTCAAACGAGCCAGTGGCACACCGTCCTGGATGTGCAAGTCGGTGGGTTGACGCTGGACTTGGTCCTAGGGCTGTTACAGACGCACCTATTTGCATTACACGCTCATGAATTAATACAGGTTCGGTGAATGCTTCTCATGCACAAGGACGTGCGTGACGCCGTGCTTTCACTACAGCCCGTTGAGTCCTCACAGCTCTATGGTCAAGTGGGACGTCAGTACTGCGGGTTCAAATTGTATCCTGGATCAGGCCACACATCTGTAACCCTGATTCGATGCGAGACCTTGGTGTGACCTCGACCTGCTCCCACTTGGACAGATCACACTGTCGGCACATGACCTGGACACAGCCAGCCATGCCTGTCTCAAAAGAGTGTCAAGTCAGTCCAGCGGTTTCAACTCTAGCTTCCAGTCACTGCGTGGAAATGGCTGCTCTTACTAATGGCTTTCCCCCTCCCCGACACGCTGACTCAGCTCCAGGTGCCGTGCTGCCCTTCGGTCTTATGCTCGTCTTCTCTTATTCTGGTTTTCTCACCTCCATTCTCGGCCTGAGTTTGGCTCTCTGAAGAACTGGATTGCGGGAAGATCATTTAAGGTGTTACACTTTTGGAGCTGTGACACAAGCTGAGGTGTGAAACGCAAGCAGCATGCACACGACTCAAGTCAGTAGGAGAGAATTCCCTCCTGCTGCAGAAACTAGGAGCGACTGTGAGCTGCTGCTTAAAAAAACGCCACGGAGAGGTGGGAGGGGAGCTGGCGAAAGTCAGGAGGCTTATTTTAAAGTCTTAAGCGGTGCGCTTATGTAAGAGATATGGAATCCTCCAAAGTGTTCCACTTTCTGCGCTCAGCCTGTTGGAGACGGAGGCTCCCCCTTGTGACTAGTGGCTTCACGTGTGATTTACGCAGCTGCTGGGAATGGCCAGAGGTGAAAGGTGATGCCCTGAGCCCGTCAATATTGGGATAGGGTCAACACTTGCAAAGCTAATGTCAGCATTATTTCCCAGAGATTGCTCTCATCCTGAAGATCATACCGGCAGTCCTTTCCTCCACCAGCAAAAGAGCGGAAGGCCACTTCCTTCTGTCAGTCTGCTCCCCTCTATGAACCAATGGGTCTGCACTGCATCAGCATGAGATTGGTTTACAGCCAGTTTGGCACAGTGCAGAGGCACAGAGTGGCCGGCCGTTTACACTTGGTTGTTGTGGACTATTTGCCACAAACGCAACAACGACAACAAGAGACACAAACACAATCTGCAGTGAATGAGTCGTTTTCATGAATGAGTGTAGGTGACAAGCAGCTAGAGGAATAAAGTGGATTTTGTTTTTCTGCAGTCAGTGGGTGACATCTATTCTTTGCGGCGAGCCGATGGCTCCTGCTTGGCCTGGGAGCCACAGGCAGCCAGAGGGTTGCTGATGAGGGTAACGGTGACATCCTCATGGGTCGCTAAGCCAACTAACATTGCGGTGAGAGAGAGAAAACAGAGATGTGAAGGACACAGTGAAGTGGTGGCGACTCTGCCTTATCAGAGGGTTTCAGCGGTGCAGTCAATAAAGCAGGTATCAAGTGGTCGAGGAGTACGAGAGCATGCAGTGTGTTGTTTCCCATCTCTGTATGCGCTGGACATACATGCGAGTCGGGACGTCTGTGCACACCGTGGAACCTGCGTCAGGTTTCCTTGTGTGCGCTGGCACCCCGACACTTGGCATGACTCTGAAGGAAGGAGGGTATCTGTCAACCCCCCCCCCCAGACCAACCCCTCCCCACCCCAAAGGCCCCACCTGTGTACAGTACCTTGCGTTTTTTATCCCTGGAGCGACTCCTCTTCTTGAACTTCTCTTCCTCTTTTTCTTTCCGCTCCTGCTCTGCGAGAGCTTCTAAATCCTTGTTCTTGCGGAGGTGTTTGGCTGCTTGTGCCATGCTGGCGGTGGAGGTCCGGCTGCTCTTTGGGTCTCCGGATCCGGTGGGGCAACAGTGGCGGGACTTCTGCCTCTGCCACTGCTGCTGCTGCTGCGCCTTCCTCTCTGGCCCTGCAGAGCCTCTCCTCCTCCTCCTCCTCCTCCTCCTCTTCAGCAGTGCAGTCACACACACACACACACACACACGGCAGTCCTCAGCCGTCTGCTGTGGGATGCTACCGCAGCGCTGGCTCTCCCTCTCTTTCTCTCTCTCTGTGTCTCTCCTTCTCAGTGGTTGAGCGCTTCGCTCAGACCATTTTTGCTGCGGTCTTCATCTCTGGTGTGTGTTTTTAATCTCTTAGTGATGGAGAGGGAAGAGGCAAGCGTGACCAAACCTCATGACGTCTCTCTCTCTCTCTCGCTCTCTGTTTAGTGCTCCCCAACCTAGTTGTGCTTGACACCCTCCGTACCTGCTCTGCAACCCCGAAACCCGCCCCCACCCAGAAAATGCACAAAAAGGCTTGTAGACAGAGCAAAGACTGGCCGGTGCAGCGTTAAATCCAAGTCACTCTGTATTGATTTGGTCTCCTTTTCCTGTATTTAATTTCTCAGCATCTATGAGTCTTGTTGTGCCTTGGTCTTTAGAGGATTGCTGGCTGTCCAGCAAATCACTGCACCACACTCTCTCTCTCTCTCTCTCTCTCTCACACACACACACACAGGCCAGAGCAAATAAAAAAAGCTAAAACATGCATGAGGGAGAAAACCAGCTTTCTCGTCGTCAACTCTCGCCTCTCCTCCCTCCCTCCCTCCCGCCGCACTGTTGAGACGCCGCAGCCTTCTCGCCTGAGCAGGGATGTTGCTGCAGTGTGTCTGCGTGTTTCACAGTGGGCTAGTGGGGGGGGGAAGCTGGGGTATAGAGCGAGCTCTGCCTTCATCATGTCCTCCCTGCTGAAGGTTTTCACTTGTGCAGACGGAGGGAGGGAAGACCATGTGCTGTCCTGTGTATGTGGAGGAGGCATTCAACGAGAGAGGGAGCTGGCACCTGTTTACTGGGATTGCTTCGCCTCTCTCACGCTCTGGCACTCTCCTTTCCTCTGACTCCCCCATCCTCTGCTTTTTACCTCCTCTTTCCTCCCTGCAAAGCTGCTGACACAAGCAAAAAAAAAAGATCCTCTTACATCTCTCTCTGCCTGGCTCGCTATACATCACACGTACTGTTCATACACAGCAGCCTGCACTCCGTGTTAGCACATGTCCAAACACGTGCGCGCACAGACACACACAGCACAAAATGCACCACAGCTTTCGTTATCATGGTGAGTAGCTTCTTGTCCTGAAAGCTGTTTTGGGTCTTGTTGCAGCAGTAGTTTCCACGTTTGTAATCGATCCCAAATGTGCATGTTTAACCACCAGGTCGTAATACATTCTGGTTCTATCGGTGGCCAGATGTGTGTTAAGAAGACCTTATGTCTGTGTCCTCAAAACCTGCCATCTTGATCCCAAATAACCCCCTAACCTTCTGTTTGCCATCAGCTGAGTAGGATACTGACATGCAGGTGGGTTTCATGCGTGGTTTTGTGACGTCTCCAGTGTCTTCAGCCAATGCCAGCTGAGGTGACCCAGAATGTCTGGGAGCTATTGAGTAACTCTCATATCCATATGGCATATTGTGGCCGTGTGGGCAGGGCGTCCCACGACAGACGGAGGTTTGGCTTTGACTTAAGCCATGGGATGCCAGTCCGCTCCTCTGGATACTTGAAAGGCTGACGAGGGCGTCAGCATAGGATGCAAGAGTCGATGCTTTGGGAGTGAGAATGGCTGGGTGATGCAATTCTCTTCCTGCCCGGCGATATCTGTCGACATAAGTGAGCCGTCATGAGCTCCTCACCTCAAGGCCTAGTCATGGGTACGTGGTGACACGCGGTCTACGGTCTGGTCTTCCGTCCTCCTTTTCTGTCCGGTAAGTTCTAACTTTACTCATGAATAGACCTCTCAGTTGGACAGCTACCAGGGTTGGTGGAGTGGAACAGAAGGAAGAAGACATGTCGTTTGAACACTGCTGCCGATGCCTTCATCGTTCCTGTGCTTATCTGGGGTGAAGTGAGGTTCTTGGTTGGAAATCATTTCATTGAAGGCCATGAAGACCTGTCTGCGTACTTTCACACATCTGGCTTCCCTCTCCCTCACCGTTGTGCCAAGCTTCTGCCTGATTTAATAGCCTCCCCATATAGCACCGCAAAAGAATGAAGTGGATATTGCCTTCTGTCTGCAATGCACAAATCAATGGCCGATGCTATGACCAACACCAACACCAGTGCTGCGGCCAGAGGTCCAGCACAGGATTGAACCAGCTGGAAAGGTGTGGAGACCAATCCCCATGGGGAGTGGAGCCACATGTGACCGGGGACACTGGCTGGCCTGAGCTGGCCCAATGGACTTTGACTGGAAGGAATCTCAACAGATCCCTTCTCTCCTTGAATCATGAGTAAAGGGTGAGAAGCATTGGTGGTGGATATTTATTCCAACTCTCACCATGATCCAAAGGCCAGCAGGGAATTGTCGTGCACTGGAGCTCGTGTGGCAGTTACAGCCAGACAGACCCCATGAGAGGGTTTCGCATCTCAGCAGATACAATGTTGGAGTGTTATTATTGTTTTCATGATTATTAACTGACTTGATTCCAACCATTGTTGGTTCGGTGTCGTATTCCTCTTCCTGGTTGGGGCTCTGAAGCCAGTCCCAGCTGCTCGGGCTGTGCAGGTCACTGAAGGCGAATGGCGGCAGCGTGGAGCGCAGCCCGAACCAATCTTCAAACGCCGTGTAATACAATGTGGTTTTGAAGTAGAAAAATGTGCCGCGCTGGTGAAATGAATTCTGGCGACCCTCTCCACCATTCTCGATGCGTGGAGAAAAACCTGGCTACACAGTCCTCCATCACTTTGGTGATAGCACCGACGCGGCATCTCACTGCCTGGTTGAATGGAGACCGAACAGGAGCACTTCGATGGTCTGAGAGAAGCGCTCACACGTTTCCTCATGATTTAATCATTTCTTTGTTGTCCAAGTTGTCAAGTATTAAGTGCTGGTTGTGACCGTTGTCATGACAACGCTTCAGTGCCAGCAAGTTTTCAAGTGTTGGAGAGTGAGAATAGAATTGCAGTTTGCCATGCGTGTTCAACCAAACTATCTGGAGCCGTCTGTTGACATTAGCAACCGAGTGTACAGTGGGATGTAATGTTGTGTTCTGCTTATTATTATTATTATCATTATTGTTGTTGTTGTTATTACTGTTATTATTATCATTTGAAAAGCAAAGTCTGAAAGTGAAAATGTCCAAAATATTCAATCGTCTTAACATTAACGCCATGAACACCATGACAACAGCTGGTACAACCAACCTCAGTTCTTGACCACAATCCCTTCCAGAAGGCGATTTGTTCGAAATGTGAATCCATTTCGCCTTTATGGTGGAGGACCTCATCGCCAGGGTGGAGTTTATGCAGAAGGGGCTTCACCACTTTACACACCAGCTGGTGAACTAGCATGTCATGGTCAGGGAAGACAACTCCACAGTAGTAGTGTCTCTGAACTGAGGTCAGTACAGTACAGTACATACGCTCCACAGTAGTAGTGTCTCTGAACTGAGGTCAGTACAGTCCAGTACATACGCTCCACAGTAGTAGTGTCTCTGAACTGAGGTCAGTACAGTACAGTACATACGCTCCACAGTAGTAGTGTCTCTGAACTGAGGTCAGTACAGTACAGTACATACGCTCCACAGTAGTAGTGTCTCTGAACTGAGGTCAGTACAGTACAGTACATACGCTCCACAGTAGTAGTGTCTCTGAACTGTCAGGGTGGGCGGATATACACCTTCATGTTCCGGGCACCTTGAACGGGACCCCGTCACTCTCCTTTGCCCTCAGGTGATCACCTGCTCCTTCAGGTCTTGGGTGCTGTCCCTTCGTCCCTTTTCCCAGCCCCGCAGCAGGACGACGAGGCCCCTCAGTCATGCAGGCTGTGTCCCGTCCGGGCACTGGTTTGTGACGTGGAGTGGACAAAGGCTTTTCTTCGCTTGGACAGTCTATTTGTGAGTTATGGGGGCCGTTCAGCTGGGAGAGCGCGTTCAGCTCATCGGCGAGCTCACTGGCTTTGTGAGGCCATCATCAAAGCATATCGTGCGAAGGGAACAGATCCTCCTTCAGGCCTCACGGCCCACTCAACAAGGGTGACGTTTCCTGGTCGACAGCGCTGTTGAAAGGGGTGGCCATGGAGGACATATGCCAGGCAGCGTCCTGGTCTTCGTCCTCCACCGAGCATACCTTCGGGACATGTCGGCGGGGTCCGGAGCGCAATCGATCGTCCTGAAGTTCCTCAGAAGTGTGGCCTGTGTGGGGGCAGAGCACGCATGACATCGAAGAGTTACCTATTGTAACTTCAGTTCTATGAATACGTGCCATGCCCTCGACTTGGTCACCCAGCAAGGCCCCGTCAGACGGCCGCGTCCTAAAGGAGGACACATATAGGCGAACAGGGGGTCCTCTGGGGAGAGGTGGAGCCTTTCTGGGTGGAGGTGCGAGGCAGGGCCTCGGAGTGGTGGTAACCAATAGCGAAGGCCGTTAGAGGGCTCTGCACGTATTCATAGAACTGGAGTTACAATAGGTAACTCAGCATTCATCTTACCTTGGTCACTTGGTCTTCTTTCATCCACTTAAGCTGCAAAACAGCTGACGATTCCTGATGTCGAGCGACAGAAAAACATTTCCAGAATTTGCTATGCAAGGACATGGTAGACTGCGTTGCACACACTGCCACCAGTGGTGCCGACGCCCTTCCTGATAAACAAACCTGCGTGGGCTGTAGGGCGTCTTTGACCGGCGCTGACTGCAAAAACAAATTCATGTCCCGAGCGTGAGATGTTGAAGTGGAAATCTTGGAGTTGCACAGTGAGCTTGACAGGAACTTTGAGATCAATACGATGGTTATTGGGTGTCGGATATGGAATGTTGAGTTCAAAACAAAGAGAGCTTGCCTGATCCTGGTTCAGCCCAGTCACCCTGAAGCAAGGCAGCGTTTCTCAGGTGGTGGCCACCACAGCTAGACACGCTTCCACTTGAGAAAGCGCCACCTTTATTGGCAGAGGCAACTCTGCTCTCTCTCTCTCTCTAACTCTCTCTCTCTCTCTCTTGCTCTCTCTCTCTGTCTCTCTCTCTCTCTAACTCTTGCTCTCTGTCTTTCGCTCTCTCTCTCGCACTCTCTCTCACTCTAACTCTAACTCTCTCTCTCCCTCTCTCCCTCTCTTTCTCTCTAACTCTCTCTCTCTAACTCTCACTCTCTGTCTCTCTCTCTCTAACTCTCCCTCTCTCTCTCCCTCTCTGTCTCGCTCTCTGTCTCTCTCTCTCTCCCTCTCTCTCTCTAACTCTCACTCTCTGTCTCTTGCTCTCTGTCTCTCTCTCTCTCTAACTCTCTCTCTGTCTCTCTCTCTCTCCCTCTCTCTCTCCATCTCCCTCTCTCTCTCTCTCCCTCCCTCTCTCTCTCCCTCTCTTTCTCTCTAACTCTCTCTCTCTAACTCTCACTCTCTCTCTCTCTCTCTCTAACTCACCTTCTCTCTCTCTCCCTCTCTCTCCCTCTCTTTCTCCCTCTCTCTCTCTCCCTCACTCTCTCCTTCTCTCTCTCTCCCTCTCTCTCTCCCTCTTCTCTCTCTCCCTCTCTCTCTCCCTCTCTCACTCTCTGTCCCTCTCCTTCTCTCTCTCGCTCTCTGTCTCTCGCTCTCTCTCTCTCGCTCTCACTCTCTCGCTCTCACTCTCTCTCTTGCTCTCTCTCTCTCTAACTCTTGCTCTCTGTCTTTCGCTCTCTCTCTCTAACTCTCACTCTCTCCCTCTCTCTCCCTCTCTTTCTCTCTAACTCTCTCTCTCCCTCTCTCTCTAACTCTCACTCTCTGTCTCTCTCTCTCTAACTCTCTCTCTCTCTCCCTCCCTCTCTCTCTAACTCTCTCTCTCTCTCCCTCTCTTTCTCTCTAACTCTCTCTCTCCCTCCCTCCCTCTCTCCCTCTCTTTCTCTCTAACTCTCTCTCCCTCTCTCTCTCTAACTCTCACTCTCTGTCTCTCTCTCTCTCTAACTCTCTGTCTCTGTCTCTCTCTCTCTCTAACTCTCGCTCTCTGTCTCTCTCTCTCCCTCTCTTTCTCTCTAACTCTCTCTCTCCCTCTCTCCCTCTCTCTCTCCCTCTCTCTCCCCCTCTCTTTCTCCCCCCTCTCTCTCTCTCGCTCTCTCCCTCTCTCTCCTTCCTCTCTCTCTCTCTCTAACTCTCGCTCTCTGTCTCTCTCTCTCTCTAACTCTCACTCTCTGTCTCTCTAACTCTCACTCTCTGTCTCTCTCTCTCCCCCTCTCTCTCCCTCTTCTCTCTCTCCCTCCTCTCTCTCTCCCTCTCTCTCTCTCTCCCTCTCTCACTCTCTGTCCCTCTCCTTCTCTCTCTCGCTCTCTGTCTCTCGCTCTCGCTCTCTCTCTCTCGCTCTCACTCTCTCGCTCTCACTCTCTCTCTTGCTCTCTCTCTCTCTAACTCTTGCTCTCTGTCTTTCGCTCTCTCTCTCTCTAACTCTCACTCTCTCCCTCTCTCTCTCCTCTCTCTCCCTCTCTTTCTCTCTAACTCTCTATCTCCCTCTCTCTCTAACTCTCACTCTCTGTCTCTCTCTCTCTAACTCTCTCTCTCTCTCCCTCTCTCTCTCTCCCTCCCTCTCTCTCTAACTCTCTCTCTCTCTCCCTCTCTTTCTCTCTAACTCTCTCTCTCCCTCCCTCCCTCTCTCCCTCTCTTTCTCTCTAACTCTCTCTCCCTCTCTCTCTCTAACTCTCACTCTCTGTCTCTCTCTCTCTCTAACTCTCTGTCTCTGTCTCTCTCTCTCTCTAACTCTCGCTCTCTGTCTCTCTCTCTCCCTCTCTTTCTCTCTAACTCTCTCTCTCTAACTCTCACTCTCTCTCTCTCTCTAACTCTCGCTCTCTGTCTCTCTCTCTCTCCCTCTCTCTCCCCCTCTCTTTCTCCCCCCTCTCTCTCTCTCCCTCTCTCGCTCTCTCCCTCTCTCTCCTTCCTCTCTCTCTCTCTCTCTCTCTCTCTCTAACTCTCGCTCTCTGTCTCTCTCTCTCTCTAACTCTCACTCTCTGTCTCTCTAACTCTCACTCTCTGTCTCTCTCTCTAACTCTCTCTCTCTCTCTAACTCTCTCTCTCCCTCTCTCTCTCTCCCTCTCTCTCTCTCTCCCTCTCTCACTCGTTCTCTCTCTGTCCCTCTCCCTCTCTGTCTCTCTCTCTCTCTAACTCTCGCTCTCTGTCTCTCGCTCTCACTCTCTCTCTCTTGCTCTCTGTCTCTCTCTCTCTCACTCTCTCTCACGCACTCTCTCCCTCTCTCTTATGCTCTCTCTCTCTCTAACTCTTGCTCTCTGTCTTTCGCTCTCTCTCTCGCACTCTCTCTCTCTAACTCTAACTCTCTCTCGCCCTCTCTCTCTAACTCTCGCTCTCTCCCTCTCTCTCCCTCTCTTTCTCTCTAACTCTCTCTCTCCCTCTCTCTCTCTAACTCTCACTCTCTGTCTCTCTCTCTCTAACGCTCCCTCTCTCTCTCCCCCTCTCTTTCTCCCCCTCTCTCACTCTGTCTCTCTCTCTCTCCCTCTCTCTCCTTCCTCTCTCTCTCTCTCTCGCTCTCTGTCTCTCTCTCTCTCTCCCTCCTCTCTCTCTCTCTAACTCTCACTCTCTGTCTCTCTCTCTCCCTCTCTCTCTAACTCTCTCTCTCCCTCTCTCTCTCTCTCCCTCTCTCTCTCTAACTCTCTCTCTCCCTCTCTCACTCCCTCTCTCTCTGTCCCTCTCCCTCTCTGTCTCTCTCTCTCTCTCTTGCTCTCTGTCTCTCTCTCTCTCACTCTCTCTCACGCACTCTCTCCCTCTCTCTTATGCTCTCTCTCTCTCTAACTCTTGCTCTCTGTCTTTCGCTATCTCTCTCGCACTCTCTCTCTCTAACTCTAACTCTCTCTCGCCCTCTCTCTCTAACTCTCGCTCTCTCCCTCTCTCTCCCTCTCTTTCTCTCTAACTCTCTCTCTCCCTCTCTCTCTCTAACTCTCACTCTCTGTCTCTCTCTCTCTCTCTAACTCTCTCTCTCTCTCTCTTGCTCTCTCTCTCTGTCTCTCTCTCTCTCTAACTCTTGCTCTCTGTCTTTCGCTCTCTCTCTCGCACTCTCTCTCACTCTAACTCTAACTCTCTCCCTCCCTCTCTCCCTCTCTGTCTCGCTCTCTGTCTCTCTCTCTCTCCCTCTCTCTCTCTCCCTCTCTCTCTCTCCCTCTCTCTCTCTAACTCTCACTCTCTGTCTCTTGCTCTCTGTCTCTCTCTCTCTCTAACTCTCTCTCTGTCTCTCTCTCTCTCCCTCTCTCTCTCCATCTCCCTCTCTCTCTCTCTCCCTCCCTCTCTCTCTCCCTCTCTTTCTCTCTAACTCTCTCTCTCTAACTCTCACTCTCTCTCTCTCTCTAACTCTCGCTCTCTGTCTCTCTCTCTCTCTCTAACTCTCCTTCTCTCTCTCTCCCTCTCTCTCCCTCTCTTTCTCCCTCTCTCTCTCTCCCTCACTCTCTCCTTCTCTCTCTCTCCCTCTCTCTCTCCCTCTTCTCTCTCTCCCTCCTCTCTCTCTCCCTCTCTCTCTCCCTCTCTCACTCTCTGTCCCTCTCCTTCTCTCTCTCGCTCTCTGTCTCTCGCTCTCTCTCTCTCGCTCTCACTCTCTCGCTCTCACTCTCTCTCTTGCTCTCTCTCTCTCTAACTCTTGCTCTCTGTCTTTCGCTCTCTCTCTCTAACTCTCACTCTCTCCCTCTCTCTCCCTCTCTTTCTCTCTAACTCTCTCTCTCCCTCTCTCTCTAACTCTCACTCTCTGTCTCTCTCTCTCTAACTCTCTCTCTCTCCCTCTCTCTCTCTCCCTCCCTCTCTCTCTAACTCTCTCTCTCTCTCCCTCTCTTTCTCTCTAACTCTCTCTCTCCCTCCCTCCCTCTCTCCCTCTCTTTCTCTCTAACTCTCTCTCCCTCTCTCTCTCTAACTCTCACTCTCTGTCTCTCTCTCTCTCTAACTCTCTGTCTCTGTCTCTCTCTCTCTCTAACTCTCGCTCTCTGTCTCTCTCTCTCCCTCTCTTTCTCTCTAACTCTCTCTCTCCCTCTCTCCCTCTCTCTCTCCCTCTCTCTCCCCCTCTCTTTCTCCCCCCTCTCTCTCTCCCTCTCTCGCTCTCTCCCTCTCTCTCCTTCCTCTCTCTCTCTCTCTAACTCTCGCTCTCTGTCTCTCTCTCTCTCTAACTCTCACTCTCTGTCTCTCTAACTCTCACTCTCTGTCTCTCTCTCTCCCCCTCTCTCTCCCTCTTCTCTCTCTCCCTCCTCTCTCTCTCCCTCTCTCTCTCTCTCCCTCTCTCACTCTCTGTCCCTCTCCTTCTCTCTCTCGCTCTCTGTCTCTCGCTCTCGCTCTCTCTCTCTCGCTCTCACTCTCTCTCTTGCTCTCTCTCTCTCTAACTCTTGCTCTCTGTCTTTCGCTCTCTCTCTCTCTAACTCTCACTCTCTCCCTCTCTCTCTCCTCTCTCTCCCTCTCTTTCTCTCTAACTCTCTATCTCCCTCTCTCTCTAACTCTCACTCTCTGTCTCTCTCTCTCTAACTCTCTCTCTCTCTCCCTCTCTCTCTCTCCCTCCCTCTCTCTCTAACTCTCTCTCTCTCTCCCTCTCTTTCTCTCTAACTCTCTCTCTCCCTCCCTCCCTCTCTTTCTCTCTAACTCTCTCTCCCTCTCTCTCTCTAACTCTCACTCTCTGTCTCTCTCTCTCTCTAACTCTCTGTCTCTGTCTCTCTCTCTCTCTAACTCTCGCTCTCTGTCTCTCTCTCTCCCTCTCTTTCTCTCTAACTCTCACTCTCTCTCTCTCTCTAACTCTCGCTCTCTGTCTCTCTCTCTCTCCCTCTCTCTCCCCCTCTCTTTCTCCCCCCTCTCTCTCTCTCCCTCTCTCGCTCTCTCCCTCTCTCTCCTTCCTCTCTCTCTCTCTCTCTCTCTCTAACTCTCGCTCTCTGTCTCTCTCTCTCTCTAACTCTCACTCTCTGTCTCTCTAACTCTCACTCTCTGTCTCTCTCTCTAACTCTCTCTCTCTCTCTAACTCTCTCTCTCCCTCTCTCTCTGTCTCTCTCTCTCTCCCTCTCTCTCTCTAACTCTCTCTCTCCCTCTCTCACTCGTTCTCTCTCTGTCCCTCTCCCTCTCTGTCTCTCTCTCTCTCTAACTCTCGCTCTCTGTCTCTCGCTCTCACTCTCTCTCTCTTGCTCTCTGTCTCTCTCTCTCTCACTCTCTCTCACGCACTCTCTCCCTCTCTCTTATGCTCTCTCTCTCTCTAACTCTTGCTCTCTGTCTTTCGCTCTCTCTCTCGCACTCTCTCTCTCTAACTCTAACTCTCTCTCGCCCTCTCTCTCTAACTCTCGCTCTCTCCCTCTCTCTCCCTCTCTTTCTCTCTAACTCTCTCTCTCCCTCTCTCTCTCTAACTCTCACTCTCTGTCTCTCTCTCTCTAACGCTCCCTCTCTCTCTCCCCCTCTCTTTCTCCCCCTCTCTCACTCTGTCTCTCTCTCTCTCCCTCTCTCTCCTTCCTCTCTCTCTCTCTCTCGCTCTCTGTCTCTCTCTCTCTCTCCCTCCTCTCTCTCTCTCTAACTCTCCCTCTCTGTCTCTCTCTCTCCCTCTCTCTCTAACTCTCTCTCTCCCTCTCTCTCTCTCCCTCTCTCTCTCTAACTCTCTCTCTCCCTCTCTCACTCCCTCTCTCTCTGTCCCTCTCCCTCTCTGTCTCTCTCTCTCTCTCTTGCTCTCTGTCTCTCTCTCTCTCACTCTCTCTCACGCACTCTCTCCCTCTCTCTTATGCTCTCTCTCTCTCTAACTCTTGCTCTCTGTCTTTCGCTATCTCTCTCGCACTCTCTCTCTCTAACTCTAACTCTCTCTCGCCCTCTCTCTCTAACTCTCGCTCTCTCCCTCTCTCTCCCTCTCTTTCTCTCTAACTCTCTCTCTCCCTCTCTCTCTCTAACTCTCACTCTCTGTCTCTCTCTCTCTCCCTCTAACTCTCACTCTCTGTCTCTCTCTCTCTAACGCTCCCCCTCTCTCTCTCCCTCTCTCACTCTCTCCCTCTCTCTCTCTCTCTCCCTCTCTTTCTCTCTAACTCTCTCTCTCCCTCTCTCTCTCTAACTCTCACTCTCTGTCTCTCTCTCTCCCTCTCTCTCTCTAACTCTCACTCTCTGTCTCTCTCTCTAACGCTCCCTCTCTCTCTCTCCCTCTCTTTCTCTCTAACTCTCTCTCTCCCTCTCTCTCTCTCCCTCCCTCTCTCTCCCTCTCTTTCTCTCTAACGCTCTCTCTCCCTCTCTTTCTCTCTAACTCTCACTCTCTGTCTCTCTAACTCTCGCTCTCTCTCTCTCTCTCGCTCCCTCCCTCTCTCTCTCTAACTCTCACTCTCTGTCTCTCTAACTCTCGCTCTCTCTCTCTCTCTCTCGCTCCCTCTCTCTCTCGCTCCCTCTCTCTCTCCCTCTCTTTCTCTCTAACTCTCTCTCTCCCTCTCTCTCTCTAACTCTCACTCTCTGTCTCTCTCTCTCTAACGCTCCCTCTCTCTCTCTCCCTCTCTTTCTCTCTCCCTCTCTCTCTCTCTCCCTCCCTCTCTCTCTCCCTCTCTTTCTCTCTAACTCTCTCTCTCCCTCTCTCTCTCTAACTCTCGCTCTCTGTCTCTCTAACTCTCGCTCTCTTTCTCTCTCTCTCTCTCTCTCTCTCCCTCTCGCTCTCTCTTTGACGCAGCCGTCCTGCGAAACACGTTCAGCCGGTGCCTGTTTACTATGCCACTGGTGTTTGATCCACCCCAGCATTTCTGAGAGTGCCAACTCTCCCGTGTGTCCGCTGGCAGATTTTTCTGTTGTGGTGATTTCTGTTTGTCATGATTGACTGACGAAGCCAGGGTTTGTTCCAGGATCATTTTGCCTTTTGATGCTCACCATTGAGTCACTGTTGGACTGGACGACCCATCACAGTTCTGTGACTGGCCAGTGGAGCGGCCGCGGCGGCTCCTGTCTTTGGCCCGGTTCTGGGGTTGGAAGAATTGGCCGTGTTTGCCAGCGGGAGGGGGGAGGGTGTTTACCCAGAGACCTGAGGTGCTCCTGGAGATCTCTTGATCTCTCCCTCTCCCCCAGTGCTGGACTGGCCCCAGGCCTGATCGGGAAAAGCCATATGGCAGGTGACAAACCAAGGACGGACTCGGCGTCTGCGCTGGGACCGAGGCAGGCTCTGCCACCTCCTCCAACTGACGGCCTGCTCTCATGTGTTGCTGGAGCGCCACCTGCCGTCTGAGCAAGCTGAAGGCTGGGGAGTCCCTGCAGCGTCAGCTCTCTCCTCTGTTTGGCGCCCAGTGGCCAAAGAGAAAAACAGAAGAGAAGAGAAACGAGGAGGCTCCGCGGAGACACTGATGCTTTCCTGCCATCTAGTGACCGGACCGTGTACATGTCGCAGGAGACGCAAGCCGTGAACTGTCCAACTTCACACCGTTTTTCTTGGCGGTGACAGTTGCTCGTTTGACTGTGGCTCCCCTCTAGCGTCACTGCCGATTTGACATCACTCCATTTATTGAAGACATCCTGGTTGTGCCAGCCAGCCCCCGGTGAGTCGGAGCTGTGCTCTGCTCCACTGTTCCAGAGTCAAGTGGAGCTTGAGCAGCAGATTTCCTTCTTGACTTGGATGTCATGGAATAATTCCGCTGCCTTGTAGGACCGCCGTCATTTGACTGTGGTGTGGGCCGCTGGCTCCAGGTTCTCATGAGAAGACCATGAGACCTCTGGCGGCCTTGATGCGCCGATGCAGTGCGGACGTAAGGCATCAGTGGCATTGGACTGCGCTGTTCATACCATGGTGTGGATGAAGAAAGCAGCGCCAACGACAGCAGACCGCGAAGGCCTGATGGAGTGGAGGCCGACTGTCCCACACAGTCACCGGCCACTGTGAGCGATGGCTGAATGTGCTCAGTGATGGGCTTCCACCTGTTGACTCTGGAGAGCAGAGCCCGCCTCCTCGGATGTGCCTGCCAGCGTTGCTCAGTAGATGGCGCTGCTGTCCCCTGAGCCAGTCTGCTGGTGGCGCGCGTGCTTTCCTCGAGGACCCGAGACCGTCAGTGAGGACCCATCTGAGCGCAGTTTTAATGCCAGGTCATTTTGACCGGACAGGACTCATCGTGTCATGGGAGCAGAACCAAACACAGCTCAACTGTTTCATCCAGTCGAGTTGCTTTTTGGAACCCTTGTGGATAAAACTCCACCCACTCTGTTGGATATGTTCAAAGTCAAAGGTCCATCAAATCGTTCCTTTAAACTCTGTGATTTGTGTCGACATGGTTTCATTTCAACCATGAAAACAAAAGCTTTTCGATGGTACGAACAGCATGTAGGCTTTATTCTGTGCTAACCAAGATGTGCCGCAGAAAAACAGGCTGCTGAATCAGAACAATTCACGACTGTGTTCACTATGATTCAAGCATGTGTCGCGCGGAAGTTACTGTTGACCGGCAGCGTTGTAAATGTGGAGGTACATATGGTGTGGGTGCATTTGAAACCGTCTCCCCAACTGTCCTCTCCCATCCCGTCCTAGACGGCGTGTGTGTTTTGGCTTCGGTGAGGTGCTGACCAAAATGTCCGGCGAGACGTCCTCGGTGAAAGCAGGAGAAATGAGAGAGGACAGGAAATGGAAGAGGAAGAGGAGGGAAGGAGGCCAGAGGCCGCTCTGCTGTCACCACAAACACTTGAGACTGGATCCCCTGAGTCCCATTCCCTTCCTCACGCCGCTCCTGCGCCGTCTCTTTTCCTCCCAGTATTTTCCTTTATTCCTCCCAGATGGTTTCCTCTGACCCCTGCATTCATAGATGATTCCGTCCCGCTGCTGTGTCTATCAATCTCCTCACCACAGGTGGTCGTGCAGCATCTTCTATTTGCTCAGGCATACGTCAGGGAGTCAGAGCCACGGACCACGAGGAGGAATAACATCAAGTTACTTTGTTCTTCTCTCACTGTTGTGACACCGTGGCCTTTTCAACTGCAGTGTGATTGAATAATTCCTCTTGATTCTGAATAACAGTAAGGTCTGAAGAGCTGGCAGTTGTGTGGGAGGTGGCGACGTGAGGAAACCTGGGCTTCCCCTTCTTTCCACTGCAAACACAGGAGGCTCACCAAGTGTGCGTGTTGGAGGTCGACATGGCCTGAAATAAAAGCTCAGTAAAGGCTCTCTGGCTTGCTTTGATGTGGCAAGAGCCTCAAGTGCCATTGAGACAACGTCACTACTCAGTTATTATTCAGAGTGAACGCACCATGGTGACTCAATGACCCGTCAAGTGACACCCTCCTGCCTCCAGTGCTTCAGTGTTGGACTAGCAAGTTGGACTAGCAAGGCTCGTACATGTTTATCACATGGTGCTGAAGACAGGCAGGGAAGACAATACCTGGTTACAGGTGAGATAGTGGGTCTCACCTGGGTCTCACCTGGGTCTCAGCTGGGTCTCACCAGGGTCTCACCTGGGTCTCACCTGGGTCTCACCTGGATCTCACCAGGGTCTCACCAGGGTCTCAGCTGGGTCTCACCTGGGTCTCACCTGGATCTCACCTGGGTCTCACCAGGGTCTCACCAGGGTCTCACCAGGGTCTCAGCTGGGTCTCACCTGGATCTCACCAGGGTCTCACCAGGGTCTCAGCTGGGTCTCACCTGGGTCTCACCTGGATCTCACCTGGGTCTCACCTGGGTCTCACCAGGGTCTCACCAGTGCAGACAGGAGTGCAGAGGCGTAACGGACCGAGGGAGAGTGTTGCTTGCCCTCCTAGGGTCAGAGTAAAACTATCGATCTGATCATGTAGAAAAGTTTCTGACCATTTTCATCTCTGCATCATGACTGTATCTTCTTGTCATGAGACGATTTTGTGAGTGTTTGCTGCCCCTTGGAACTGATTAGACTTGATCAGAGATTTATCGAGACTCATCCCAAATCTTTGAATGAAATGAAAAAAAAAAAGATTTTCTCCAACTGTACACCTCCCCATCAACACTGGACTTTTCCCCCATTGGTTTGATCCATCAGGCTTTTTCTTTGTTGGTCACAGTGTGGCCCGGGAGGACACTGACTGGGCCTCCGCCGAGTCACCCGCCCAGAGCTGTGAGTGCTTGGGTCTGATGACGGACGCTCAGAGCAGCAGAGGTCAAATGGGACGGTCCCATGATTTGAATCTGTGTGGATCAGCAGCAAAGCTGTGGCAAAGCGAGTCAAGTCATGAGTGCTGATCACTTGACATGCTGGAGCAGACAGTGGCTCCCCTGGTGAGCCGCTCCTCACTTTGTCCCAATCTGTTCCCCCCGTGTTGGACCTGCCTCCTCCCACCTGTCCCCTATTCTTCCTTCCTGGGCGTCCTTGCCAATCAATCCCATCGCCATGACAACAGTTTTGCACCCGGCCGCACCTCCCTCCCTCTCTCCCCTGTAAACAAAAACAAGGAAGAAGCTTCATTCTGACAGCTGAGGATTGATGAGTCGGAGTCCTGTCAGAGGCCAGATTAGATTAGGACCGGAGCGCTCTCTCTCTCTCTCTCACACACACACACGTGCACACACACACGCGCAGGCGGGCAGCAGGTGCTTTTGGTTCAACCTTAATTACATGATCTCTGATTCCTCTGATTGATATGGTAATGACTATGTAATGAATGCAAAAGCAAAAATACCAGCAGCTCTCTTAATGAACGCACTTATTTGATGAGTTATCCTCCTGCATATTGATGCCCACTGTTGGGCCAACAACAGCCAGTTGTTGTTGGGGCTTGTTGTCACTGTGTTGCGAGGCGGGCGGCCGTGACGGAATCCGGCTGCGCATCACAGACGCCTGCAGTCACCAAGGCACCAGAGGGGCTCGGATGAAAGGCCTTTTCATCGTTTCATGTTGTTGCGCGGTGGTCGGGTCTGACAGGCAGGGGGCGCTGTTAGGCTCGGCCTTCCTCCGGGCTCTCGTCACACCTCCCGCTCAACAGTCTGTGAACGTTTAATGACAATGGACAGCTGTGGATTTATGTCTATATATATATAAGATGCATTTATTTCTGAGAGTAACCTGAACCAAGAAGCCTTCGATCCTCACCACCCAAACTGGTTATGAGTGTAACTTCTGAAAAAACATCTGAATGTCAACCTCCATTTGGTCTTTCATTCATTTTTGATCTGTTTTTAGTTGTTTGCCAAATAATTGCAGGATCTGTCGCTCACTGTTCTCCATGGCTTTTCTTCGTTACTGACTTATAGGACTATATATGTGTGTGTGCGTGTGTGTGTGTGTGTGTGTGTGTGCGTGTGTGTGTGTGTGCATGTGTGCGTGTGTGTGCGTGTGTGTGTGCGTGTGTGTGTGTGTGCGTGTGTGTGTGTGTGTGCGTGTGTGCGTGTGCGTGTGCGTGTGTAAGGCAGCGTTAGTAAACCCACAGCACGAAGGCAGGTTGGAGCGCTGCTTGCTCCAACTGTTTAACTGACTTGCCTCTGAATAATGTGCCTCTTGCAGGGCCACGCGGGCCACACTTGATGGATGGCCTAACAGAAGCCGGGTCAATTAGCCGCGCCGCCTCTGCCTCCATGTCGACTGCAGACGGTGCCAGTGCAGCGCCTGCCTGCCTGTGTCAGGCGTCCCAGCCGTAATGAATCACCGGCCGGCGCGCGGCCTCTTCACCTCACACCAGCGTGCGCGTGTTTGGCCCGGGACTCTTCCTCTCGTACCAGGCCTGAGTTCTGAATTCAGGAGCTGGAAGAGGAAAGACACATCTGCCACAGAGCTCATGCAGTCGGTGCTGTTCTGTATAGAATCAGACCAACTTTCAAAACAGGCTCACGCTGCTGTTTGTTCAAAGCTTTATCATGATTCAATAAAAAACAAAATCTCTCAAAGTCTGATAAACTGTCAACACTGTGACAAGGGTTGAAAGGTATAGTTATCACTCAATAGAACCAGGCTTCAGCTGACAAACAAACAAAGACCGTGGAGGCTGACAGTGGCTCCTATATTCTCAGGGAATACGGATGATGCATCGTGAATGGGTGACTGTGGAATTTCTTTGCTGGAATTCACCCTTGCGTATTGATGTATTCATTCATTTTAGAGAAAAGAGCTGAAGCTCGCTGTGTTCAACAGCTTTGTGTTTGGTGGCAGCTGGACGAGGCGGACAGAGTTTGACTGGAGCGCTCATTTATTGAGGAGTGTGGGCCCTGGTCGTTGTTGTGACTCCAGGTTTCTTTGTTTTTTTTTAAATAAATTCTGCTCATCACCTTGTGAGTGCAGAGCGATGATTGTGTTTGAAGCCAGCAGGTATGTGTTTTCAGTCAGGGTGTTGTGTCAGCGCCACCACACTGCAGGAGTGCTGTGGGATGTTAGTGTGGCCCCTGGATGGTTTGAGGCGTAAAAAGTTGAGTGTTCCAGTTGCAAGTGAATGGCGTGTCTCTGGGCGTCAGCTGCAGTCTCGTGCGTCTCTGAGTAACAACACAAAGCCTCACAGATTTGTGCGTCCAGGACAGAGACGTCACGGCAGCAGAGTCGTGTGCGCTGGACAAAAGGAGCCGTCTGACAGATGAGGTTTGCGTCTGGGGGCAGGGGACCCGTGCGCTGCGCTGATGTGTGTTGTGCCGATGTATATGTGCATGCATGCATGTCTGAGATTCGTCTGTGTGTGTGTGTGTGTGTGTGTGTTTTCGCGGGGGCGGGGGGTGGTCTCGAGGGGCAGCTCTGTGTCTGTCCCATCTGCCACCCAGCTCCACTCACACCCAGGGGAACGGCAGAAGGGATTCGTTTTAAAGAGAAAAGGAATTGGGTTCAGTGGTCTAATGGGTAACAATAGCGCTTCCTCTGACAGACAGGAGTCAAAGGACGGTGGCTCGGACTGGGACGGAGCCAATGTGGAGATCTCGGCCCCGTCCAGCGCCGACTCACGCTGCCTAATAAGCCATGCGCAGCCTCCGAAGGACGGCAGGGCAGGGAGGCGTGTGTTTCGACAGTGAGGCGCCTCCCTCACCCCGGGCTGATGTCAGCCTAATGCATGACCGTGCTCTGGCCGCGGGGCTAATCGCCTCTGTAAACACAAACACCTCCCTGGAGAGGGCAGGAGGTGTGGTGAGCGCCCCCTGTTGCCACAAGACCAGACTCCAACACCAAAGGAGGAGCAGAGGAAGAGGAGCAGAGGAAGAGGAGCTGAGGAAGAGGAGCAGAGGAAGAGGAGCAGAGGAAGAAGATCTGAGGAAGAGGAGCTGAGGAAGAGGAGCAGAGGAAGAGGAGCTGAGGAAGAGGAGCAGAGGAAGAGGAGCAGAGGAAGCGGAGCTGAGGAAGAGGAGCTGAGGAAGAGGAGCTGAGGAAGAGGAGCAGAGGAAGAGGAGCTGAGGAAGAGGAGCTGAGGAAGAGGAGCTGAGGAAGAGGAGCTGAGGAAGAGGAGCAGAGGAAGAGGAGCAGAGGAAGAGGAGCTGAGGAAGAGGAGCTGAGGAAGAGGAGCAGAGGAAGCGGAGCTGAGGAAGAGGAGCTGAGGAAGAGGAGCTGAGGAAGAGGAGCAGAGGAAGAGGAGCAGAGGAAGAGGAGCTGAGGAAGAGGAGCTGAGGAAGAGGAGCAGAGGAAGAGGAGCTGAGGAAGAGGAGCAGAGGAAGAAGATCTGAGGAAGAAGATCTGAGGAAGAGGAGCAGAGGAAGAGGAGCTGAGGAAGAGGAGCAGAGGAAGAGGAGCTGAGGAAGAGGAGCTGAGGAAGAGGAGCTGAGGAAGAGGAGCAGAGGAAGAGGAGCTGAGGAAGAGGAGCAGAGGAAGAGGAGCTGAGGAAGCGGAGCAGAGGAAGAGGAGCTGAGGAAGAGGAGCTGAGGAAGAGGAGCTGAGGAAGAGGAGCAGAGGAAGAGGAGCTGAGGAAGAGGAGCTGAGGAAGAGGAGCAGAGGAAGAGGAGCTGAGGAAGAGGAGCAGAGGAAGAAGATCTGAGGAAGAAGATCTGAGGAAGAGGAGCAGAGGAAGAGGAGCTGAGGAAGAGGAGCTGAGGAAGAGGAGCAGAGGAAGAGGAGCAGAGGAAGAGGAGCTGAGGAAGAGGAGCAGAGGAAGAGGAGCTGAGGAAGAGGAGCTGAGGAAGAGGAGCAGAGGAAGAGGAGCAGAGGAAGAGGAGCTGAGGAAGAGGAGCAGAGGAAGAGGAGCTGAGGAAGAGGAGCAGAGGAAGAGGAGCAGAGGAAGAGGAGCAGAGGAAGAGGAGCTGAGGAAGAGGAGCAGAGGAAGAGGAGCTGAGGAAGAGGAGCAGAGGAAGAGGAGCTGAGGAAGAGGAGCTGAGGAAGAGGAGCTGAGGAAGAGGAGCAGAGGAAGAGGAGCAGAGGAAGAGGAGCTGAGGAAGAGGAGCAGAGGAAGAGGAGCTGAGGAAGAGGAGCAGAGGAAGAGGAGCTGAGGAAGAGGAGCTGAGGAAGAGGAGCTGAGGAAGAGGAGCAGAGGAAGAGGAGCTGAGGAAGAGGAGCAGAGGAAGAGGAGCTGAGGAAGAGGAGCTGAGGAAGAGGAGCTGAGGAAGAGGAGCTGAGGAAGAGGAGCTCAGGGGGGCAGACGGAGCAGGACCTGGCCTCCTCTGTTGCAGCCGTCACCAGGAAGAGTGAGTCACTTCCGTCAGTCGCCGGTGCCACGGCGCCACTCCTCTCACCGTCCAGGCTCTTGACGTACTCTTCTGTCCGTACGTGCACCATCACAAGAGGCTCGCCGCCCTGAGCGCTACGATCATGAAAGACTTGCTCTTTCCTGGCGCAGCGTTAATTAGCCGATCAGAAGAGAGTGGGTAATTAAGTGTCCGGTGCTAATGACATGAACAGAGCTGGGCCATTTCAGGGGAGGATGCTAAAGAGAAGCCGTGTTGTTGTTCCTGTGGTTCTCCCTGGAGGCCCCAGAGGCCTGCTCCTCAGAGAGGAGAGGAATGCGGAGGCTGCTGTTGTTGTTGATCTGGACATGCTCCACTCACTCTTCAACACTGACGTGGCTGCGGCTCATCAGCTTTGTACACAGACGTGCGCAGTGCACGCAGATGGGCGACGGACACAAGGCGTGCAACAGCCTGAGGAAGACAGTGGGATGCCTCAAGTGTTCCTCATCTGAAAGGTCTCCATCATTTCCTGCTCAGGTGAGTTCAGTCCTTGGAGCAGGAGAGGGCTGCAGTCATTCACTTCCCTTCCTTCATTGTTTGCTGCGTGGTCATTTTTCATTCACTTCAATTTGCCCCAAGAAATAATAACAATAATAATCATCATTTTTCCATCCATCCACGTGAACCACAAGTCTCATAGGTAAAGACAAGGACGGCCAGCAAGGTGGACACTCCCATTTATGCAGACTTCTGTCCATGCTTTGTTCATTTCCTCTCTATTTCTCACTGAACAACTCTGAACAAACGGAGCAGTACCACCTGAAACCTTGGGGGGCAGTGTTCCACCCCGATACGTGGCTCTAGTGAGACAGGAAGAAGACACAACAGTGGCTGAAACTCTCCGTCCTCCAGTGGCCATATATTTCACCGCCTCACCGACCAGCGCCTCCTACTGCGCTGCCTCCAATAGGTACATGGTCAGTGCTTCTTCCACAGCCGCCATGTTGGTTTGGGAGTTTGTCGCAGTCGTATCCTTCTGACTCTGGGCTGCTCCCTCTGGTGGATATATATATATATACATATATGTGTCTGTTTGTATGTATCAGTGAACAGCAACACCCACGCAAAGATGGCATGTGATCAGTGAAACCGGCGGCTACGGTTCTGGAGCATGTGCAAGTGGGACCTCAGATCGTGAGGAGACTCAGTTCTTTGTTGGGGCTGGTAAAGTGTAATGAACAAATTTAGGGAAACACTGATACACTACCTCAAGAAGAATTGAAGTCCATACTCTTAGTGCTACTAGGTGTTCAGCTCAAAATCGACTGCATGACCTGAAATCTGTTTTAAAAAGAAACACAACCCTTTTTCCCCTGGAAATGGTCAGATACGCACCTTGGACTCGCCTTGAACTGGAATTTTGTTTCCCAAATCGAACATAGGATTGAATCATTTAAAACAAGACTGAGTTCCCTCAGTGGATTTCCGAGAGACAAAACTAGCCAAATAAAGTTGCTGTTCATCTCACCTCTTTCAGCTGCATTAGCTGCGACGAAAAACACAAAGACAACTCTTTTTTTCGCCTTTTATTTGCAGCACAAAATATAGTTACACCTTAAGATATACAAATCACTGCACCAGTTTTTGTACCGATCCCAAGAAAGATGGCTTCAAAAACAGAATAATGAAACATAAAATTATGATAGAATTGCTAATATTTTTAAATAAATAAAATGAACGCTCCTCCTAAAAAAAAAGCAAAAACAAATATCACCTAGTCTTTTTGTTTTAACATCCTGAGAAGGAAGTGTGTGTGTGTGTTATTTTACCATGAATGAGGAAACAGCAATTGTCACGTATCAATAAATAATGAAATGAGTTGACTTGGAGCACTGTCAGCGTGTGTTAAGGAGGACACGGTTTCACACTGATAACTCATCTTTCAAATGATGACTGTAAGTCCTCTGGACACTTGAAACCAGAGTCTGGCTTCTTCATATTCTTATGGTCTTACACTGCCCCTGACTTGTGTGCGAGTGTGTCATGACCTTGTGCTTGTCTTTACTGCATAGTGTTGTCCAAAACATTCCAAACTCATTTTTGTTCATGTCACCGTTAAGACGGCTGAAATCCAAACATGATCGTTGTGTGGAAGCATGCATGACATGTGGGATTCAAACAAATCAGCTTCACACACAATCGCTGTCTTTTACCAAATCAAGATGCTGAAACTCACCAATCTGGGATGGTTATTCCAAATATAGTCGTGGCAAAAATCCACTTCCTAAAATCATAATAATAACAATAATAGTAATAGTAATATAAAGGGCATCATTTATTGACTTCCTGTCGTCCACCGTTGGAAAAGCGACCCACTTTATAAAACACATTTATATTATTCCCTAAACTAACCATAATAAGTTATTCTTAAATAAATCAATATACTGTATGAACTGCGTCAGCAACAAATGCACACCAGGTTTCTCTCCGGTAAAAACCGGAACACAAATAAAAATAAAGCGTCTACTTCTCTGGAATGCAAATTGAAAAGGGAAAGAAGTTTGCCAGATGAAAGACGGTGCACACACGAGGCCACGTTCTCCCGGAGCGGCCCGTCATCCAGCACAGTCCGGCACATCTGAGTGGAGAAAGGCTCTGGTTGGACCCAGGATCCGTTTCCTCTTCTGCGTATGGCCGTGAACCATGGCGTCCAAGCGTAGTCCCGTGTCAAGAGAGCACGAGAGTCTGTCTGCAGACGTGAAAGAGTCTCCTCTGCTTCCTGAACTGACGCCTGATCTTTGGATAGTTCATTTGGCTGCACCTGCGTAACAAGTGTTCTGGGACACGGCTGAGGGAGGAAAGTGGCGTTAGTTTCCCCGCCCTCTCTGGGCCAGAAAGAAGGGCTAAGCGGCGCAGTGGTCTTTGCTACATCGGGGGAACAACCAGGCCCGTCATCGCTGGAGAGAAAGAGATGGAGACGCAAAGTCTGTGATTCCGATCAGTCATGTACATGAAGGTCCAGCAGCCTTCTCTGTCTGGAGCGGGTTAGTGCAAGTGTCTAGACCGAAGTGGTGAGTTCAGAGAGAGGGCTCAGATAGTGAGTGGGATGGCTACCTCTGAAGCTGTTCCCCCCTGAGGCAGGGCAGGCAGGGGAGGGGGAGCCCTGGGGTCTGAGGACGGGAGCAAAAGCGCTCTTCTGTTTGGCAGCAGACGGGAAGGAGGAGAACGGCAGGAGGGAGGACGAGGAGCTGGAGCTTCCTGGGATGGTTGGACTGGAGGGCATGACTGAGACAGACAGACAGAGAGAGAGAGAGAGACTGCTGAGTCTCTGACAGACAGCAGAGCAGCCAGCAGAGCAGACAGCATCACGTACTGTAAGGTGAGCCTGTGGGGGAGGCGCTGTTGAAGCCCGGGGAGCCCGGCACTCCCAGGCTGCTCATGGGGACGCTGCCGTAGCCCCCAGTCATCCCCCCGCTGCCGTAGCCCGACTGCTGAGGCGTGGACGCTGAGGGGTAGCCTCGTGGAGACAAGCTGCTGGAGTTGCGAATGTAACCTGCAGGGAGCAGCACGATGAGTTTCGAGGCCAAAGCCCTGGCGTCAGCAGAGCCACGCACCCTGACTGCTCTGGCCCGGCTCGCCGATGCTGACCCCCAACTGAGAGGGATAGGAGCCCAGACCCATGACGCTGCCGTGAGCCGGGGAGCTGGGAAGCGCCTGCAGTTGGCTGTGAGGACGCGGGACGCTGTACAGGGCCTCGGCGATGTCTGCGGCCCGCTTCAGCAGCATGTCCTGGACGGAGGAGCAAACAGCCATCAAGATGGAAGATCATTTGATGTTGAATGTTGGCAGTCTGTGCGGTCGCAGATGTGCTGGAGTTGGAGGTTCTGGTGGGAGTTTTGAGTGTGGTTTTAGGTCATCCAAAACATCTTTTGTTTTTTTAAATGACACCACTTCATCATCATCATCGTCGTCGTCGTCCTTCAGCAGTGCGTTTGGAGCGCGGTGCCTGTGTCCCCCCCGGCCTGCTCACCTGATTGCTGTGTGGATTCCCATAGAGAGCCTCCACCAGATCTGCTGCCCGCTTCAGAAGGATTTCCTGCCCAGTGAAAAGGTTCAAGACTTTTGCTCTGTCAAATGAAGGACAGATGGTTTCTCACCTTGGCTAGCTTCTCTGGGTCGCCGGGATGTCGAGGAATCACTTTCTGTAGACGTTGGAATCCGTAATCTATGGTGGGCTCGTTCAGCGCTGAAGCACCACGGAAATATTGGCCGTTAGAGCAGTGGCAAGCCAGAAGAGGCCTCGGCTACTCACCTGTGTAGATGAAGCGGCCCGGGGCTCCCTTACAGAACTGTTTGGACTTGTAGGACAGGGTGACCTCCACCACGCCGGGGATGTGACGAGGAGGCGTCTGGACTCGGATGGCGTGCGGCGTGATCAGCTGGTGGAAAAGCACGGAGCCATGAGCCCAATGTGTGGGTGGCGCCACAAGCCAACACCCACCTCGCTCCACACCAGCATGCTCCCAAAGACAACCTGCAGCCCGTCAAAGAAGTTCTCCCCTATTACGATGACCATAGCGCCACCTGTGGTCCATCCTTCGCTGGGACTGATGGCTTTGATGCAGGGAGTTGCTGTGGAGACGCGACATTTCACGTTGACAGAGATGTGCCGGCCTTGACTGGGTCCTTCAGCTGAAGCTAGGCTTCTGACGGGAGCGTGGCTAGTTTGCCAAAGTTAGGAGCCGAACATGCACTTCACACGCGGGACGCTCGAGGTGGGACTTGTCAAGGAGAGTCCAAGGTTGAGCATGCTTGTTTTTGGAGTGCAGTACTAATATTGTCAGTAGGTTTTAACCACAGTTCAAGCACAGCCGGCAGTAGGTCCCATTACTTGATGACACAAGGGCTATGACAGAACGTGTTTCAGAGTGGTAAAGAGACACCACATACGTCTGTAACTGCAGCAAGCCTTGCACGACGGGCATTGATTTATGATGTGACGGTGTAACTGCTAAGACATGTTTGAGACACACATGCTTTAAAAGTCAGAAGATTGAGGCGACGACGACACGACGTGTTGACGCTGAACAAATGAACAAGCACTCATTTTATGCTTTCCTGTTCTAGTTCAGAATAGGACTGCTTCTCCTCCATGTGCAGTTGGACATGTGAATGATCTTGGTTAATGGTCTGACAGGGATCGTGTTTGCTGTACGATAGTCATTCTCAGCGGACATTCGTCTGCTCAGCTTCCATGTCTTCAGCATCTGAGCGGGTTCTTCAGACAGACAGTTACCGACATGGCTTTAAATATATATATATATATATATCTATCTCAAAATCCCTCTAAAGAGGAAAAAAAAGTGACGTGGGAAAAGTGGGAAGGTTGCTATGGAAGGAAGGCGCTCGTCTTCGATACAATGTACAGGATGTGAATTTGAGAAAAGGTGAAAGCTTATTCAGGCAAAGTGAGTTGATGAAGAGCAGATGTGGCTTGTGATCTCACCGTACTCCATGGTGTTCTCCACAGACTCCCCGGGCTCCAGCCTCCGAGCTCTGCGTCCGTGTTTGGAGTTGTTGTGAACAAACATGTTGTCAGACACTGCCAGAACGTGGCCGTCAACGCTCACTGTGCTGGACAAGACCACCTGAGAGGAAGGAGAGCAGCCAGCGGAGAGGGGCGTGAGTGTGCGTGCGTGCGTGCGTGCGCCGGACACGGACGACGGGCGTCTCTGCTCACGAGCGCAGGGGCCCTGAGCAACACTTGGCTTTGGCGTTCAGGTAATATTTCTCAGGGGCTGATGCAAGGCCGCGCCGTGCTCCCTGGCGATGACACTGCCTGCTGGATACGGGGCTCTCCCTCTGATCCATCAATGACTCAACACATATGGACCAAATTTGCTATTTTCGCCAGCCGTGAAAGTGCTGGATGATATATATAATGGTCCTAATTTGATTTTCTGGCCTCAGCCTGCGTGTGTTCCTCTCCACATCTGGATGACACCGCTTCCATGAGTGAGACAGGAGACTATCTCGGGATGTGTTGTGTCCAGCGCAAGAGAAAAAACAATGGTGCACTGCTCTCACAACAAAGTGATTCACCGGTGAAAGAGCAGTGGAAGACAAAGAGGGAAAATACAGATGGGTTATAGGTGGGATACAGAGCGATGTTTAGAAACATATCTGTAAATGATCGATCCAGCAGCAGCTCTGCTCACCTTTGAACCCAGGGAGGAGAGGAGCGCGCCCATAACTTCTCAGCCTGTGTCACTTCCCAGGAGTTCAAGCAAACATGCTGGATGACAGCAAGAGCATGAAGGAGGGAAGAGAGAAAGGGGGCGGTGGAAGTCAGGCAGCGCTGTCCCCTGTGACCACTTCCTGGGTCAGGTAGCGTGACCTCCTCCATCTGGAGCCAATCACTCAGCTCCTGACAACTTCCTGAAACACCGATTTCCTGCTCCCAGGAGCTGGAGTCCCTTTCCCCGACTGGACCTTGATGTGCGCCCATCACCTTTGGATCCTCTCCAGGGTTTCGGGGAATTGGAAGGCCTGACACGCTGATGTGTGTTCAGCAAACTGTCTCTCAGTTATGCTTCAGAGTGGCTTGGAAACTAGACAATATTGTCTGGTCTGAGGTCGAGCCACGGGGGCAAGCAGGTGACGCCAGCTGGCGAGACTGTCCCGCCTCCCTGTCAGACGTATCTGCAAACGCTGGCTATGGAGGGGGCCTCATCTCTCAGGGAGAAAACTAGAGGCCGAGTCCTGAACCGGACCGTCGAAAACAACTGGAGCCGTCAGTGAACCCTGCTGCGACTGTTGCATACTGAAAGACATTCACACACACTTTCCCCATGCCTGCTCACCTGAAATCTCCTCATGTCCCTGGGGTTTCCTGCCGTCTTCAGACAGTTCTGGTTACACTTCAGGAAAAACTTCAAGAAAAACCTGCAAAGGTAAATAAAAGGACAGGTTTTTGTACAGCAGTCGCTAATGCATCCCACCACCGCTATGACAGCTAAGACTCAAAGCCACCTGCTTCATTACATGTGAGACGGGATTGTGCGGCGCCAACATCGAGCCGCTTCATCATTAAAGGCGCTGCTATTAGACTTGAAGAGGAGTAATGAGGATTTAAAGTGCAGTCCGCTGTTGTTGTGTTTCAAAGAGAACTACAGGCAGTGATGTACAGCGCAGGCCTCCCGGGACCTGTGGTGTCCCACAATCCCGTGTCTGTTTCCCCCACATGGGACCAGGGAGGGAAATGAAGTGAAGACAGCTACAGAGAGAGTGAAATGAGGAAGGTAGAGATGGAGGCGCCGGCACCGGTGGACATGAATTTTGTGTCTCATTCCGCATGCCAGGCACTTTGGAGAGTGATAGACGGCCCAGATGAAGACGGAGAGCGGCTGCTGATAGCATCCCCTGCACCAAAGGAAAAGGTGGAATAAATACTGCCGATGGAGAACACGGAGAGACTCTCCAAATCCCAGGTGTACGCAGTTCGGCAGCGTAGCCCGCTGCCATGGCAACGCAGCTCTGCCGCAATCCCAAAGTCCCCACGCGGAGTGCAAAGACGGGAATGGGAGAGAGAAGGCAACAAGGAGAACACATTCCATCAGTGCAACACACGGCCCGGACTCGGAGCGCGGGACATCTCATTGATTTGGGTGTCGGGTGTTGTTGTTGCTCTGAAATGTGGCGCTCCCGGCACAATCTGAAGAGTGGCTGTTTGGAGCCGCCGGCCGTGGCACCTTCCCCGGGAAAATTCCCCCTCATTCCACTTCTTCCACCATGTTGTTCCAACGTCCTCCCAGGCGACTTCTACCTGGAAGCCTTCGACTTTTGAGTCGTTTGTGATGCACTTCATGGAGAGTGATCGCTGTTGACATTGGAAGCCCAAACCCAAATCTACTTCATATCCCAAAACTGAAGGTCTGCAGCTGTTCCTCACGGTTTTATTTACGGCGCTTTGCTCACCGAGGAACTGCTCTGTCGTCCCTCCTGAGCTGGACTTGTTAGCCAGAATTCGACGTCCAAATCCATTTGTTTTGGGAAGGAATGTCATTTATCTGGCCGGTATGAGCACTTCAAATAGCTGAACATATGGTACTGGGAATGAAAAGATGCTTTCCTTGTGCTCGTGAAGCCGATTAGCTTGAAGAATTGTGTTGTGGTCGGACGAGTTTCAATGGACCTTCACATCTATATGTATGTATATATATTTATTGTCATCGTCGTACATCCTATTCACATGCCTTGAGTCCGGCATATTAATTGTGCTTCTATTACTTATTTCTGTAAAAAGAAATTTCATAATATTAAGTCTGATTTGTCATTGCTGGAAGATATGAAACAATATATTGTATCAATAATAATGTATTCATTTATGATGCTGATATCGCTTTTTTTCCTTCTTTTTGTGAAATGGTTCCAATTCAGAAGAATTTCTTTTTAAAAACACGACTTGTTTGCTCAGGTCTCTCTTTCCAACACGTGGTCACTCTTTCTTATCTACTAGTCAAGCTACTTCTTGGTATATCCAATATTAGATTTAGGTATAACATGATGTCTATTCATATTATTGACGTTTTTGACAATGTTTCATCGTGCACGATTTTCTCACTGATAGATTTTAGCTTTTCGTCTACTCTGTGAGAGACGGACTGAATTCCACGTGGTTCTTGATTTGATCCCTACTAAAATGAAGTCAGTAAAGGGCTCCCGTTTTCCGCAGCACCTTAGTTTGGATTGTAATTGCTGTCATGAGGTGGAGTGACGTTCATCCAGCCCGAGCCGCGGTGTGGGCCTCCGACACTGAGGCGCTGGTCTGACACTTTCTGAGGGTTCTTGACCTTGTTTGTTGACTCCTTCCCATCACTGCTTGTTTGTTTGAAGCCAGATGCCTCGCACACACGCGCGGCCACCCTCCCACCTTTGCCCCCTCCTCCACCCAAAAACCTATTGAGTCAACTTTTCACCCCCCTCAGTTCGGACGCACACAGCTGCAAATGCTGAAATTAAAGCGAGACGTTGAGGCATATATTAGCATGCATTAGCCGCTTCCCCCTGCCCACTTAACATGCAAATCTCCCAGCCCCGTCGCCTCGCACCTTCTGCCACACATTCATTTGCTGAATTATAATTAGACTAATCTTGCATAATTAATAAGAAGTCGAGGACCCTCTGTTTTCTTATCCCCCTGCTCTGTTGTGCTGACAAAAGTTTCATATTGCTGTTGTTTGTTTGGGTTTGCTAACACGCCCACACACTGCTGCACCCAGGGGGGCGAGGCAGAGGGTCGGAGGTGAGTCACGGAGAAAACCCCAGTTCAACGAGCGGGGCGTCTCTGTCCGCTGCCTCCGCTGAACAGGAGCCCATCAAGAGCCGCACTTCTGCTCAAGACATCGTGGCTTAAAGGGAGCGCTTCAACCTGGACAACTTCCACTTTCTACCTGCTCCTCTCCCAAGCTGGCGCTCTTGTTCCTCATCATCCTCAAGTGCTTCACCTGCCTGCCGTTTCATACTCCTACTTCAGTGCCATGGCGTGAGTCACCAGCAACACTGTCATGGTGGCCTGGGAGTCAGGTGGATGACTGACAGATGCAGCTGTCCATCCAGCGCCAACACAGCCGGCCAGTGACTCTGCAGAGCCGGAGCAAGAGTTCGCCAGCAGTCAAGTGGAAAACAGAAATCGATGTGATGAATTGTTTTGTTGGACTGTTCAAGAGTTCAGAAAGTCCATTAAAATATCACACAAAAAAATCTATTGTACTTCATTGATGCAAATTGTTCTTCGCTAGTAATCATTTGCTTTGATCAACAACTTGCTACGAGGCCTGGCAGTGGAGTTGGAAACAGGAAGAAAAGCAAAAGTCTGGCGGATCCCTTTCCACCGTGGAGTCAGAGGGAGCGGCTCTTTTCCTCTCTGTCTCCACTCGCGTATCTGGGTGAGGGCCTCTGCGCTCCTTTGTCTGCATCTGTTTCACTTCCCAAGACCAAACACAGGCCTCGCAGCACGCGGCCACCGTCCGCATGATGGTGACACCACACTTGACAGCGCGACTTTCACGCTCATCAAACACCAGGCTGGAACAATGGCAAATAAACATGTTACTTTCCACGGAGTCCTGTCCCGCGCATGCTGCCGCTTGAAGTGTTAGCGATACATGTGGGCCCCATCACGGAGGAGCCGCTCACGCCGCTGGAGCTCATAGACTGTCGTCAGCACCAACCCCGCCGTGGCACACGCCGCCTCTTTTGCTCGCGCTACAGTTGGACGTCGCTGCGCTGCACCTCTGAACACAAGCTTCAACTCTGAGTAGACTTTTCCTGTTGAAGTGGGATGTGGAAAGATTTCAGCGCTCAACTGATAACAAAATAAAAATGCTCTTTTTTCTATTCCAGAAAAACGGCTCATATTTAAATTCCAACTGCGTCACCATAATATTGCTTCGCCCGTTTTGACCATGAGAGATGCACGCACGCGCACACACACGCACTTCTGGGCCGCAGAGGAACCAAAAGCTCGTGTTCTTCCTGGCCAGTCAAGCCTCCATCACGAAGGTGGCAAAACAAAGAGCTGTCCCAAACCCCGGCCGCTCACTCTCCTGAGAGCCATCTCTGCGCACGTCCACGCGCGCTCTCGCTCACACACAGAGAAGAAACCAAAGAGTGTCCCGACACTGTGGTCTGGGGGTGGAAAACGAGGAAAGCAGATGTGAAGCATTAAAGCATCCTGACATGCTGCTGAGGGCGTCCTCGTCCACGCTCACACGGCCACAGCACCAAGTCACACTTGAAGAGGAGCTGCTCACATTTAGCCACAAACTCACTGGCATGAGTCTGACATCAAATCCGGCTCCCGGCACAGGCGCCTCTCGCCCGTCTACCTGCCTCATCGTACGGATATGCGAGCAACTAGTGCACGTACCCGGGCGGAGCCGTGGCCGGGGGGAGGGATGCTGATGTTTTGTTTTGCTCCGTGGGGAGAGCTATGTTTGGGGGGGCCAGGAGGGGCGCTGGTAATAAATACCCCGAGACTGGGCTCCCCTGGCAGACTGGGAGCTCCACTGGCCACCAGGGTTAACACTCAGGGCACATGACCTTTGACACTGCTAATGGGGCACAGAAAAGCCTCCACCAACTGATACCCCCTCTGTCACATACCAGCACAGGACCTTTCACACCAGCCTCCTCCTCCACCTCCCCCTCGAGCTCCAGCGTCAGCTCCACGTGGAGCCACTCTTCAGCGAGTTCACTCACTTCAGTCAGGTGAGCAGAGCGGCGCCACAGCTGGGTCCCACTCTGTAAAGACTCACTGAGACTCTGGGCAGAAACAAGACAGGAGTCACGTTTGAGCTGACTCCATATCGAGCGAGCTGCATTGGGCTTCTGGTTGACGTCCCTCAAGAGAGGTGGAGCTGCGGACTCTTGTGAAGAGCAGAGCAGCTCCAGGTAGAAGCTTCTCACCCCTGCAACCCGGCCTGTAAACTCTGTATAGAGCTTTGTGACGCCGTAAAAGCTTCAGTCCTGCCGCAGCTGAGGCCGAGGACGGACGTGGTCCTCAAGTGGAGCAACAGGCTTCCCCCCGGGTGTGTGACGGCGCGCCCCCCTCCGACTGCCAGGCGTGCGCGCCTTTTGAAAAGCTAAGATGAATAAATGTTTAAATCTCAAAGTTCAGCCGCATGGGATTGCGGTTAGCGCCGCGGCCAGATAGATGGATGTGGAGAGACACTGTGAGATATTCTGGAATCCACAACCAGGAGAGGGAATTGAAGTCTCACTGGCGACCTGACCTCTCCAGGAATTCCTGCTGTCTCCTGCGGGACGAGGATTGGAAATACACTCTCATCACTGTCAGCCAGCCACATGGATGGGCCGCCGCGGCTCAAGCCATTCGAAGGAGCGCAGGTCAGCGGCAAGACTTCAGGCAGTCAGACACAAAGCAACAGCAGCCATGTTGTCTGCGAAGCAAGGATGATGGTGCCGCGGAGAGGAAAGAGAAGAAGAAGAAGAGATGTCTTCTTAATTAGCCAGTAATGATAAGATCTGACAAACAACATCTGTTTCCAGAGAGAGAGAGAGAGAGGGAAGGAAGGAAGGAGCGGCGGAGAAAGCCGTGAAGCCGAGACAACAGGGACCTGCGTGTAAGAAAGTGAAGGGGGAGCGGAGATGATGTGCTGCCGAGGAGACGCTGTGTAGCGTGACACAATGGGAGAGTGGAGGAGTGGAACAGGAGACAGACAGACAGGGGAGAGAAATCTGACAGGGTTGAAGGAGTGCAAGAGCCCGGACGGGCATGACAGACAGAGGAAGCGGCGAGAAGGAGGAGCCTGGACAGACTCGGCCAGATGAATGATGGCCAGGAGAAAGTTGTGAAGAGATGGGAGCGGGATCACGCCCAGGTCTGGGCCCGCGCTAATTTACTGTCCGTAGCTAATAGGTAGCAAAGGAGCGGAGCCAGCCAGAGCAGAGCCGGCGGCTGGAGGTGGAGCGGGAAGGGAGGCCAGCGGGAGGGAGGCCCACACAGCAGGCCTGCTGAGACGCTGTCAGCAGCGGCATCACCTTCTGGGCCTGACAGATTCATCAGGACCCTCTCACGCACTCCGGCTCAGCTCCCTTCGCAGAGCCAGGATCCAGCTGGAGAACAGTTCGGAGAGACGCCCCAGTCTTCAGCACACATCCAGCCTTGGTCATTAACCAAGGTGGTAGCCAGTCAACGCCGTGGCTACACATGTTCCATGCATGTTGTGCCCTCTCCCAGCAGATTCCCAACCAACGGGGTGGAGCCCAGGGGACCCTTGACTCAGGAGTGAACTGTGAGAGCAGGGTGAGCAGACACGCGCTCTCCACCACACGCCTTCCCCCACCCCTCTCATGTGCCGCACCTCACTTCGCCGCCGCTGCTAAAGCAAAGGTGAACCCTATTAGCTGCCGGACGAATGGGAGGCTTTGCCCCGGCTTCTCTTGAAGAGCCAGGCCTTTCAGGGTGCCATTGAGCTGAAACTCCAAACTTCTAATCCCCTCTCCATCGCACCCACTCCAAGCCCCCTGCTGTTCCCCCACATTAGCTAATTGCTGGTGCGCTGCTATTTGCTGTCAAAACACTTCTCCGACAGAACCCTCTGCAGGCTCTGCAGCAAATGAAAACAAACCGGGCCTTCCCCTGGTGTCAGGGTTCAGCCCGCCAGGCTCCTCTAAACTTGTGCACCCCAGAGGGCCCCTGAACCCGTGTCCCGCAGTCAAACTCCTGGTGAGACTGGCCTCGACCTGTCAGGGACTCTGACATGGCGTCTTCTCTTGCTGTCTGTCTCTGTGTCACTCTCCCAAGGGAGGAGGCATCTCAGAGGTCCAGCCCGTGTGGCGTTGCAGCGCGTGAGGCGGTGTGCACTGGAGCCTCGGGGCCCTGTCGCCTCGTCCTGACAAGCGCTCTGAAGGGAGCGTCCACTGGAGACCTGCTGAGGCGGAGGGGGCCGGAGTGGAGTGCCAGCGACCCCTGCCATTCACACGCAAAACACAGTCTCAAGTCTGAGTTGTTGCTCCCCGGATATGTGCACGTCATCACAGCCTGACGCCCCATGCGCAGCATTAACTGCCGGCGTAAGAATGTGGCTCCGTATCTCCATGTCACCTCATCACAAGTGTTATCTAGGGCCGCTGCCCCTGGCTCCCCCCTGACACACACACGCACGCACGCACACACGCACGCACGCACACCCTTGAAGCAAATTCATCGGTTGCTCCCCCTTTTCAATGTTAAAGATCTGTTCTTGGTCAATGACAGGTCACCGCATCACCAGTTTGTGAGCAGCCGCCTGGTTTTTCCTCCAAATAGTGCTGATCGTTTTATTCCCATTTACTTCTCTAGTACTTTTGCAATTGATCATTTTTGGTCATGAAATACTGAAACCCAGCGGGGGGTTTCAGTAGAAGAGCAATGGGCTGGATTTACTCTCCCTGAACCAAACCACGGCAGGTTCCAATGTCAACACCGGCCTTCCAGCCACATTTCCAGCACGGCGTCTGAGAAACAAATCTCTGTCAGCCGCGTTGTTGTCTCACTCATAAAATCCTCCGGTGCATAGATGATGACCGAAGTGGGCGACTTGGCGTTGGTCCGGAAAGTGCATCAGGGAGGGGAAAGAATTTGGCCTCTGACACGGACATGAAAACATGTTGCTGCATTTATTCTCTGGCTGAAAGTTTAATGTTCTTTCCCAAAGAATTGTATTTTCTTTTTTTGGCTCGTTGCAAATGATGAGGTGGGGGAGGAGGTTGTTCCCTTCTGTTCGGAGACATGTAATGTGGCAGTTTCATACCCGAGTCAAGACAGGGACGGACTGCAGTTCCAAACCTACTGGCCCTTTTTCTATGATTAGATTTTACTCAGAAGTCGAGACTCACTTCACACAGACATGAGACTGACGGACGTGAGACTGACGGACGTGAGACTGACGGACATGAGACTGATGGACATGAGACTGACGGACGTGAGACTGACGGACATGAGACTGACGGACGTGAGACTGACGGACGTGAGACTGACGGACGTGAGACTGACGGACGTGAGACTGGAGGATGTGAGACTGACGGACATGAGACTGACGGACGTGAGACTGACGGACATGAGACTGGAGGATGTGAGACTGACGGACATGAGACTGACGGACGTGAGACTGACGGACGTGAGACTGGAGGATGTGAGACTGACGGACATGAGACTGACGGACGTGAGACTGACGGACATGAGACTGACGGACATGAGACTGACGGACATGAGACTGACGGACATGAGACTGACGGACGTGAGACTGACGGACGTGAGACTGACGGAAATGAGACTGACGGACATGAGACTGACGGACGTGAGACTGGAGGATGTGAGACTGACGGACATGAGACTGACGGACGTGAGACTGACGGACATGAGACTGACGGACATGAGACTGACGGACATGAGACTGACGGACGTGAGACTGACGGAAATGAGACTGACGGACGTAAGACTGGAGGATGTGAGACTGACGGACATGAGACTGACGGACGTGAGACTGACGGACGTGAGACTGGAGGACGTGAGACTGACAGTGGTTCTCGAGAGTCAGACAGGTTATTGCTTTACTTGTCACTGATGCTGCCAGCAGTGAGAGTTCCTTGACTATTGACTACTAGTGACAGATCAGTCGGATATCGGTCATGTCTCAATCTACACATCTCATTCATGGATGTCTTTGTCATCAAAGTGCCGTGAACAGAAAGGTGCCATGATGGACTGTGAAGCCAGCAGGACAACAGCCGTATTCTCAGCATGCCCACATTTCCATGTGCACTGCAACAGCTGAAGCTCTGCCAGCGGTTGTGCTCACCGATAGGTTGGTGTTCTTGGTGAAACTTTGGAATTCTGAGAATAGGAGGCGGAAATCATGTTCAGATCCACGCAGTGTTTGACGCGGGGCAAAGAAACAGAGCACACTGTCGACGACTAATGTTGACGATGGTGCTTCAACGAAAGCCACTGTTGGTGCCTGTCGGTGGCCAGGTGTGGCGGGCGCCGTCGCTCGGACTGCTTCAACACAAAGGCCAAGCTGAAGCGGGTCAGTAGAACTGCCAACCTGAGACGAAGAGCCATGGATTCCTGGGGATGAAGTGGAGCGCGGCGCGACCCATAATGATGGTGCAAATGACAGGAGAGCGACGGCACACAGCGGCCTCCAAAACCACGTGGCTTTGAATAAGAAGTGGTGAGACCACTGCTGAGCTCATCTGGAGGAGCCGCGCCATTGACAATATTGGAGAAGTCCTATGGATTATTCCCCGTTTCTCTGAGTGCCGGCTTGTTAAAAAAGACCACTCTTGGAAACAGGATCAATTAGAGAGATAGTGCTCGCCATTGATCAACCCCCCCCCCCCACGCTCTCCTTATGAGCAGCCATTGATCTGCACTGCTCAGCCTCAGATGGAGGGCCCCACCCCCCACTGAGCTCTGACCCCTCCGCTCCCAGCCACACACTCCTTTCTTACCAACACTAACACTGACATCTGCTCGTCTCCATTGTAAAGCTATGGCTCACTCATAAATACAGAGGCCAGCTTCAGCCCTGCACCAATATAAGTTCCCCGGGGTCAAAGTTCAGCGCGGCAATCATGCCGCCGTGAGCAGGGTTGTGGGTTCCTCTGCTCAGGGCGTCAGGCAGTGGAAGCCAGACCCCCAGGCCCTCAGGAACCACAGAGCCGGCTTCTGCCCGCCACAGTCTCAACGCAGCTGTGAGCACAGTGACTCGTGAAAAGCCTCACTCTGACCGTGGGAGAGAGCACGACAGCGCGTGCGCCGGGGAGAACATGACTCTGCGCTTTCATGTGGCGAGTGGAAGAGAAGATGAGAGTGTTGCAGGATGGTGTTTGGCCTCCAGAGGCCGCAGCAGCGTGAGCGCACGTCACCGGGGCTGAGTCCAGACACGGGAGCATGAGCTTGATCTAGCAACGCTGCCCTGTTTGAGTGGTTTGTTCTCGACTCATTTCTCAGATTATTATTGCTGGACGTCTTTGAATGGTGCCACTGCTGTCCCATCATGCATTGCTCTAAACACGGTCACTTCTCCTCCTCCTCAGATGCAAATGCCACGTCTTCACTGGTTAGAAAAAGGTGCCGTCGCAGCAGAGGCTCCATCAGGACAGGTGAAATACCGGAGCAGAGACGCTCCCGTGCCTGGCACCGTAGCTACACTGAAACCACACCGCGAGTTGGATTCATGCTAATGGCGAGCGACCAATCAATGTATCGGCTCCTGGATCCATCCAACCAATCGGCCACAGTCCATCAATCACAGATAAGTGACGTCCTCCGAAATGAGAAGTCCCAACATCAGCCCCCACCACCCCCCCTCCCCCCCCGTGGATCAGCTGGGATCCCTCCTTTCACTCAAGTCAGGATTAGGCAGAAGTGGGCGGGGCAGGAGACTGAGGGGAGGTGTGGGGCGAGCAGCAGGAGTGAAACAATATGGGACGGAGATTAGAAAAGAGGGGGTTTGTGGTGTTTGGGGAATTGCAAACTACCTGGTGCTTTGGAAGGTGTCCTAACGACACCATCTAATTACGGCCAAATGAGACGGCGGGGGAGGGGGGCGGAGCTGAGCGGAGGAGGGATGCAGAGGCCGAGGAGCCAATGGGCGAGCAGCGCCGAGCGAGCGGGAGCCGCATGTTAATTGGAGAACAGGTGTTGGGGCTGCAACTCAGTGCACGCACACACACACACACACACACACACACATGAATAATTGAAGAGCCAAGCAGTGGCTGGAGGAGAGGTCAGAGCAGGGGTCGCTCACACGGGAGGGAAGTCCTCACTGCTCCACCTCCGGCAGTAGGAAGCTCATCTGGATCACACCGCTCCAGCACGACCCTGGTCTGACCATGTTAGGAAGCGTCACACTGGGACCTTGCCAAACCACAAACGCAGCTGCGTCTAGGAATTCTGGGAAAATTCTACAAGACAACAGCCCACTTTTTTCCCGCTCCATGAAGACTATCTTCAGCAGAAGTCCTCAGAGACGCGCTGTCAACAGGCAGCCAGCTCGAACTGAGAGGGGGAAAGAAAAGGGTCCGTGACGTCTACGTCGTCTGTTTCAGAGGCAGACAGTTGTTTTTGAAAGCAGGAGGTGGAAGGAGTGAGAGAGAGGGAGAGACTGAAGGAGAGGAGATGCAGGTCGAAGATGTCTCAGCTTGTGAGCCTTCATCATGCTGGTTCATGCCACGCAGACTGTGTGAAAAACAGGCCGATCACTGGCTGAACATCTGACACGTGTCAGAGCTTCAGCCCAACTTTCCCGAACTTCAGCGTGCCAAAATCCTTCAGTGGTTCGGAAACTGTGTGGCGGAAAATGGATGGCAGACTGGGCGCAGAGTCACCAGGTGGGAGCGTGCGCTTGTTTCAAATGGAGGTGAAGGTGGCGTTGACACATTCTCTGTGATCCTGATGCTGATCTAACTGGCCTGGATGCTGCTAACGCTTCCATGAGGTCCACTTATTGCTCTGCTGCTGCTTGACTTCCTGATGCTCTGCTGTTCGTGTGTGTGTGAGCGCGTTTCAGCAGCTGTCATGAGGATGACGATAGCAGTGGAGAGAATCAGAAACGCAGCGAGTTTGAGGGGTTTGAACCCGAGACCTTCCTCCAGCACAGTGTTATAGTTCGGGTCAGGCTCCGTACCGTGGCAGGGCAGAGCGCTCGGCAGCTGAACCCCGCGTGGAAAC
Organism: Synchiropus splendidus; assembly: GCF_027744825.2. Classification (NCBI taxonomy): domain Eukaryota; kingdom Metazoa; phylum Chordata; class Actinopteri; order Syngnathiformes; family Callionymidae; genus Synchiropus; species Synchiropus splendidus. The sequence goes on along the minus strand of NC_071340.1, from coordinate 27,958,103 downwards.
TGAGGCTGGGTCATGAGGAGGGCGGGCCGACTTGGGACGGGGCTCGATCCGCTTACCTGTCGATGATGACCGGGTCGGACGGCGTCTCGTTGCGATTCCCACAACTTTTCTTCTCGCAGCAGCGGCTGGAAGGAGACACAAGGAGAACAAGTGAGTGGTCGCCAAAGAACAAACAAATAAATAAACACATGAACCAGGAGGGGCCCGCTCAGCGCTGCAGTGGGCCAAAGTCCAGCCTGACACAAAGGAGGCATGAGAGGGGAGGGCAGGCTGGACAAAAGGCTGGCGCAGGAAGAAAAGGTACAACAACACACCCTACAAACAGTGAGAGACCATTGAAAAGTGAAAAGCAGCCCGGCAATCTGTCACATTGATTTGGGAATCAAACTCAACCCCCACGCAGCAGCCTCGCCGCACCCTGACACACACACACACACCGTGCCCCTGCCATTCGTCAGCAGCAACACACCCTCCACCCCCAAAGTCCCCTTCGCTGCATAACAAAAGTGCACCACCCCTCACCATCTGCCACCCCTGCACCCCCCGCCCCCCGTCAGACGGCCTCACTCCCCAGCTGTGACGCTGCCCTCTGCCTCCCCAGCTCTGTTATTAGCCAGCTGTGAGTCACATTCGGGCATCTGCTGCCAACACAATGGCCACTGCACTGCGCTCACAGTCCCCTCCACACAAGTCTTGATCCGGACTCCTGAAGTCCATGAAGTGTACAGCCTCAGACTCACCTGCACATCACCTCGTGCGTGAGCAGCACCCGGCACATCTCTGGGTTCTTGTTCTGGCCCTCGTAGGAGATGGGCTGGGAGAAGGAGAACACTCGTCAGCACCACTCTGGAGTTTGACTTTGCTGGATGCTGGACCCACCTGCTTGGTGACCGAGTCGATGAGCCGCGCGTACAGGTCCTGCTCCGTACGGACTCCTGCCAAACACACACACACACTCACTCAGAGTCTGCCGCTCGCTCATGTTGGAGCCCTCCCTCGACTGACTGCTCTGCTGAGGGGTTTGATGAGGATTACGCATGTTCTCTGGCTCGTTCTCACAGTCGGCCTCCCTGTTGGCTTATTTCTGCCTCAACCGTTGACTGGTTCCCACACTTCTCCGCATCTGTTTTCTCAAGCGGCTAACCTGAAACATGTCGCCCACCTCTTGCTGGGTGAACGGGACGGCCACTGAGGGAACCCAGAGAAGAACCCTGTTATGAGAGGCCTCACCAAACTGTGACGCTGAGCGAGACCCAGTCACAGGCGTGAGGGTGTTCCTCGGGGCTCTGTCTGAGGAACACCTCTCTCTGGCTGACGCTCGGTGTGATGCAACCTTGTGCCCCAACAGTCTTCTCACCAGTCCATGTCAAGCTGAAAGCTTGGCTGAGGCCAGCGCACGGCTGCAGCCTCAGCTGAAGGTCGGTGACGTGTCCAGAGCAGCGGGGCTTCAGTTCTTGCTCCCGGAGCACCAGCGGAAACGAGAGCGGGCGCACCTGAGAGCATCCCGTGGTGGAGCAGAGCATCACCACGGGATGGAAGCTTTTATGGAAGCTTTGTGAGTATGGCTTTTCAAATGTGTTCCACTCATCAAAGTGTCGATTGAGACGCCTTTGATATGGTTTGGGGGAAGGGGATGGAGAGGAAGTGCGGTACGTGCGAGGGAGCTGCGCTGGAACTCCTCTTTCATCTTCCCTCCCATGGGTGGCAGCGCGATGGCAACGCAGGGGCAGAAGCGGCTCCTGGGAGCCACACTTCTCTGCGTATCCTCCATCTGATGTGGAGGCCCAACGGGGAGTTGCACGGTGCTGGTGCCGGGGGAGGGGGGGGTGCAGACGCTGAGTGCTGTCTGAGTGATCCGAGGGTGAGTGGAGGAGCGACCTGGCGTCATGTGCGTGTCACACTCGAGGTGTTGCGCCCCCTCTGGCTGGCCCTCGCAGCGGACTCACCGTTGCTGTAGAGCAGCTGGAGCTTGTAGTGGGTGCCGTTGTTGGTCTTCTCTCCCGTCTGCTCCTTGGAAAGAAAGCAAGGACAGAAACACCCGACATGCAGTTAACAGTGGCGGCCGACTTGGTCACACGCGCGGGAATCACTTTGTCAAGCGATGATTCAGATATCACACTGTCAACAAGTCTTCTCTTTGTCAAACTTCTCTTTCCTGAGTTCTGAGCCGTCACTCCGGTAGCCAAGGGCTCGGAGGGCCACGCTGCACCGGGGGCCACCTCTCACGCAGGCTCGGGTGTAAATGACAACACCATGAACTATGAGGGCATGTGCCTCTCAGACAGGGCGAGACTCGCTGTGGAGTCCAGTGTTTCGCCAGATCCGTCAGAAATGTGGATTTTGTCGGACATTTACTGCACTCTGATGGATTTTACGGCGGCGGTTATTGCATGGCTGCCAGCGGACATGTTCCCACCTCCAAACATAACAGCAGATCTGAGCAACAAGGCGACTGCGCTCTTCTCATGGTGATCTGACACGTGAGGAGAACTGTGCTCAGTTTCTTCATTCCTGGGTTCGGGTCTGACCCATGACCTCCACCTCGCGTGTCATCATGAAGCTCCTGAGCAGAGCTCCATATTTCAGAAGGTTCTGGGCTCTAACAACTTTCCTGAGTTTCAGAGCAGCTGCTGAGAAGGTTCTCCTGGCACAAGTGTGTGTGTGTGAAGTGTGTTCCAGCAAGTGGAAAGTTGTCTGAGCCGCAGTCGACCTTGACAGAAAAACTTCCTCTCTGCTCTCCCCACATCCCCCAGGCTCTGCAGCGCTGGGCTCCCCCTCTTCTTCCCGTCTCCTACCTCCACTGGTCTTTCTAAGTGGTCTCTGAGGAATCCTCTCTGGTCCAGTAACCCAGGAGGCACGGCGGAGACGAGCGCAGGAGGAGGAGGAGGAGGACTGCTGAGGGGGGGTGGAGAGGGAACCAGCAGTGGGAAGTGCAATAAGCCTCAGATGGATGGAAGCCTGGCTCCACAACTTGAGTGAATAGTCAGAGAGGAGCGTGGACTTGGGCTGGGCCCCGGCCCTGCTGACGGGTCCGCCACACCCTGGTGAGAGGCCGGCGTGGGCCCGGCTGAGGAGCCCCGCTCAGATGGCAGGCCGCAGCACTTTGATGGTGACTTGACTCCACATCTTAGGAGGAGCAGGCCTCATTTGCATTCTAAGAAGAGTCATGTTCTCCTAATGAGGCAGGCTGCTAATTAGTCATTAGATATTCTTTTTCAGCCCAACATCATCAGATCACGGCGGGGAGAGTAAACATGCGGCCGTCAGCTGCTCAACACGGAGGATCAGAGCGGCACCTGGCTGCTGCTGCGGGAAGAGAGGCCTCCCTCACCTTGTCGTGCTCCACAAAGTCCACGAAGGCGGTGCGCTCCACCTCCACCGGCTGGCCGTGGCGGTCGTACAGCGCCAGGACGAAGTGGAAGAAGTTGGACTTGCGCAGGTTGGAGGGCGGCTGCTTCTCGAAGTGAGCTCTGGAGAGAGCCACGCCGCTGGGGAGACAGGAGAGGCACGTCAGTCACTCCCGACTGCCTCCATTTCATTCCTTCTCACTTTCCAGGCCTTTTCTTAACAACCTCATTGTCGTTCATGCTATGGCCTTGTCAACCAGCGACGCGACTCACTTTCCATGCTTAATGCCCTCATTCAAACGTCCACATGACATAGATTTTTCCAGGTGGAAAACAAAACAAAACGCAAGGCGGAAATATTTAATATTTATCTTTGGCAAACGTGACGTTTAGATTTAGTTTAAATTGTCCCATTTGACGTTATCTTCTTTTTTATTTCATATATCTATATCTATATATATATATATCTATATCTATATCTATATATATAGATATAGATATCTATATATCTATATATATATATAATAAATGTTACATTTTTTGGGTTGAAAAACAAGACATACGCAATTGAGGTCTGTCAATTATTATTTCAGATATACTAACGTGGAACGGAAATTGGAAATGGATCTCCTTTTTTGTTTCGCTACGAGCCACAAAAACACACATGAATAAGAGAACTGTTTCAAATACTTTTCAAAATGGAAGAAAAACGAACGATTGCTATTCTGATTATTTTCGGCCTAAAAACCTGTTCTGATGATGCGGAGCGATTGAGGGAAATGCAGTGCATGGTGAATCTGCCTTTTAAATGAACTATAGTTGTCGGCCAATTTGACGTCGGAACGAAACTTGACTAGAAGAACCGATCAGGCTGCCTTGAGTGTCACTTCGCTGCCTGGCTGGTCCGTTGAGTCGCTCTCTGCCTTGACACTTGGTTCGTGTGGCTCGGTGAGCCGTGTGGACGCATGTGTCCAGGTGAAGAGCCCGACACAGGTGTGGCGGTCGCGCAACGCAGCGGAGGACAGGCGGGTTGTTGCGCCTTCGGACAGTCACGAGGGATGAAAAGTGACTCTCGCTCCGCGCGGCTGCTCTGAACTTTTCATTCTTTCTTTCTTTCTTTTTTTTTTTTTTGTCAACAAGTAGTTCGGGACCGAGCCGCGGGAGAAGAAGAACAAACCCAAATAAGTCAAAGTGCACCTTTGCGCTGCGACGTTGGCGTCCACAACTCCCACGTTCCGAACCCAGGAGCGGACCGGATCCATCTCCTCCAGACTCCTCTCCTTTAGTCCGTTGGCCTCTCGAACCAGCTGCTCCTGGAGCCCGAACATGTGCCGCCCGGAGCCTGCGCTGAGGCTGCGCTCGCACCAAACTTCAGCGGCGCGTCTGAGACTGACGGCGGCGGCAGCGGCGGCCCGCAAAAGTGGCGCGTGTTTGACAGCTCGCTCCGCTCTTCAGACCTCAGTGAGTAAATCCCATCTGCGCTCGCATCTCTGTCCGCGGAGTGGTGGCTCAGGGGCAGATCTCGGAGAGGGTCCCGCTCTGGAGCGCACTCTTGAAGCGTGAGTGAGTGTGTGCGCGCGCCGGGATGGAGCGTGGTGGTGGAGGAGGAGGAGGAGGAGGAGGAGGGGCCACGGAGCAGATGGGGGACCGACGGTGGAGCCGGAGCCTCTCATTGGAGCGGAGAGCATCCTTCCTCTGGGCCCGAGCCACAGTCAGCATCCAACCCGCGGCGCAGGCCCCAACTTTGACGCGTCAAGAGGAAGCGACGGGAGCCGCTCTCGTTTCATTCACGGTCGCGAACAAGGGATCGCGAGGAAATCTCAACCAAGTTGAAGCGATGTCTTTGACGATGTTTGTCCACACAAAGTGTCGGGTGCGACAGATGAAGTGGGTGGGAGAACTACACTCACAGAATCACCGCTGCTCAAAGCTGGGCCTCACGAACCAAGACACTTGCCATTAGACAGCTAGACAAACATCCGATGTCAAAACACAACGAGAGAACCTGCATGAAAGACAAAGGCACCTGTCCTCACTGAACGTGTTGGATTAAAACAGGTTCAACGATTATTGAGGGGTCGCTTCAAACTATCCTTGTATTTATTTTACAATACTCCGATTGATGTCTTTTTAATGTAAATGTGTATTTGTCAAATGTAGAATCAGAGCCATTCATTATTGTTATAACTCTGGATGACACACTGCCAACAGCACGTTCCCTTGCTCCGGCCGAGGGTCTGCATGAGGGGCCGATGAAGGTCGACGGCTTCTGTGACCTTAGAAAAAGGTGAGCGCATCACAAGCTGATGACCGTCTGGCACCTGAAGTCTTTCTGGGTTGCTGCACTTGGAAAATGTCAGTCAAATCACAGCTGTGTGTCTCAGGTGTTTTGTCTTTGAACAAATGCGACAAACGTTTCAAGGTGACGTGGCAGTAGCTCTCAATGAAAATGGTCTGTGGTGGACTACAGAGGTGTGACCAACACGAAATGGTCTCTCTCCTGGCTGGAACAGAAGACGGATCCAACAATCCTCTGGTAAACGGGTGCTGAAGACACAACCGCCGCTGACCGAGATCGCCGCGTCGCTGTGAGCCAGTTGTGCTCGATCGAAAGTTTCTGTTGGAGCCTGAAGTGGCCACTGCTTGTCGGCGGCAGTAAATCCTGCAGGAGAAAAGTGGCTCCGGGGCCACATGAGTGCCAGTGGGAGAGCCTTTTCTCGCCACCTCTGCTTCCCTGTCTGGGAGCGGCGCTCCTGAGTGAACACCCTGCTTTTGAGCTCCTTCGTGGACGTGACCCAGGATCCAGCTTCACCCTGGAGGTGACGCAGGAAGGTCCACGGTGGCTCTCAACACCAGCTCCACGAGAGACGGGGGAAACCACTCTGCAGTTGGTGCGGCTCCGTGTCCCCCTTCCTCCCCACTATTGTCTCGGTCAGGAGTTTGTGTGCCGGGACAATGACCCCCCCACTCCCCCGTCGCCCCCTTCCTCCCCCCATGTCTTTCTGCTCCAGCCCACCATCTGCCAGCGCGGGACCAGGTCAGATGTTCCCCCAATTAAGAGAGTGGTCCTGGGGAATCTTGGGCCGTGATGCCGCCCTGGCGTGAACCAGGACCAGGAGAAACCTGGCACTGGAGCGGATTCCTGCACTCCAGCACCTGGGGCCTCCCTGAGCTGCGGACTGGGACCTGAGGAGGCCTCGGTGGCTCCCACAGCACTCGGTGTGGCGACGGCACAAATGGCCAGGCGCTCGCAGGCGCTGGGAGGAAAGCAGAGTGCCAACCGTCTGCGCCGCAGTACTAAAGCCTCCCAGCAGCGTCCTCCGGAGGCCTTGACTGGAGTGGGCTTCACAGCTCCAGCGGGTTGGTGCCGTGTTCTTCTGTCGAGTTCACGCTACAGACTCAGCACACACGGGCGAAACTCTGCCTCCAACTGGACTTCTGATGATGACGAGTTAGGTTTCAGTTCAACAGGTGCCTTCACAGAACCAGGCCATCGGGTCTGGAGCGCCACCACCTGATGGAGCACTATTTGGCGCGCGGCGGCTGCGGCGGCTCTCTCGCGGTGTCCGGGGCGAAAGCGGCAGATGAGCGGAACCACAAGCGTCCCTCTCATCACCTGGAGGCCGCGACAGCCCCCCGCGGGGGGAATCACTGACTGCTAAAGCAAACAATGGCGCATCGTGTGCCGCTGGTGCTGCTCCCCTGGGACCCGGAGCCTGGAAGGCACCGCCGAGGTCAAGAGGGGCGTGGCCCCGCCTGCGTGCCGGTGCCCTCCCCTCGCTCCCATCCGCCCCGTCATTTCCTCGCGCGTAGAGGCGGAGGCCACGTGCGGCCCTGGCGCTGCGGCTGCGCTCGTGTGCTGCTGACTTCACTGCGTGGCCTCTGCTGTGCAGACGGTGTGTGTCAGCAGCGCATCATATTTGTCTTGTTTCCTAGAACACATGGAGGGAAATAACCGGTGTCTTATCATCTCACGGTCATTCGGTTGAATAGAAAAAGGCACCGAGACTGAAGGGCGCGTGTGTGATGAGACGTCGACGGTAACGCACTGGGTCGGTGTGATTGTTGTTATTATGCTTACTTGAAAGGTGTCGACTCAACTGTCCAAACCCCAGTGTGTCCCCTCACTGTTCCTTCAGCTCGTCTCTCAGCATCTCTACCATCTGAGCTGAGCGCACCTTCCTTCATAATAACCGTGGTGATGTGACACACAACAGTCGACTTGACTCTCTCCACCTGGAACCTGGAACATCACGAGCTGAAGGCAGCCTCGTCTTCTGTCTCTGTGGGCTTCTGACTTCAGGAGGCGCCACAGCGGACCATCCTCCTCCATCTCGCCGCCTGACTTTTCAATGAGAACTGGGCTTGTTGAAGCGATCACGTTACCGTCAAGGAGGAAGTCAGACCGCGGGAGTCCGCGAGGACCCGTCCGTCCGCCAGTCAACACCGCCATCTGCTGGTCAAAGGAGGAACAGCACCCGTCACCAGCGCCTGTCAGTTCATGAGCAACACCGCTCACGGGCCCCCCCCGGCGGTTCTGTTTCGCAGCTACACTCCCGGGTCTCTGGCTGACTCTGATCCTGGCTGGCTTCACTGGACAGGGTGAAAAGGACAAGCCGATGTGTGAATGGTCAGGGGCGCCGAGGCGGTCATGTGATTCCAGCGCAGACAGACAGCGGTGGCGAGCGCTGGACGGCGAGCCCGGACCTGCTCGGGCGCAAACGTCCTTCTCTGCAGAGAAGGATGAAGCGCCGACTCCACAGCAGGAGCGACTACACTTGTTCACGACACCTGCCACGATCGTTTCTTTCTTTCATGCTGGAGTGAAAACGGCACACAGGAGACCCAAACAATAGACACTGCAAACACACCAGTGATGGTCCGGATATTAGGCCGTGTCGTCGTGTTTTCACACCACCGTGATGGCTGCTAGGAATCAAACATGGCGGAGTCTTCTGGTCACGCTGGTCCCACCCCGACCAAGGAGCTGCAGTCTTCACCAGACCAAGTGAAGAAGCCACGCTTCACACCCTGCCGCCAGGGTGGGAGGCAGGGAGGGAGGGAGGCAGGGAGGGAGGGAGGGAGGAAGGGAAGGAGGGAGGCAGGGAGGCAGGGAGGTAGGGAGGGATGCAGGGAGGAAGGCAGGGAGGGAGGCAGGGAGGGAGGCAGGGAGGTAGGGAGGGAGGAAGGGAGGGAGGCAGGGAGGGATGCAGGGAGGGAGGCAGGGAGGTAGGGAGGGAGGGAGGGAGGCAGGGAGGGAGGCAGGGAGGGATGCAGGGAGGGAGGCAGGGAGGTAGGGAGGGAGGGAGGTAGGCAGGGAAGGAGGCAGGGAGGGAGAGAGGGAGGGAGTCAGGGAGGGAGGCAGGGAGGGATGCAGGGAGGGAGGCAGGGAGGTAGGGAGGGAGGGAGGGAGGGAGGCAAGGAGGGAGTCAGGGAGGGATGCAGGGAGGGAGGGAGGCAGGGAGGTAGGGAGGGAGGGAGGGAGGCAGGGAAGGAGGCAGGGAGGTAGGGAGGGAGGGAGGTAGGCAGGGAAGGAGGCAGGGAGGTAGGGAGGGAGGGAGGCAGGGAGGGAGGCAGGGAGGGAGAGAGGGAGGGAGGGAGGCAGGGAGGGAGGTAGGGAGGGAGGGAGGGAGGCAGGGAAGGAGGCAGGGAGGGAGAGAGGGAGGGAGGGAGGTAGGGAGGGAGGGAGGTAGGCAGGGAAGGAGGCAGGGAGGTAGGGAGGGAGGGAGGCAGGGAGGGAGGCAGGGAGGGAGGGAGGGAGGCAGGGAAGGAGGCAGGGAGGGAGAGAGGGAGGGAGGGAGGTAGGGAGGGAGGGAGGGAGGCAGGGAGGGAGGGAGGTAGGGAGGGAGGCAGGGAGGTAGGGAGGGAGGGAGGCAGGGAAGGAGGCAGGGAGGGAGAGAGGGAGGGAGGGAGGCAGGGAGGGAGGTAGGGAGGGAGGCAGGGAGGCAGGGAGGGAGGCAGGGAGGGAGGGAGGGAGGGAGGCAGGGAGGGAGGGAGGGAGGGAGGCAGGGAGGGAGGGAGGGAGGAAGGGAGGGAGGGAGGGAGGGAGGCAGGGAGGGAGGGAGGGAGGGAGGCAGGGAGGGAGGGAGGGAGGGAGGCAGGGAGGCAGGGAGGGAGGGAGGGATGCAGGGAGGGAGGCAGGGAGGGATGCAGGGAGGGAGGCAGGGAGGGAGGGAGGGAGGGAGGCAGGGAGGGAGGGAGGGAGGAAGGGAAGGAGGGAGGCAGGGAGGTAGGGAGGAAGGCAGGGAGGGAGGCAGGGAGGGAGGCAGGGAGGTAGGGAGGGATGCAGGGAGGGAGGCAGGGAGGTAGGGAGGAAGGCAGGGAGGAAGGCAGGGAGGGAGGCAGGGAGGGAGGCAGGGAGGCAGGGAGGGAGGCAGGGAGGGAGGGAGGGAGGCAGGGAGGGAGGGAGGGAGGCAGGGAGGGAGGCAGGGAGGGATGCAGGGAGGGAGGCAGGGAGGGATGCAGGGAGGGAGGCAGGGAGGTAGGGAGGGAGGGAGGTAGGCAGGGAAGGAGGCAGGGAGGGAGAGAGGAGGGAGTCATGGGAGGGAGGCAGGGAGGGATGCAGGGAGGGAGGGCAGGGAGGTAGGGAGGGAGGGAGGGAGGGAGGCAAGGAGGGAGTCAGGGAGGGATGCAGGGAGGGAGGGAGGCAGGGAGGTAGGGAGGGAGGGAGGGAGGCAGGGAAGGAGGCAGGGAGGTAGGGAGGGAGGGAGGTAGGCTGGGAAGGAGGCAGGGAGGTAGGGAGGGAGGGAGGCAGGGAGGGGAGGGCAGGGAGGGAGAGAGGGAGGGAGGGAGGCAGGGAGGGAGGTAGGGAGGGAGGGAGGGAGGCAGGGAAGGAGGCAGGGAGGGAGAGAGGGAGGGAGGGAGGTAGGGAGGGAGGGAGGGAGGCAGGGAGGCAGGGAGGGAGGAGGTAGGGAGGAGGGAGGCAGGGAAGGAGGCAGGGAGGGAGAGAGGGACGGGAGGGTAGGCAGGGAGGGAGGTAGGGAGGGAGGGTTGGGTGGCAGGGATGGGAGGGAGGCAAGGAGGGAGTCAGGGAGGGAGGCAGGGAGGGATGCAGGGAGGGAGGGAGGCAGGGAGGGATGCAGGGAGGGAGAGAGGGAGGAGGGAGGTAGGGAGGGAGGGAGGGAGGCAGGGAGGCAGGGAGGGAGGGAGGTAGGGAGGGAGGCAGGGAGGTAGGGAGGGAGGGAGGCAGGAAGGAGGCAGGGAGGGAGAGAGGGAGGGAGGCAGGGAGGGAGGTAGGGAGGGAGGGAGGGAGCAGGGAGGCAGGGAGGGAGGCAGGGAGGGATGCAGGGAGGGAGGCAGGAGGGAGGGGAGGGAGGGAGGGAGGCAGGGAGGGAGGCAGGGAGGGAGGTAGGGAGGGAGGTAGGGAGGAGGGAGGGAGGAGGGAGCAGGAGGGAGGCAGGGAGGGAGGGAGGGAGGGAGGCAGGGAGGGAGGCCAGGGAGGGAGGCAAGGAGGGAGTCAGGGAGGAGGCAGGGAGGGAGGCAGGGAGGTAGGGAGGCAGGGAAGGAGGCAGGGAGGGAGAGAGGGAGGGAGGGAGGTAGGGAGGGAGGGAGGGAGGCAGGGAGGCAGGGAGGCAGGGAGGCAGGGAGGGAGGTAGGGAGGGAGGGAGGGAGGCAGGGGAGGCAGGGAGGGAGGCAGGGAGGGAGGGAGGGAGGGAGGCAGGGAGGGAGGCAGGGAGGGAGGCAAGGAGGGAGTCAGGGAGGGAGGCAGGGAGGGATGCAGGCAGGGAGGGAGGCAAGGAGGGAGTCAGGGAGGGATGCAGGGAGGGAGGCAGGGAGGTAGGGAGGCAGGGAAGGAGGCAGGGAGGGAGAGAGGGAGGGAGGGAGGGAGGGAGGGAGGGAGGGAGGCAGGGAGGCAGGGAGGGAGGCAGGGAGGAAGGCAGGGAGGGAGGCAGGGAGGGAGGCAGGGAGGTAGGTGGGAGGAGGGAGGGAGGCAGGGAGGGATGCAGGGGATCGGGAGGCAGGAGGTAGGGAGGGAGGGAGGGAGGCAGGGAGGGAGGCAGGGAGGGATGCAGGGAGGGAGGCAGGGAGGTAGGGAGGGAGGGAGGTAGGCAGGGAAGGAGGCAGGGAGGGAGAGAGGGAGGGAGTCAGGGAGGGAGGCAGGAGGGATGCAGGGAGGGAGGCAGGGAGGTAGGGAGGGAGGGAGGGAGGGAGGCAAGGAGGGAGTCAGGGAGGGATGCAGGGAGGGAGGGAGGCAGGGAGGTAGGGAGGGAGGGAGGGAGGCAGGGAAGGAGGCAGGGAGGTAGGGAGGGAGGGAGGTAGGCAGGGAAGGAGGCAGGGAGGTAGGGAGGAGGGAGGCAGGGAGGGAGGCAGGGAGGGAGAGAGGGAGGGAGGGAGGCAGGGAGGGAGGTAGGGAGGGAGGGAGGGAGGCAGGGAAGGAGGCAGGGAGGGAGAGAGGGAGGGAGGGAGGTAGGGAGGGAGGGAGGTAGGCAGGGAAGGAGGCAGGGAGGTAGGGAGGGAGGGAGGCAGGGAGGGAGGCAGGGAGGGAGGGAGGGAGGCAGGGAAGGAGGCAGGGAGGGAGAGAGGGAGGGAGGGAGGTAGGGAGGGAGGGAGGGAGGCAGGGAGGGAGGGAGGTAGGGAGGGAGGCAGGGAGGTAGGGAGGGAGGGAGGCAGGGAAGGAGGCAGGGAGGGAGAGAGGGAGGGAGGGAGGCAGGGAGGGAGGTAGGGAGGGAGGCAGGGAGGCAGGGAGGGAGGCAGGGAGGGAGGGAGGGAGGGAGGCAGGGAGGGAGGGAGGGAGGGAGGCAGGGAGGGAGGGAGGGAGGAAGGGAGGGAGGGAGACGGAGGGAGGCAGGGAGGGAGGGAGGGAGGGAGGCAGGGAGGGAGGGAGGGAGGGAGGCAGGGAGGCAGGGAGGGAGGGAGGGATGCAGGGAGGGAGGCAGGGAGGGATGCAGGGAGGGAGGCAGGGAGGGAGGGAGGGAGGGAGGCAGGGAGGGAGGGAGGGAGGAAGGGAAGGAGGGAGGCAGGGAGGTAGGGAGGAAGGCAGGGAGGGAGGCAGGGAGGGAGGCAGGGAGGTAGGGAGGGATGCAGGGAGGGAGGCAGGGAGGTAGGGAGGAAGGCAGGGAGGAAGGCAGGGAGGGAGGCAGGGAGGGAGGCAGGGAGGCAGGGAGGGAGGCAGGGAGGGAGGGAGGGAGGCAGGGAGGGAGGGAGGGAGGCAGGGAGGGAGGCAGGGAGGGATGCAGGGAGGGAGGCAGGGAGGGATGCAGGGAGGGAGGCAGGGAGGTAGGGAGGGAGGGAGGTAGGCAGGGAAGGAGGCAGGGAGGGAGAGAGGGAGGGAGTCAGGGAGGGAGGCAGGGAGGGATGCAGGGAGGGAGGCAGGGAGGTAGGGAGGGAGGGAGGGAGGGAGGCAAGGAGGGAGTCAGGGAGGGATGCAGGGAGGGAGGGAGGCAGGGAGGTAGGGAGGGAGGGAGGGAGGCAGGGAAGGAGGCAGGGAGGTAGGGAGGGAGGGAGGTAGGCTGGGAAGGAGGCAGGGAGGTAGGGAGGGAGGGAGGCAGGGAGGGAGGCAGGGAGGGAGAGAGGGAGGGAGGGAGGCAGGGAGGGAGGTAGGGAGGGAGGGAGGGAGGCAGGGAAGGAGGCAGGGAGGGAGAGAGGGAGGGAGGGAGGTAGGGAGGGAGGGAGGGAGGCAGGGAGGCAGGGAGGGAGGGAGGTAGGGAGGGAGGGAGGCAGGGAAGGAGGCAGGGAGGGAGAGAGGGAGGGAGGGAGGCAGGGAGGGAGGTAGGGAGGGAGGGAGGGAGGCAGGGAGGGAGGGAGGCAAGGAGGGAGTCAGGGAGGGAGGCAGGGAGGGATGCAGGGAGGGAGGGAGGCAGGGAGGGATGCAGGGAGGGAGAGAGGGAGGGAGGGAGGTAGGGAGGGAGGGAGGGAGGCAGGGAGGCAGGGAGGGAGGGAGGTAGGGAGGGAGGCAGGGAGGTAGGGAGGGAGGGAGGCAGGGAAGGAGGCAGGGAGGGAGAGAGGGAGGGAGGCAGGGAGGGAGGTAGGGAGGGAGGGAGGGAGGCAGGGAGGCAGGGAGGGAGGCAGGGAGGGATGCAGGGAGGGAGGCAGGGAGGGAGGGAGGGAGGGAGGGAGGCAGGGAGGGAGGCAGGGAGGTAGGGAGGGAGGTAGGGAGGGAGGGAGGGAGGCAGGGAGGCAGGGAGGGAGGCAGGGAGGGAGGGAGGGAGGGAGGCAGGGAGGGAGGCAGGGAGGGAGGCAAGGAGGGAGTCAGGGAGGGAGGCAGGGAGGGAGGCAGGGAGGTAGGGAGGCAGGGAAGGAGGCAGGGAGGGAGAGAGGGAGGGAGGGAGGTAGGGAGGGAGGGAGGGAGGCAGGGAGGCAGGGAGGCAGGGAGGCAGGGAGGGAGGTAGGGAGGGAGGGAGGGAGGCAGGGAGGCAGGGAGGGAGGCAGGGAGGGAGGGAGGGAGGGAGGCAGGGAGGGAGGCAGGGAGGGAGGCAAGGAGGGAGTCAGGGAGGGAGGCAGGGAGGGATGCAGGCAGGGAGGGAGGCAAGGAGGGAGTCAGGGAGGGATGCAGGGAGGGAGGCAGGGAGGTAGGGAGGCAGGGAAGGAGGCAGGGAGGGAGAGAGGGAGGGAGGGAGGGAGGGAGGGAGGGAGGGAGGCAGGGAGGCAGGGAGGGAGGCAGGGAGGCAGGGAGGGAGGCAGGGAGGGAGGGAGGGAGGGAGGCAGGGAGGGAGGCAGGGAAGGAGGCAGGGAGGTAGGGAGGGAGGTAGGGAGGGAGGGAGGGAGGCAGGGAGGCAGGGAGGGAGGCAGGGAGGGAGGGAGGGAGGGAGGCAGGGAGGGAGGCAGGGAGGGAGGGAGGGAGGCAGGGAGGGAGGGAGGGAGGGAGGCAGGGAGGGAGGCAGGGAAGGAGGCAGGGAGGTAGGGAGGGAGGTAGGGAGGGAGGGAGGGAGGCAGGGAGGCAGGGAGGGAGGCAGGGAGGGAGGGAGGGAGGGAGGCAGGGAGGGAGGCAGGGAGGGAGGCAAGGAGGGAGTCAGGGAGGGAGGCAGGGAGGGAGGCAGGGAGGTAGGGAGGCAGGGAAGGAGGCAGGGAGGGAGAGAGGGAGGGAGGGAGGTAGGGAGGGAGGGAGGGAGGCAGGGAGGCAGGGAGGCAGGGAGGCAGGGAGGGAGGTAGGGAGGGAGGGAGGGAGGCAGGGAGGCAGGGAGGGAGGCAGGGAGGGAGGGAGGGAGGGAGGCAGGGAGGGAGGCAGGGAGGGAGGCAAGGAGGGAGTCAGGGAGGGAGGCAGGGAGGGATGCAGGCAGGGAGGGAGGCAAGGAGGGAGTCAGGGAGGGATGCAGGGAGGGAGGCAGGGAGGTAGGGAGGCAGGGAAGGAGGCAGGGAGGGAGAGAGGGAGGGAGGGAGGGAGGGAGGGAGGGAGGGAGGCAGGGAGGCAGGGAAGGAGGCAGGGAGGGAGAGAGGGAGGGAGGGAGGGAGGGAGGGAGGGAGGGAGGCAGGGAGGCAGGGAGGGAGGCAGGGAGGCAGGGAGGGAGGCAGGGAGGGAGGGAGGGAGGGAGGCAGGGAGGGAGGCAGGGAAGGAGGCAGGGAGGTAGGGAGGGAGGTAGGGAGGGAGGGAGGGAGGCAGGGAGGCAGGGAGGGAGGCAGGGAGGGAGGGAGGGAGGGAGGCAGGGAGGGAGGCAGGGAGGGAGGGAGGGAGGCAGGGAGGGAGGGAGGGAGGGAGGCAGGGAGGGAGGCAGGGAAGGAGGCAGGGAGGTAGGGAGGGAGGTAGGGAGGGAGGGAGGGAGGCAGGGAGGCAGGGAGGGAGGCAGGGAGGGAGGGAGGGAGGGAGGCAGGGAGGGAGGCAGGGAGGGAGGCAAGGAGGGAGTCAGGGAGGGAGGCAGGGAGGGAGGCAGGGAGGTAGGGAGGCAGGGAAGGAGGCAGGGAGGGAGAGAGGGAGGGAGGGAGGTAGGGAGGGAGGGAGGGAGGCAGGGAGGCAGGGAGGCAGGGAGGCAGGGAGGGAGGTAGGGAGGGAGGGAGGGAGGCAGGGAGGGAGGCAGGGAGGGAGGGAGGGAGGGAGGCAGGGAGGGAGGCAGGGAGGGAGGCAGGGAGGGAGGCAAGGAGGGAGTCAGGGAGGGAGGCAGGGAGGGATGCAGGCAGGGAGGGAGGCAAGGAGGGAGTCAGGGAGGGATGCAGGGAGGGAGGCAGGGAGGTAGGGAGGCAGGGAAGGAGGCAGGGAGGGAGAGAGGGAGGGAGGGAGGGAGGCAGGGAGGCAGGGAAGGAGGCAGGGAGGGAGAGAGGGAGGGAGGGAGGGAGGGAGGGAGGGAGGGAGGCAGGGAGGCAGGGAGGGAGGCAGGGAGGCAGGGAGGGAGGCAGGGAGGGAGGGAGGGAGGGAGGCAGGGAGGGAGGCAGGGAAGGAGGCAGGGAGGTAGGGAGGGAGCCCGTCCTCATCCACAAGGCTGACTAGCTGACTTGTTCTGAGACTTGAGACTCGTTCATATTGTTTGCACCCTGGATGCATGAGTCTTTGGATGTGCTCGTCTTCCTTCCATCTTCTGTCTGACTGAAATGGCTCTGTTAAAACCCAAAGTTCTACAGCCATGAAAGAGCACGGTGCGGTTTGGACGGATGTCAAGGTCGCCGTGCTGACGGCCAGCAATGTTCCTGATGGAAACACATTGTGAACGTGAGGCGGCGGCGGCGGGCGCCACTGCATCAGGTGGCACTGACACACCGTGGTCTCATTCACTGCACCAGGCTTTTTTTCAGGCTCAGAATAATAACAGAGCCTTGGATGCATGAGCTGATCGATACAATGAAATAAACACTCGGTCAAAAGCAGAGAAACGCGGGGCCAACATTCACCCAGCAACAGTGGGGTGACTGAGGTGGGCTTGGAGCTTCTGCTGCCAGAGTGCAAGGACTCAGTGACTCGCCAAACTCTGGTCACCACTGAGCAGCACTCCTGTCTTTCCTCTTTCGTCTTGCTGAGGTGTTTGAGTGACATGAGCGGAACTCGACTGCCAGGTCAGGTCAGAGGACTTCATCACAATGTTGCTCTGGACAATGGCTTTATTCATCCCATGCTGCCGAAGCCAACGCTAAGACGTCACACATGTCCCGTCCTCGCCTAGACTGCCACGCTCTCCTTCCATGGACGGAGGTCGAAGCTCGACAGCGTGCTACAGTCCGCGTAACTGGACACGGCTCCGATGAGGAAGGGCTGCTCGGGGACCCTGGTGATGCCGCTGTTGTCGCAGATGATTCGGGCCAGCGAGGTCTTCTTCAGGGACTCTCGCTGCTCCTCACTGAAGACGCCTGTCTTCTCCCACCAGTATCTGAGCGGGACAAAAGGTTGAGGTTGTTTGTGGAAGACGTCTTCGTGTCAGTGCTTGGTTACCGGTCTCCCTGGCGGATCCTCTGGAACTGGGTGGAGATGAGGCAGGCAAACAAGGGTCCCACTCTTCCACCGGGGACGAAAGGCTCGGCGATTCCTCCCAGCCACACGTCGATGTTTCTCGGGTGACCGTAGAGCCTCAGCAGATTCCGGGCCAGCACTCGGTTTTGGAGAACCCGACCTAGCTGATTCCGGTTCTTCGGCACAGACAAGCCGCAAAACCTTCGCCATTCACTGTAACCTACGAGTCAAACATCAGTCAGATGTGATGTGTGGGAGACGGTCCCATCCAATCCCTGAGCAGGTCCGGTACCGGGCAGCCCGTGGTCTCTGCCTCGCTGCAGGTTGAGGGCAGCCAGGTCCAGAGCCAAGTCCTTGGAGAATTTAAAGAGATGCTCCCTCAGCTCATCAGGCATCATGTGCTCTTGAGTGTTGAGCTTGGCTCGCCGACCCACCAGACCCCTCAAGATGGGATCCAGACCACCTGGGTAGGACACGCGTCAAAGAAACATGAGTTTTCAAGACCAACATTGTGTTGAACTGTCCAAGTGGAGGCCAGCTCTATTTGTCACTCTGTTATTAGAGGCTGTCTTTCTGTTCTCCGGCTCTTTGTACTGCTGCTGCTATGTTATTTATTAGCACCTCCTTCTTGTTGCCTGCTTGGCTTGATTGTTTTGATGGATTCTTTTCCCATTGTTTGCACCCGGGGAGTAGAAGGACAATATTCCATGACATTATGCTCTTCTGTTTAGCGTGATCTACTGAGCCATTTAACCCCGCGTCTCCCTTGAGAACCTGTCAAGCATTTGTTGGCCGGTGGAGGCTAATGGCTTCAACTGTGGCCGTCTAAGAGCGCCAGACCTTCGAAGACCACCCTCCATGGCGTGAAGAAGGCCTTCCGCAGAATGACGGTGGGGAACTCTGGGTGCTGCTGGTAGCTGTCATTCAGTCGGAACATGACGGGCTGGACCATCAGGTGAGCAAATCGATAAGCAGCCGTGGCGAACACGTTGGAGATGCTCGGGTCCACGGACTCGTCGTAGCCGGGGTAGGTGCTCAGCTTGCTCTGGATCACGTCTGGACCCACAATGTGCTGCAAGTAGTCCCTGAAGGTCAGCACCTGAGGAGGGGAAGGGGCGGGTGCTGGGTTAGCTTGGCAAGAGCCCGGCGGGCGTCCTGGAGGCCCTGACCTGGAAGTAAGCGCCCATGATCTTGCGGGCCTCCTGGTAGAGCCGCTCTCCTCTCCAGTGAGGGTTGAGTTCTGCCAGCGCGCGAGCCAGACGGTTGTGTTCTCGCAGCATCAGCGTGTGTAAGGACGTCAGAGCGATGTTCTCGTTGGAGCGTTCGTCACCTTGATGGAACACCTCACAGTCACGGAGCAGTACAGGACAAGTGATGCCAGCCAGGACCCACCAGCCAGGAAGCAGGGCACCTCCACAGCTTCACTGTCTCCGGTGATGTGGGCCCGGGT